>NC_137060.1:11560348-11917848 GCF_032717465.1 Coenobita brevimanus | reverse complement strand
TTCTCCTGCAGTTCACCATCCGTCTTTTGGGCTAAAGAAAGGGACTTGAGGGATGTTTTTATAACCAGGTAGAAGAGTCAACAGATAATATCGGTGCCACCAGGTGAAGGTATTTCTCCAGAACCAGTAACTATTCTGAATGGGGTTAATGGAGATTGTTTAATAACTCACCTGATTAAAGTTGTCTGTTGGGAAGAAGGAAAAAACAAATAAGAGACGTCACCGAAACAAAGCGTTTAATGGATATTGCCGCTAATCCCTTCGTTGGAGGAGGTCTTTGCTAAGCTGAATATATTATAGTTATTTCACCTAAACTTGACCCAGATATTCGTCAATTTTTTTCGGTCTCTTCCACTTTAAGCTCAGTGGCAGAAAAAGACAGACTGGCAACTATAGAACTTTTCCGTAACACTTCTTGATTACTAGCATCATATTCTAGTGTTAATCTACTGTTACGAATTAGCATTCAGCATGAGGAGATGGTAATTTAAGGCCAAGTTAGAGTAAAAGGAATATAGTTGAGTCGTGGGAGAAATAATATAACCACTCCAATGAGTGAATGAAGAATAATGGAGGCTTTCTGTTCCCATAATAAAACTGTATATATCATCTGGAGAGAGAGAGAGAGAGAGAGAGAGAGAGAGAGAGAGAGAGAGAGAGAGATTTAACCAATTGAAGCTTATGACATCTCTTTATTATAAATATTCGTGTCATAATCATGCCTTTTCGTTCAGCTTGGGGGAAATATTATTACTTGAGGGATTAGGTACACCCTTCAGTAGCCATTCCCTAATATTGCTGGATTTTAAACCCTTTCAGTCCAATTTTCCACTTTTTTTTTCTTGCTGCCCCCAGACGATTTTATTGACCTTTTCGAATAGGAGGGGTTTCATAACTCTATAATTGCTTCACTCCCGGGGCTCTCCTAATCTGAAAAAAAGTTATCTGCTGTTGGCAAGAACAAGTTTAAAAGAACTATACTCGGTTCCACGGAGTTTGACGCACTGATTTTGCCAGCCGAAGACAGATGGATTTGGTAACACTGCGCGATGCACTCGGGCAGTGATTGGTGGATTTCCGTTGTGGCTGAAAGTGCTCCAAACAGACTTTGTATTCCAACCAAGGCCCTCATTGATTTGTAAGACACCGAAAAATACAGATGCAATTTAAAGCAATAATATCCTTTATGATAAATATGTGCCTTTTAAGTTACTAGAGATAAACCTGAACGACAGTGATAACAAAAACTAAGTAAAGTCGCGACTGGACGCATACGGACAACAGTCAGCTCCTGATTTATTTAAATTCTTTTCATTATGTTTGATTTTGTTCACACTGCACGCGGTTTTATTATAGCAGTAGAGTTCAACTATTATTTTCTCATGGGGTGTGCTTTTATCTTACTTTCCTTTCTTCAACCATTAACAAAACTTCGGTTCATTCTACAGTGATGTAACCCATTATTTTCCCGACTCTGTCGAAGGGACAGAGAAACATGCTTGAGGAGAGGGTGCATAGTGACCAGGGATAGGGTGTCCGTCTGTCTGTATGTCTATCTCTTATAATACGAAAATGCTAGGGAAAATCAAACCAAACTAAATCATGTAAGAAATAATTTTACAGCATTTGACTGGGAATACAAACAAATGCTGATTTTTAAAGCTACTGTTACCTATGAAGGTAATGAAAATGTGTATGTACACTATATATATTGAGAATTGCATGTATTAACCCTAGTGTGTGTGTGTGTGTGTGTGTGTGTGTGTGTGTGTGTGTGTGTGTGTGTGTGTGTGTGCTCACACAAATAATTATTAGAATATAAGGTAAGCGTATCTAGGGTCAGGTTGTATATTAGCAGATGTCGAGGTAATAAAGGGCATGGTGTAGACTGTACTGTGACACTGTGTAGTAGTGATAGGAAAAACATTTGAGCCTTCACAGGACCTAGGAACCACCTCGCTATGAACGTCAGAATTCCCGCCATAGTCGCTGACTTGTCTGTATGCATACGGTTGCGACTTTACTTAGTTTTTGTTACCATTGTCGTTCAGGTTTATCTCTAGTAGTTTAAGAGGCACATACTTACCATTAAAGATATCACTGCATTAATATGTATCTGTATTTTTCGGTATCTTACAAATCAATGAGGGCCTTGGTTGGAATACAAAGTCAATTTGGTGAGCGTTCAAACACAACGGAAATCTACTAATCACCACCCAAGTTTATCGAGCAGTGTTTCCAAATCCATCTGTCCTCGGCTGGCAAAATCAGCGCGTCAGACTCCGTGGAATCGAGTGTAGATGAGGGAACTTCATGGCCTTTTGGCTGATGCTTTTGGTGTGATGTGGTGCTGAAGAGTCATTGTATGTGGTGTTAGTCCAAGAGCTAGCTGAGATTTATTTGACATAGAAGGTTCAGACTACACACCTACATTCTACAAGAAAGGGAAGAAGCGTCCATTTAAAATCCTAGAGGAAAAAAATGCATCCAAAAAGGCATTTGGAGAAATGGCTCTAGGAAACTTGAGAACAGAAACAGTAGAAACCATCATGTCCTTCATATCAAGAATGTATGGTGCCAAAGCAAATCAGACACATTCTCTGAACATGCATCGTTTCACGGCCTTCGAAAAATCGTATGCACCAAAAGTTACATCAAAAAATCCCCTCGAGAAACTGAAGGGTATTGATGCATCAATGATTCCACCTTATGAGGCTGAAGTCACCCTGCAAATCAAACGGGCTACATTTGTTGCCAAAATATGGGCAGACTCCCATGAAAAAATGATACAGCAACAGCTCAGCACAGACGGTGGATGGGAAATGGAAGAAAATGTCTATAAAATCCTGTGATTTGATGAACCCCAAATGCCAGATACACTTGTCCCAGATGAATCATCATTTGAAATTGGTGCAGAGGATGATGACATTTTTTGTTGGAGTTGGAACCCAGCTTCACAGATGAGGAAAGTATGCCATCATCTGATGACGAATAACAAGATACATTTAGGGCTGTTGACATTAGTCACAGGAAGACACAGAAAGGCAGTTTCTAACCCCCGATAAAAAGAAGTTGGCAGGTTCTATTGGTATATCATGATAATCATATCTTAGTCATATATCATAACAAAACCTCTAAGCAGTACAGCTTGGTACCTCTGTTTTGAATACATTAAGATCTAAAGTCTGTTAGGTCATTGAGTCTAAAGTGACCTTTGACCTTGTCTTAAGTGACCTTTTCACCAAATGCTCTTGTCTTATGTTGGTGATTATTGATGAAGGAACCAATCTTGACGTTTTCCAACAGGTTTCAGTTCTATAGGCCTCATGTCAAATAAAGGCTTATCAAAGGTCATTCGGTGCAAACTGGCCTTTGACCTTGTCTTAAGTGACTTTCCACATATAATTATGTCTTAAGTTGTTGATTATTGTTGGGGGGACCAAATTCTACATTTTGCAAGTGGTATTCACTTTTATAGGTTTGATATCAAATAAATGTGCAAGTAGCCGTAGAGAGGTCAAATGGTGCTTTTTTTTTTTTCATTAATCTATAGTAAAGCACACTGCAGAAGTGGAGGTCTTACTACTTGTTCCAAAGAGAGTCACCAAATGCTTCATTTTCATGCTGGTTTTATTGGTATATCATGTATTTTTTATTGTATATGCTTGAGTTTATCAGTTTTCAGGTCAGGAAAATCATTAATCAGTGACCTTTGACCTTGTCTTAAGTGACCTTTCCACCACATAATTCTGTCTTAAGTTGGTGATTCTTGATATATTGACCTTATTATACAATTTCTGTGTAGTTTCACGTTTGCAGCTTCTGTGTCAAATAAAACACTATTTAGCACAATACTGTTCGCGTTAGCCCGATTCTCTTGTGCCCCGTCCTCTTTGCCCAGCCCACTCACCCGTCGGCCCGAGTAGGAGTTCGGAGCCAGTCTTGCCTGACTAGCGTTGGGTTTACATGTCAGGCGCTCTTACTACTCGAAGCAACAAAACTTTTATTTAACCCCTTAAATGCAATGATATCTTTTCCATTTAACTAAGAAATGTTTTGTAGTAAAGGATGTTGGAAAAAAGTACCAAGGAACGTCATCGGCCTGAAGGGTTTGTTAAAGTAACGAAGGTTCCCTGTATGAAAATAAAAAGGTACACATTCTACAAAGAACTTAGTGTTTTGACTTTTTTCCTTATATTTGGTATCCACACGCGCACACATACACACACACACAAAACTTTTTCATTGACTTCACGGGTATAGAACGAAATTTCTTGTACAGAACTATTGGTATAAATAATTATTAGCCTACATGCCTTTAAACTTTTGTTTGGGGGACAACACCCACGTACTCTCTCTCGTTACAAATATTGAGGAAAAGCAAACTTGGCTGTAAATCAAGTGATATTTAATTTCTAACATTATCAAGACTTATCTCCTCTTACTATTGTGCATTCAGGCTTCATCCTCTTCGGATTCTGTCACTTAAGCTGATGACAAATTGTTCTACCAAGTCTTTTCTTTCGTTTTCTTCCTCCATCTTCCTGGTGTCCATCATGGACTTTCTCCAATCATCCTTACTCACTCTATCCATGCCAGTGACATTTCGTTTTCCCTACTATATCCGATCCCTATGATATTAAGGAAACCGATGAAGGAAATAAATAGGGATAATTACAATATGCTTATGCTACTGTGGTAATTTGCCAGAAATGACAGATAGATGACTTAATATCTTTATTAGTCTTACGTCCTCACCCCACACTGCCACAGGCTCCAACAGCAGTACTACTGTCCAGGAAGGACGTTGCCCAGTGAGTTGTTGTTCTATGGTCAGCCTTAGGTGTACAGTACACAAGATCAGCTGAGGCGAAAATAAACACTGGCTCCTTAAAGTTCACTGTCTTTATTTTCCAAATAACTCCACTTAATTCTTTCCAACTTCACTGTTCTCACAAGCACTTGAGCTATACATACTTTACTAACTGCTATTACACTTAATGCTTAACAATGCTTCAAAGTTATTACACTTAATGTTTGACACTTCACTGTTTTTCCATCTTCCAATGATATACAAACTTCAATAACTCGTCACTCTTTGCCACTGTTTTTACGAGTACCGAAAGTACACAATCTTCACTGACACCGCACTGACACTGCACTACACCAAAACCAAAACCGACTGCACTTCACTCAAACTGACTTGACACCCGACTAAACCTGTATTAATCTCAACCCCATCTTATATAAACTTACATTGTTCTAGACTGATCTACAGTCCACGAGAACAACATATGCCAATTCGGAGACAACCAAAACATAGGCCTACCACAGTTTTCGTACATTACATAACACTCTAAATCATTTACCATACGAACTTAAATTACATAATTTAATAAGCAATCACCTTAATAAAACATTGAGAAAGGGGACACAAAAATTAATGCATAACTTACTAAATAACTACGCTCACAAATAGCAGGCAAACTGGCAACTCTCTCGTACCAGAACCGGAACTAACTACCGCACACGAAATGCCGAGAAGCTTCTCGAGCACCCAGCTGGCAAATCTCACTTCTTAACAATAGTAATAGTGGCGCAGCTGCGATTTGTTATTGCCAAGCTCCAAACTTTCTTGGCGGCAAAACTCAGCTGCAGTCGCGGGAGGAGGCAGGTTGGTTCTTTTCAAACTGATTTTGATTAAATTAGCAAATTTTAGTGCTTCATTTGTCATCCAGAAACGAATTCAAAGTAAAGGTAAATAATACGATACTATTTCGTGGTAAGGCTCATTATTCTCTCAGTAAGAAGAATAATTATCTCAGCCAATCAGCAACGAGTAGAGCTGGAAGAGGGTGGGGTATCAGAAGGGGGCGGGGCACAATAGAATCAGGTTAACGCGAAGAGTATAATTATCAGCCGTCTTCAATGACCTTTTCACCGCAGAATTTTGATTAGTTATAGATTCATAATTAGTACCGTTTTCCCAACAGTTTAGCACAGGGGTTAGTCTCATACGCTCTATGTCAAATAAAAGTATCTTTAAAGGCCCCCCCGTGCTGTGTGTCAAATAAAAGTATTTTTAAAGGGCCCCCCTGCCCCACACACCACTGGCTGCGCTTAAGACAAAGGTTCCTGTGGTCAGGTACGCTACCTGTACATCACTCACCAGTCAACGCTTTCATAGCTTCCATGTCAAATTAATCTCAGCTAGCTCTTGCACTATGTGGTGTAGTGTGGTGTGGTGTGGTGTGGTGTGGGAGGGTGATTATGTGTGGTGTAGTGTGGTGTGGGAGGGTGATTGTGTGTGGTGTGGTGTGGTGTGCGAGGGTGATTATGTGTGCTTTGGTGTGGGAGGATGAGTATGTGCGGTGTGATGTGGGAAGGTGTTTATGTGTGGTGTGATATGGGAGAGTGACTATGTGTGGTGTGGTATGGTTTGATAGGGTGATTATGTGTAGTATGGTGTGGTTTGATGTGGGGGGGGGGTGATTATGTGTGGTGTGATGTGGCAAGGTTATTACGTGCGGACTGATATGGGAAAGTGATTATGTGTGGTATGGGAGGGTGATTATGTGTGGAGTAGTATGGGAGGGTGATTTGTGGAGTGGTATGGGAGAGTGATTATGTGTGGAGTGGTATGGGAGGGTGATTATGTGTGATGTGGTGCGAAGTGGGAGGGTGAATATTTTAATGTGATGTGATGTGATATGGAAGGATGATTATGTGTGGTGTGGTGTGGGAGGGTGGTGCATTCTGGTGTGCCTTCATTAAAGTCGCAAATGTATATGGGAGTGAAACATCTCCCGTCCGAAAACTGCTAATGTAAGAAAGACGGACAGAGACACTCATAGAAATCCTTGTGCATATAAAGATACGTACGTGTAATGAAGTGGTTAACCATATAATTTCTAAAAGCAGCAAGAAAATACTACAGTAATAAGTACGTCCTCTGACTGAAAGAGTACAGGGGAGGATGGCGTTACTCTCGTCAATGTTACGGCGAGGACTGAGCATTGTGCAGGGGCAGAATGCCAGAATATTACGGGAATTGGGACATTTTGCTTTTCAGGACAGACTAGATTCAGGTGCGTTAGGGGAGGTTAGGTTCGATTACGACTAAAGGGTAGAGTTAGGTTTGATGACACTGTTTAGATTACATTTTAAGTTAAAGTTAAGTTAGATTACATTAGATTAGATTAAACTTAAAAGATAAAGTCAGGTTAGTTGACATTACGTCATGGTTAGATGTTGGGGCTAAGTTAGGTTAAACTACAGTTCATTCACCGTAACTATGATTTGTGACCCTATACAGCCCATTCCGCATAGTTCAATGGCAAAATTTGGCAATACTACTCAAGTACAATGTTTGCATAGCACCTCCTCATGATTAGAGCCATATCTAGCGTTATTCAGCTATTATATCTCAGCATTCTAGATGGCAAGATGGCAATTTACGTTAATTAAAGTGGGCAAAGTGTACTATGTTAGGGATAGATTAAGTTAGGTTGGGTGAGGTCAGGTTTAGCGGTTAGATTGAATTTGGCTAGGTTCAGCTGTTAGGGCTAAGTTAGCTTTGACTAGGATGTTAGAGTTATTTTAGACTAGGATGCTAGGATTTGATTAGATTGCTGGAGCTAGGTTAGACTAGTTATGCTAAACTTTTAGGGTTAATAAGGCTGGTTTAGGTTGATTTATGTTAGATTAGTTTAGGTACGGTTAGGTCTAGCTGTTTGAATTAAAGTGCGTTAGTGTGCGGACACACTCAAGAAGAAGGATGACAGGGGTTCCATTCTACGTCGCGACACCTTTAATGCAGCAACATTGATCCTGTGTTATGATTCATATTGACTACATGTTTCGAGCAAGTATGGCAACCCACTTAGGTTACGCTTAGGTAGGTTTGGCAGTTCAGTTAGTTTAGGTTAGGTTTGGCAGTTCAGTTAGTTTAGGTTAGGTTTGGCAGTTCAGTTAGTTTAGGTTAGGTTTGGCAGTTCAGTTAGTTTAGGTTAGGTTTGGCAGTTCAGTTAGTTTAGGTTAGGTTTGGCTAGGTTTAACTGTTAAGCTAGGTTTGGTTAAGCTTGGTGCTAAGTCAGGGTTGGTTAGGTTTAATTGTCAAATTAGGTTTGGTTAGGCTTGGTGCTAAGTCAGGTTTGGATAGGGTGGTTAGATTTGGTTGTTAAGTTAGGCTTTGTTAGATTTGGGAGTTACTTACGTTTAATTAAGTTTGGCCGCTCAATTAGGTTTTACTTAGTTTATTTGTTAAGTTAAATATGGTTAGGCTAGATTATAGGTTAGATTTGGCCGGTAAGTTAGGTTTGGTGTTAAGTCGGGTTTAGTTTGGTTTGATTAAATTTGGCTGTTAAGTTTTGGTTATGTTTGGCAGTTAAGTTAGGTTATGTTATGTTTGGCTGTTAAGACTGGTTTGGTTAGGATTGACTGTTAGGTTTGGTTGGATGTGGTTGTTAAGTTAGACTATTAGAGTTGGCTGTTGAGTTAAGGTGGGTTAGGTGTAGGTTTCTTAGGTATGGCTGCCAAGTTAGGTTTGGCTAGGTTTGGCTGTTAAGTTAGCTTTGGTTAGGTTTCTCTGTTAAGTTAGGGTTGGTTAGATTTGGCTGTTAAGAAAGGCTTGTTTACAACTGGCTGTTGATTCACCTTGGGTTAAGTGTAGGTTTAGATAGACTTGGCAGTTAAATTAGGTTTGGTTAGATGTGGCTGTTATGTTTGCTTAGATCAGGATGTTGAATCACGTTGGGTTAGGTGTTGGTGTTAGGAAGAGGTTTGGTTAGGTAAGGTTATGATGAAATAAAGTAAGAAATAAACTACTGTAGAAAGCACTACGAGAGCACATTCCTCCACCAATGCCGGATCCGAATCTGGATCCGCCTCCAAATTTAACCAATTTCTTCTTAGCCCGTGGCCCAAACTTCCAAAAAACTCATTGAAATTCATTGAGAACTTATATTGTGCGGGATACATAGAATCCGGATCCGTCCCAAAATTGACTCGTGGCTCATCCTTCCACAAAGTTTCTTTGAAATTGATTGAGAACTATTGGAGTTAACTTGTGGACAAACAAACAAACATAGGTGAATACATAACCTCCTCCAGCTTCGTTGGCGGAGTTGATGAAGAACAAACTCTAAAAAATATGTTAATACGGAACAGGTAGTATCATCAGTTTTATTCAGCTTAGGAGATGCCTTTTGTAGTGCAGGGCTCAACCCCCACCTAAGCTCCGGAATTCTCTCTCTCTCTCTCTCCAACTCTTGCAGTGGCATAGACATGGCGAGGCACTTGCTCTCCAGTTCATGGCCTGTGGCCCCTCCCCCCCGCCCCTCAGCAGAAAATTCTAGGCAAAAGGGTTTTATACACGGTTCAGTATTGATAAAGTTTAACTGAAATGTGGCAACACTGTGGCAATACTCTGAAGGGCAAAATATGCACCTTTATCTGTATATCATTACACTGGTTTACAAAAAATTTGAGGCAAGCATGAAATTAGGTGTTCTAACCTAATTTGGAGGTGCTGATTTCAGATTCGAAATCCGTTTTCACTCATCACCTCTAGTTTTTGAGTTATACATGTATACATGTATGTACATGTATATATATAGACCTAGACCCAAAATATTCGCCAAAAATCCATTTACCGTCCTATTTTCTTGGATCTTGGTTTAAAACGCGCGCCACAACAAGCTCAAACATGTCAAGCACTACATGCAGAAGGACTGGGGGTCTAGGAGCACTTTCGTGCCTGGGAAACACAGTGCCCAAGAAAATCCTCTGGTGGACATGCACAAGATGCATCTTCCTCATCTTCATATCAAGCTTGGCCTTATGAATAATTTCGTGAAGGCCATGGACAAAGATGGCGCTGCCTTCCAACACCTGTGCACTCTGTTCCCAGCTCTCAGTTCTGCTAAGCTCAAAGAGGGCATCTTCATCGGACCTCAGATCCGGGAGGTGCTGAAGGATGAGGTATTCGATGGGAAGCTCACCTTGAAGGAATTGAGAGCATGGGAAGCATTTAAGGTAGTCTGCCATGGCTTCCTTGGTATCACACGGGCACTAGATTACCAAGAGCGTGTCGAGAAGTTGTTGCAGGCTTATCAGGATATGGGGTGCCGAATGTCTCTCAAGATTCACTTTCTCCACTCCCACCTCAACTTCTTCCCCCAGAACCTCGGAGCAGTAAGTGACGAACATGGGGAAATGTTCCACCAAGATATTACTAAGATGCAAGTGGAACCCCAGCATGATGGGGGACTTCTGCTGGATGCTCCTGCGACATCCCGGAGACAAAGTATACCAGATCGTCCAAAAAAAACTCACTTCTGACTGTCTGTAGTACTATGGTGTGCATATATGCTTATATCCAAGTAATGGTAATATTTAGTTCTGTCAGTGTTCTGTGTCTGTTCTGTTTCGTTCCGTAATATGCCATTTTAATATATGAAATAAACTCATTATATTATAAATGTATGCATTATAATAAAAAAAAAAAAGGGATATGTGAAAGCAAAAAAACTAGAGGTGACAGAGCTAAACTGTTTAGAAATTTGAGTTAAGCATATCAAAATCAGTCAAAAACACCTATTCACATGCTTGCCTCAGATTTTTTTTTTTTTTTTTTTTTTTTGTAAACCAGTGTTAACATGGACATTGAACTGATAGCGTACAGTTTCTTGTTAAATTCACAGTTACTTCCATTTATAATGTTACGACGGTGGCACCTAGTTTATTATTACCTCCTCAAAGGAGGTTATGTTTTTACCCCACGTTGGTTTGTTTGTCTCTGTCTGTCTGTCGGTTAGCAATACAACTCGAAAAGTGAACGGATTATGATGAAATTTTGTGAAAGGTTGGGCCATGGGCCAAGAAAGAAATTATTAATGTTGGGGGCGGATCCGGATTCGGAGTATCCCACACAGTGTCTACCAAAGTTCTCAATGAATTTCAATAAACTTTTGTGGAATGGAGGGCCATGGACCATGAAAGAATTGATTGCATTCTGGGGAGGATCGGGATCTGAATGCGGATCCTATATCCACGGATCTAGATCCGGGATTACTCAAAAAGTTTTGACCGAATTTTGATGAAATTTTGTGGAAGGGTGGGCCATGGGCCAAGGAAGAAAGAATTAAATTTGGGGGCGGATCCGGATCCGGCGTATCCCGCACACTACCTCCAAAAGTTTTCAATAAATTTCAATGAAATTTTGTGGAAAGGTGGTCCATGTACCAAGAAAGAATTGGTTAAATCTAGGAGGAGATATTGTACCCACGGATCCGGATCTGGTTCCTTTTTAGTGGCAATGGCATTGGCGGAGGTATGCGCTCTCTGAATGCTTTCTAGTTACCGTATGTTTTTACTATGCCAATTAGATTTTGTTTGTCACCTTGTGTCTATTGACGTTACGTGGATTAGATTAAGAGTCTGGAATATTATAGAAGCGACATGTTATTTAATTGACAAAGTTCACGAAAATTAATGTCGTAAATGTGCTCTGTGTTTCTCAGTTTTATCTCTGTTTTAATTGTGTGTATGCCATTGTGTTATTTAATTAATTCGTTGATGTGTTTATTAGTTAAATCGTTTAATTTTGTGGGTTGCTGAATGTCTAACGTTATCAAGAATATCCGAGACTCCAGAATCTTCTAGATGTCGCAAATGTTGTATGAATTAAAGAGGGCAAGAGTTAGAAGGATAGCTGATAATTGACAGCGGACGTTTGGCGGGTGGCCGGTTAGTGAGAGAGTAACAAAACAGTTACTGTCACTATAGGCGGCGGCAACAAGTGAAAATGTGAACAGTGTATCCAGCTGGGGGTTCGCAACTATATTTTCCGTGGTTTTGACAACTGAAGGATATTTCTAGTCAATATGCAGAGAAATATTGAGCATTTCCCGACAGAGAAATGACCAGCAGATCAAACTGAGCTACCTGCATCAAGTGCATAAAGAAAAAGCCAGTTTCCTGCTAATACTAGTTTCATGCATCATTCTGATGAGGAGGAAAATGTGTGAGTAGATGACGGCAGTGATTCAGAGTCTGAAAATATTCTTGAAGAAAATAGAGTTGCAGCAACACGTGAAACACCAGCAGAATAAACAGCAACATGTAAGGTAATTCATAAGCCTCGGAGACCCTCTGGCATTAGTGCTGAACATACTGATTAGCCCAAACGACCAAAACTGTCAGCATTTCGCACCACAAAACTTGGGAAAAAGAGATGGGTTTTCTCGGCCAGATGGTATGAACTGTACCCATGGCTTGAATATCAAGTTATTCAGGGTGCAGCTTTCTGCTCCAGTTATACATTGTTCCTTGTTCCTGGCCGAACCATGTCAGAAAATACTTCCACAGTGTCAGGTTATAGTCAATGGAAAAAAGCAATACAGAAAGATTCTGGATTTGCACAGCCTGATAGAAGTGATTCTCACAAGGCCAAGTTTTGTGCATGGAAATACTTTCAGTCCCAGCTAGAGTCACAAACGTGCATCGATAATGCATTAGTTTCAGCTCATGACAAAATTAAAAAAGAATATGATCATTATGTGAAACAAGTTGAGAAGGTACTAGGCCTAGCAGCAAGACAGAAAATTGCACAGATTGGTCACAGGGAAGACAGTGGAAGCAGCAACATAGGCAATTTTCCTGAAATATAGGAGCTAGTCAGTGACAATGACAGAACTGTAAACCAGAGGCTGACAGGAATACACTGTGTAAAGTATACAAGCCCACAGATCCAGAATGAAATGATAAAGATTCTTGCTTGCAATATGAGATGAAAATAATCTGCAAAGAATTGCATGTCAGCACTGAATACTCAGTCGTGGTGGATAGGAAGGACATCAGTGGGGAAAGAACAGCTGTCACTTGTAAGGTATATTTTCCAAAATAATATCCATGAAGAATTTTTGGGTTTTGTCCAGTTGTATGAATTGAATGCCAAGTATCTGAATGAGAAAAATGATTCAGATGCTTATATTTTGCAACACAGATCCAAAGGACTGGGTAGGACAAACTTATAATGGGGCCTCTCTGATGAGTGGTGTGAATAAAGGTGCCCAGATTATTTTTTAAAGAAGATGCTCCACGAGCTGAGTATACTCATTGCTACAACCATACACTGAATCTGGTTTCTGCTGATTGTGTTAAGTCTCTCAAAGATAAATTCTTTGAATTTCTCGAGACTCTATATGTTTTCATGCCCTTGTATGTGCCTCATGGGTTGTTTGTTAAAAAAAACAAGAAGAATGTATCCTGGAAATTAAATTAATTGGAAGTAAACTAAGTGAAACAAGATGGTCATGCCAGTAATTATCTTGTAAAGTCCTCGATACACTCCCTGCAGTCATGGCAACTCTGAAAGAAATAGCCGAGACACACACGGAAAAAATGTGCCCTTCATGCCAACCGCTTAACCAAGAATAATGATCATCGTATAGTTATCTCAACTGTCATGTTTACCAGCATTTTGGAAAAAAAAAGTTGTTATCTGGTATGCTGCTGTCTCCATCGCTTCAGCTGTCAGCTGCAGCAGACATGGTTCAGACAGTTTAAGATGACGAAGTGGTTCGAAATCTAGCAGATGTCCCTATTGAAGACACAGCCCAGGAGAGAAGAACTATACTCTCTAGACATCTGCAGGACAGCGCCGTCCTGAAGTCAACTGGCCAACAAAACATAGAAGACAGCCATAAATCACTTGGGAAGAAGTATTGTATAGACCTGTACTACGAAGTATTGGATACATTACTTGTAGAACTGTACTCAATATTCAGTGATGCCAATAAGAAGGTGCTCAAATCAGTGTCTGTGCTAGATTCACGTAGCTCAAAGGTTCTTGGTTTTGGCGCTCTGAAACCTGTGGCTGAGTAGTACTGTATGGACATTCAGTACCTAGATGTACAGCAGTGACAAGTAAGAAGACTTGTGGAAAAGAAGAAAAAATGAAGGGATGATTGTTAGCAACGTAGCTGAACTTCCAGCTTTCATGAGTTTATATAAGGAGATATTCCCAGATCTCTGTACGCTCATCAACACTGCACTGGTATTGCCACGAACTTCAGCATCATGTAAGAGGAGATTCTCCTCAGTGCAACTCATCAAAAGCTACCTTCAAAGCACTATGACACCAGACTCTCAACACTTGGAGTTATTGGGATTCATCTCAACTGAGCAAAAGAAACTGACATGGAACATTAAGAGTCCATGTTTGCTCAGAAACATAACAGCAGAAATATACAGCTATTTTGAGATGTCTTTAACTGCCGCTGTTTGTAAGGTTCTTTGATATGAAGACCTAGATTTAGAATTAATGTGTAATAATTAAGTTACTACCCATTCTTTTGTAAAGAATTTTTATTTGCTACATATGAAAGTGTAATTAAGATGTAATTACAAAGTACTTATTTACATAAATACGTACCATACATGCATATTATATTTCAGTTTAATGCTTGTTTACTTTGTGCCAGTTATTGCCGAAAGCGAGAGGAATAATATACAGTATATTGTGTTTGTTTAACTGAACTTGTTTCTTTCACTTCTTTGGTTGTTCATCATTACAATAAATGGTTTAGTTTCCATTCAAAACATGGGTTTAGTTAAATATCATGTGGTATGTGTGCCGGCCTCCCTCAGAAAAGCAAGTACCACTCCATGTGCCCCTCCACAAAATGGACCCAACTTACTCCACTGTTTCCCTGTCTCTGCACCTGCTTCCTTTCTTTAGTCCTTTATCTTGTCTCCTAGCCAGTTATCCATTTTTTAAATATCCATCTTGCCATCTCCTAACTGGTCATCGCGTTTAATCTCTTATTCATTTCACCCACCCACCCTTTTTTACCTTCTGTCTCTCTAAACCAGTCGAGTCTAGAGGTCCATCCTAGACTGAGTGGCAGTGACAAGAAAAGGAAGCTTCACAACCTTGATACCCTCATTAATTTCTTCTTGTTGCTGTGGTCCAGGTTCGTCTGAACGAGAACCTGATGAACTAAAGACTAAAGATGCTCGTCTCCTGTAGTTTCCCACCCTCCTTTTGAAAGAATGGAAGGGAATTGAGGGACGTTTGCATAATCGGGAAGCAGAGCCCCCCGATTATATCGATATCAGCATAGGAGGGCGTCCCTCTCCAACACCGTTTTGCTTTGCTACCTTTATACGATTTGGTTTCGCTTAGGAGAGACTTTTCGAACTGGTAAGGTTGGACATGGACTTCATTAAACCATTTAGTGCGAGATGTCTTTCGTAATCTAAAATAATCTGGAAAGAGGGGGAATGTCCATACTAAAAAGCGCCTAATTTTCAAAATCACAACACTTTCTGCTGGAGATGAAAATAAATGCCTGGTGGAAGATGGATGAAGAGTTAAATGGAAATTGAACTAAGGGTTAATTCTGGTGGCAGTTGGACTAAACGTTCATTGTGATGGAAGTTTGATTTTCGGTGAATTCTGGAGGCAGGTGGACTAAGGTTAATTCTGGTGGGTGCAGAACTAGAAGCTAATTCTGGTGACGGTTGGACTAAGGGTTAATTATGGTGGCAGTTGGACTAAAGGTTAATTCTGGTAGGAGCTGGACGAAAGGTTAATTTTGGTGGAAAGTAGATTTAAGGTTAATTCTGGTGGTAGATAGTTCAAAGGATAATTCTGATTTTTACTCTCCCTCCGAGAAGAAAGTACGGTCTTCCTGTGCACCTGATATGGACTGATACAAATACAGGTACAGGTAAAGAAGGAGACAATCAGACTAATGGATTTCTTTTTCAGTGTCAGAAGGTTTCATGGCACCTTATTCTTAGCTAATTATTTTGCATTGTACAATTTATTTTCCTTCTACCGTACTTTTTTTTTTTTTTTAATCGTTTTAGCATTAACACATTTTACACGTACCACAAATAAAAAGGTACTGAGGTGCAAAGTACAAAATAAATCTCTAAGGAAGAGGAGTAACAAAATCTCCAGAGCCACTTAGAATATAAACTTCAAAGAGAAAATGTGGTATCGGACTGAAAATAAAAAAAACGTGCGGTGGGAGGGAAAATAGCTACAAAATCATAATCGTGGTGATAGACGAATACTTCCTTGGCACATTCATACCTTTCGTCGGGACGCCAACAGTCACTTGTTGTGGGACGTGGCCCTCTCCGACAACAACATCCTGGATGCTGTTAATCACGATGCCATAAGGAGAATGGACAAACCCGTCCGATTATCACCATTTCAGCCCGGTCCCCTTGGACAGAGGCCTAGGCAGAAATGGAGCATAGGAGGAGACGAAGAAAGAAGTGAAGACGAAGAGGGGAATGGAGAAGAGGACGTGGTGGCCTGGGAGAGGGAGCGGAGTAGGCTGCTGAAGGAGGTGTATAAAACCCTTCAATGTAAGCATCGTGAGGAAATCAGGGCGAGAGGGCAGGAGGCATGGAAAATGAGCGACAGGGCTAGAGGACGCCGGGTGAAACGTGGTGTTAGGTGAGAGTATGAGAAAACAGTAAGAGAAGGTCAGATGGATAATGAGCAAGACCACGTAGCATTAAGATACGCAAGAGCATTCAAATAGGAAGGAATAAATAACAGCTGGCTTCTGTTTTGAGAAGTATTAAGACGAGGTTAAGAGTAAAGGCACACTGGGGCAGACATTCCCAGAAAATGAGAGAGTTCTCAGAGAAAGGGATTGAAGGTTCATTGAGGCCAGTTACCTATCAGGTAACCAGAACCCGATATCTGATGCACTGCCACGTCTTCGTTGGGAACAAGAAGACGATGACGTGCAGGTCATAACTGTCACAAAGAACGTGACCGATACTGACACTGCCAGTTGGAATCTTGACGAAGTGCATTAGCTGCAAGATGTGCATCCAGTTTGGGGACCGTTAAAACGGTACCGTACCTTCACGGAGAGGCCCCTCAGGCCCCTAAACTGGCTGCCCCGGTTGAACATTTCTGTCTCCGCCAGGATGGACTGTTAAATACAAAACTTTGGGAGTGTTCACCCGGCCACATACTGCATTGGCGGACTCCAGAGGTGCTGTGGTTGAACCAGTGTCGCTTACTATAAAGTATGATTGCACCCAGTCGGCTTGCGCGGGCCGATTACACTTGGTTCACAGACTACACACACATCCAAAGCCACTCCAACACTACAATTACACTAACAAGCACTTCTTACCCTACATACAATCTCTACAAGACAGCCTAAGCCACTTGGTAGAGATACATTGGCTGTATCGTCCCGACTTCGGTCGAGATAGGCCGGTCCTGCAGTGGATACTCAAACGGCTGATGATGATGATGATGATAATATATATATATATATATATATATATATATATATATATATATATATATATATATATAGTTATTTATCCGTCACATGAGAACCAACCAACCACAATACAAATTTCACCTGGTCCGCCATGTGTATTTCTCTACTTCAGTTCCCATCCTCCAGCACAGTTATATTGCCTCAGTTTTTAATCTTATTTACGTTTTCGATTGGGTTGTTTTTAATCCCATGAGAAGCGGTAACATGACGTCGAAACTAAAGAATTAGATTCCCCCTGTGTCTCTCTCTGTAGCTACTGTTTTCTCTTTCTATCCCTATTGTCACCTTTCGTCTTCCCCCTAATCTAAAAATCTACCTTAATCTTTTTTTCCTCTTACCTCATCTTTACATCTTCTCCTGGTCTATACAACTGTTATTCTAACTTGGCCTAAAATTGCCGCCTCTCGATATGTAATTTTGAAATTGCAATAATATATTATTATTAAAATATGATGCTAGTCGCAAATAAGTGCTGTGGAAGGGATGAAGAGCTGCAGATTTGTCTTACTCTGTCACTGAACTACTGCATGTAAAATAAGCTGGAGAGGGACAGAAATCGCGGCCAAGTTTGGGTAAAAAGAGTATAGCTAACAATTCGTCTCTCTTGCTTCCCCTTTCCCCTCTTTCCTGTACCTCTTCGTGGCTTTCTCTCTCTCTCTCTCTCTCTCTCTCTCTCTCTCTCTCTCTCTCTCTCTCTCTCTCTCTCTCATGCAGCCATTTACTCCTAGCCATCATCCTCTTTCTCCCGTGTTTCTTAGGTGATGTGCGTAGTTCTGGTCTGCTTCTAACGCCCTATCTATTAATTATTTACACTTTTTATTTCCACACCTCTGCTCTATTTTATTCCCTTTCTCCCTTCCATGAACGTTGGTTTTTCTATCCCTTTAATTCTAGATCTCTGTACCCAGAAATTTGCCATTCACTTCCGCCTCTTCCCTTGTCTGCTTCCTCTCGCCCTTTCCCTCACGTTTTACACATATTCATTTTTTCATGCAGCACTTTCGATACTGGGGCCTCTGTTTTAGTTTATTTTTGCTCCACCTAGAGGAATTTTCTATTTGTCTTATGAGATTCTTCTGACTAGAGAAATTAGATATCTCTTGCATTTAATTTGCTGAGGTTTCTTCATGAGTTCAATAAAATCGTTCATAAAAGCATGCATAAATAGGAAACAGAAGTTACATCTTTAAATGGATTAGGCATAATTTTTTCTTCTCCTTACTAAAATGTTTGGATATATGAAATATATTTATATTTTTCTTTTTTAATTCTCTTCTTTCCGATGTTCCAATAGATTCCTCCTGCATGGTAAAATCTCCCTTTTACCCATAGCTCTTGCCTCATTCTCTCTATAATATTTCTGTACGGACTTACTACGGAGCGGCTTTGAGCTGATGTTACGCAAGAAAATAATTGTTGGGGTAATCCACATTTCTTAATGGGCTAAACTTATCTCGGTTAAAGCTGTTTTTTCCTTTTTTTTTTTTCTTCTGCTCCTCATTCTTACTATTTTCTCTTTCATGAGTGTGCAAAAGTGCGTCTTTCTGCTCTTTCATCTTGCACTAAATTTAGAAACCTTGATCAGTGCATACAGCGAATTCACTAAACGGCAAATATCATTATAAACTAGGATGATCAAGCATTATATACTGAGCCATAATAGCTGAAAAAAAAACAATAAACACCCAAAGCTCTAAGGATATAATAACTCTGCCATCTTATAGAACAAAGTTCAGTATATTGAGCTGTTTGTAAGAAAAAAAAAATTGAAATATGTAGTTAGAAATCAACTGACTACCACAAACCTTGCTGCCTGTCTAAGAACTACAGGCGATGTTTTTTCTTTTATTTTTTCTTCCTGCTCCGTATAAGGCATATGAGAATGGCTTATGATTACTTTCTACTTTTTCTCCTTCGTCTTCTTCTTCTTTTTCGTTTTCTTCTTCTTCCCTCCCCTCCTCCTCCTCTTTTTCCTCCTCCTCCTCTTCCTCTTTCTATTCTTCTTCTTCTCCTTCTTCTTTTGCTTCATCTTCTTTTTTTTTCTTTTTTTTTTGAGAAAACATTGGCTTAAGCTTTACTCTGCCAATACCACTATACTTTCAACGTTCTTCTTCACTGAGTTTACCCCCCACCACCCTTCCATACTCTGCCCCACCACCCTCCACCGTCTCATTCCGTCCCGTCCAAATCTCTACCATCTCACCGTTTTCTTGCCCTCCATTAACTTTCTAACCTCAATCACTTTCCCATTGCCGGCCCTCATGCAACTTCCCCCTCCTCGTCTGAGTATCTCCGTTCCAACCCGTCGTAAGCTCCTACCATTCCAGTCCGTTTCGCTCATTCTTCCCCTACACTATACTTCTTTTGGTGCGTGTTGTACATTCACTTTCTCAGCAACCATTGAACTAACTGACGAGCAATTTTGCACATGGCATCAGAGCCTGACTACCCATACATTGTTTTCGACTACCTGATACTAGTACTTACTTTGGCAGCAAAATTTCCTTTTCCATTTTGCTTTTAATATCTGCATCTCCAAAACAATTGTATCAGTATTAATGATTTTTTTTTTGCAACTGAATAAGCATGACCTGAATTTATCTGTATTGACTTAAATGAATTTGATGGACCACAAGGGACCAGAGAGAACTAAAGATGTCTTAAATAGGCTTACATTGATCTCTATGGTTCTGAACAAGGCTGAAATGAACCAAAATGCTTGGAATGGTTCTAAACTTGCTTGAGTAGATATTAACAGACCTGGAGCTGGTTGCAAGATCTGAAGTTATCTGACTGGACCTAAATATAACCGGTCCTAAACTAACCTTTTAGGTTAGTTTAGGCTTGGCAGTGACTGCATGGAACTGAAGGGTTTAAAAGAACCTCGGCAACCTGAAAGGCCAAATTATACTAGAACATACCTAACGATCTGAATGGTTGTCGACTGACCTGACTAAGTCTCAGAGAATGTATCAATTTCTGAAGTGGCTTGAGTGGACTGCAATGGCCCTAACTGGGCCGGAAGGTATGTTAAGGGTCCAGAATCTAAATGAACGGGATATAGTTTAATTAAAGAAAACTGACATCACTTGTTTATAATTAAGTTTGATCATCAGCCATTCTGACTTTTTTTTTTGACGTTACTTAGACTAACAGTCATCTCCTTCATCCCTGAGTCGTCCTTCTTATGTTACTTTTGTTAATATATATATATATATATATATATATATATATATATATATATATATATATTATTGAACGAGTTTATTCTACTCCAGCATAGGAGGTGATTATGGTTACATCTGTCTTGTAAAGTTCAAAAAGTCTCAACAAAGCAGAGTAAAATCGTTTAAAAATAAAAACAATATTCCCAAAAATACTTCACGGGATACTGGGGTCTGTAATGGTGGTCATAACAGCAACATCCAAGATGGATCGGGTACAAAAGTTCTCTTACAGTTTCATCTCTTGTATTTCTCACTTTTCTCGCGCCGGCCAATGCTCCAAGGCTGGGTGAGGCATGGTACATACCCTTGTCAACAGGTTATTGTCTTTAATACGACGTGTGAAGGAGAAAAGGAACGGATCTGCCATAGCTATGAACTGCCGGCAGTGGAACGGTATGCACAGCTTTGTCCCTGATGGTACAGGTCAACGAACTCACTTGATTTTATGCTGCACTGGGGGAGTCATTTGAGATGTTGAGGTACAACAAGATCTGAAGTGACAAGTGGAGAGAGAGGGACGATGAGGGTGAGAGAAAAAGGGAAAGGAAAGATGAGAAGAAAACGAAACAGAGGAAAATGAGGCAAACAGAATGCGAGAAGCAGCTAATTCCAGCTACAGAAAGGAAAAAAATAATAATATAAGAAGTGAGATATAAAATGACAAAAAGAAAAACACAGGAAAAGAGAGGAGTGATAACTGATCACGAATTATAGTAGAAAACGAAACAATGTGAGAAATTTGCTTTCCCACGGCGATGTTCAAGCTGACTCAAACTCACATAATAATAATATTCTCACAACCACAGGATTTTTTTTTTTCTTTCAGTGTAGAAAAAAAACATACAGAGTCAAAGACTTATCAGAGAGAGAGAGAGAGAGAGAGAGGGAGAGAGAGACGGAAGACCGGTTCTAAGCTGGATCATCTCAAATTCAGGAGGACTCCTCATTCCCAGGAAGGGTACGTGACGAAAGAGACGAGCAGGGAGACGGGGAAGAGGGGAGAAGAAATGAGAAGATGAAGCAGGTAAAATTTTTATAGTAAAGGAGATGGAAAATATTTTGTGAGAATGAAAAACGAGGTATAGAAGATTATAGTTCTTTAGAAGTGAAAAAAAGAAAAGAAAAGAACATCAGTGGCTTTATGAAACAGAAAAAAAAATGCTGAAAATTGGAAGGAAAAGAATGTGCGGAAGGAAATACTAGGATACAAAAGGGACACTCACATATTTGAACACCAACGCTCAGCCACCGATCTAAGGGCCGAGTATTTGACATAACAAAATGGCCTTGACTTTCAGCAGATTACTATCAAATCGATCTAATTTATTCTTACATAACCATTAACCAACTTATGTTCACATCAGACCAAACCTTAATGAGTTGACTTTGCACAGTAACTTTGACGTTCGACATTCCATGTGGCCTTGACCTTTGGCAGGTTGCTCTCAAAATCGAATATCTTTATCTATGTTTTAACCTGAACCCATCCAGAAAGTTTAGTCTACATCTAATAAAACATACTTGATTTGGTCATGTCATGTGATCTTGACCTTTGACCTACTGTCCTCAAGGATGATAGATCAACCTCGTGGATGATCAACTCATCCACTAAGCTTGATTCATATTAGGATGAAATTGTTTTAGTTATTTGGTTTTGAACTTGCCTTGTTACCTTGGCCTTTGACAAATTGTTAAAAAAATTGAGTCCCGCATCTTACCTGATCCTTCACTGTCCCTTCAAGTTTGGTTCAGATCAGCTAAAAACTGTTAGAGTTATCCTTCCAACGTGTCCTTGATTTATGATCTTTCCCTGTGAACCTTTGCCTTTGACTAATTAGTCATAAAATTCTTCAGAAAAGAAAAAACACTTTAAGGTGAACTTGCTCTGACCTTGGCCGATGGTATATTGTTTTCATGAAAAACAGATATACTCCATGCCTGACTCCCAGCCTTTTCACCAAACGTGGGTAAAATGATTTAGGCTAGTATAATATTTCATAATATGTATTATCATTATTTTTTCTATATATCTATCTATTGCCAGGCGCCTTAATCCCTTATACGGGGTGGCCACAACAAATCGCCTCCACGTCATCCTGTCCCCCGCCATTTCACTGCCCTGCTCCCAATTCACACACCCCTCTTTCATATACCTCTTCACCCCATCCCTCCATCTCATCCTTGGCCTTCCCTCCCTTCTCTCCCCTTCCACCTCACTCACATACACTCTCCTTGCCAGTCTCTCACTCTCCATCCATCCTCTCCACATGGACAAACCACCTCATTGTGTTTCTTCTAACGCTTCCTATCACATCCACATCCACACCACAATGCTCATTCACATCCTCATTTGTCAGTCTGTCTCTCCATGTGACTCCACAGGCTCCTCTCAAATAACTAATTTCCACTGCTCTCACTCTTGACTTGTGTCCCTCCAACAACGTCCAAGCTTCACTTCCATACGTTAGAGATGGTATCACAATACTGTCATGTAATAACTTTTTCACTTCCATGCTCACTTTCCTGCTTCTTATCAATCCCTTCAAGGAACCAGCAACCTTTTTTTTTTTTTTTTTTACTTTAGATAATATTATTCACTTAAAAAAAGACTTTTCGATCTGGAGTGGCTGGATATAACCTTCCTTAAATTTAACAGTACAAGAAATCTCAGTCTGCTCGCTACAAGAGAATAAATCGCATGGTGGCAGCAACAATAAAGTAATCTTGACGTTCTCGGATTGGATGGGTTGAAGATACAGGGAAAAGAACTATTATCACTACTTACTGGAAAGATCATTGTTCTGTCGCAATGTCCTGTTTACCCACTTCATTCCAGTGACAATATTTCAGGCAGTTCTCGGTACTTCCAGAGATTTATTTAACTACGGAATAATGTACAGAATGGGGTGAATGAAGGTAATACCTAACTCCTGTTTGAAAAATCATCCCCCTAGCTATGAAAGAAAATCTCTCTCTCTCTCTCTCTCTCTCTCTCTCTCTCTCTCTCTCTCTCTCTCTCTCTCTCTCTCTCTCTCTCTCTCTCTCTCTCTCTCTCTCTATATATATATAGATATATATATATATATATATATATATATATATATATATATATATATATATATATATATATATATATATATATATATATATATATATATATATTGTTACGGAACAGAGAAAGATAATGTACACTTTAAGTGAGAATACCAAAAATCACTACTGTCCCGTAAAGTTCCAGGTTCAAAACAAAAGAGTTAGGTAAAATTACAAGTTAAAGTTTAATGCTCAAACTAACAACAAAACATTCAGGACTCATAAGGATAATGTAATGGCAAAAAACAGGTTAAATATATGGTTAATTGCAATAGCCTCTATTAACACGAAATTAGAAAGAGTAAATTTATCTAAGTCAGCCCTGATAAAATGAAAATACACTGGGTAATGCTCAGTTAATGCAAGATAAATCATTACAGATATAAACTATTATGAACAATGGCTAACAATAAGAACCTTACATGAATTACAAAAACCTCACTAGGCCTACAAATTAACACCTTATGCTATACAGTACAAGAACAAAATGCAATAACACTTATACTCAAATTACGCAGCTGCTAGATGGTTGGAGATTTCCTGAGCACTCACAATAATAACTGTACAGGGGAGGACAGAGATGTGAACAAAATGAGGAGTAGATCTAAGTGGCAATTAATGTAGAGACTGAACTCATTATATAGGGACCGGCAGAGCTTGATACAACTTGTAAGAAGGACGCGCAAATGAAGCTATAGGGGACAAAGAGTTGACAATCCTGCTCTGAACAACAGAAAGAACGACTTACTCTACTATAACGGTAGAAGGGGAGGAGTGAGGTAGAACACGCTCGTGATCAAACAGGCAGCACACTGTACGTTAGAATTACACAAAGGATGATGAAATCATAGGCTATGTAACAATATATATATATATATATATATATATATATATATATATATATATATATATATATATATATATGATGAAATATATATATATATGTATATATATATATATATATATATATATATATATATATATATATATATATATATATATATACTGTATATATATATATATGGTAATAGCAAGAATACAAAACGAAAAACATCACAAAATACGTTTACACCCATTTATCAGGCACGCCAAATCCTATTTTATTTTCCCCTTAACCATCTATGCCTTCCCTTTCTTTGCTTTCTTTGTTCCTCCTTTCGTCCACTCTATCGCACTATTAATTGCCCTCCATTTCCATTTCCTCTCCTTCGCTCCTTTCCCCTCCACGCTCCTCTTCCCCTCCTCCCTCATCCGCACCCCCCATATATTCTCTGCATTCATCCACTCTTCTCTCCCCCCGCCCGTACTCTCCTCTGTCCCCTTCCCCCTCCACACTCCTGGTCCCCTCTCTTCTGTCTCTCCCCCCCCCCCACCATTCTCTTCCGCCTCTAATCTTCCATGGCTCCCTCCCTCATCACTCATCCTGGTCATTCCTTCCCTCATCCATTCACCTCGGCCCACTTCCACTTTTCTCTTCCCCTATCTCTTATTCTGTCTTCCCCAATAATTTGTCCTTTTTCACTTTTTTCCGCCACCCTCTAATATTCTCACTAAATTCTTTCCAGCTCTGATATCTCTCGCCACTTTCCTCTGCTTCTCTCCAGATTCAGTGTTCCCATCCATTGTTCTGTGTCCCCTTGTGCCTCCGATACTCTGTGCCTCCCCCAATACTTATTCCCTCTTCACATTTTATCCTCCACCATCTATTCTCTTTCTCTCTCCGATATTCTCTATTCCCGCCATATTCCTCTTTTCCCTTCTACAGTTCTGTGCTTCTTCCACTATTCTGTGTTTCCTCCACTACTGTCTGCTCCCTTCCACTGCTCTTTGCCCATTTCCACAATTCTGTGCCCCTCTACTGTTTTGTGCTCCCTTCACTATTGTGTGCCCCTCTCCACCATTCTGTGCCGTCCACTATTCTGTGTTCTCTACACTATTCTGTGCCCTTCTTCACTATTCAGTGCCCTCCACTATTCTATGCCTTCCATTCTTCTGTGCTCCCTCCACTATTATGTGCCGCTCTCCACTATTCTGTGTCCCTCTCTACTACTCAGAGCTTCTCCACTACTTTGCGTCCCCATCAGCTACTGTATTTGTTCATCAAATTAACAAAACCACAGGGACAGAGACCAAGGACTAAATATATGTATTACAACCTTCGTCGAAATGCTAAAAAGATAGTACAAAAAAAGTAATAACAATCATGAACCAAATATAGCTAACATCAGTGAATCAAACCTGAAAGAATTTTTTAGTTACTGTACATCATAAATAAATCGATACTGACACAAAGAACAGGGCTGCTAGTCTCAGTAATTGGTGAGCATAGAAACGATGAAACCGAGATGACCGAAAATGTTAACGCTGTCTTTGTATCAGTATTTACACTATAAAATCCATGTTCGTTTTTTTTTTTTATGCAAGAAAGAAGGAACCAAAGGCCGGAGTCCACAAACCGTTCCCTACAAGAAAAAACAAAAACATTACAAAAGAGAGCCAAAATCAAGATCCGTTCATTTCGAGATGCCTGGACACACTGCGTTTAAAAAACTGGAGATCATAGGAAGTAGGAAATACAGACAGAGGGAGACAGTTCCAGAGTTGACCTGTTGCATAAATGAAGGACTGAGAGTAACGTTTATCTCTTGCATTAGAGAATTGGACAGAAAAGGGACGAGAGTTTGTTGCTAGACGAGTGCTACGCACCCGTCGTAGAGGTGAGGGATGCAGGCAGACAGTTCTGAGGAGCAATGACCATGGAAGTAACGATAGAAAAGAGATAAAGATGCAACAGTGTGCCGAGGAGACAGAGGTTGACGGGAGCCAGTAGGAGGAGGAGAGTTAATGAGACGAAAAGCCTTTGACTCCACCTTATTGAGAAGAGCTGTATGTGGGGAGCCTCCCCACACATGAGAGTTGTACTCTAAACAGGGGCGAATAAAACCCGTGCATAAAATCAACAACTGTGCAGGGGTAAACAAGGTATGGAGTAGGCTTAGCACATTTAATCTCTTGGAAGCAGATTTTACAAGAGATGCAATATGATCTTTTCAAGATAAGTCCCGAGTGAATGAAACCCCAGTCATGTTCAAGGATGATGTAGGATTAAGCTGAATATTATTAAACATCTGTGGGTACTCCTGTGGAAGATTGTCGGGTAGATATGCGTAAAAACTGAGTTTTTGATGCATTAAAAACAACAAGATTATTTTTACCCCAGTCAGAGATACGAACCAAGTCAGACATTAGGTGTGCCATAGCCTCATCCCTTGTCTGTTGAAGCAACTGCTGAGATGGACGTTGCGGGAACCGAATGGAAAGGTGAAGGTGGAATCATCAGCGTACGAGTGGAGAGGGTTAGATGTACCGCTTAGAAGGTCATTAATGAGTAAAAGGAAGAGAGTTGGTGATAGGACAGAGCCCTGAGGAACACCACTGTTGATAGATCTAGGAGAAGAACAATGGCCATCTACAACAGCGGCTACAGAACGACCAGAAAGGAAGCTATAGATGAAGGCACAGAGAGATGGATAGAAACCGTGAGAGGGTAGTTTGGAAATTAAAGATTTATGCCAGACTCTATCGAAAGCCTTTGAGATGTCAAGTGCAATGGCAAAGCTTTCGCCAAAGTTCCGAAAGGAGGATGACCAGGAGTCTGAAAGGTGGGTGGGAAGGTCGCCAAAGGAGCGCCCTAAATGGAACCCATGCTGACGATCGGAGAGAGGGTTATGATAGGAAAGATGCTTTAAAAATTTTCTGTTAAGTTGCCTCCATTTCCCTCCGTACATGTAGATGAAGATAAGACAATTTATGACATTATGATCAGTGAGAGAGATGAGCTATTTGCAGTAATAAAGATCAACACACTACCTGGATCAGACAGAATATCTGCAACAGTCTTGAAGCAAGTAATAAATGAAATACTGAAACATATAGCTCAAATATTCAAAATAACACTAAGAAGTAGCACCGTATCAAATGACTGGAAAGTAGCAAATGTAACTCTTAAAAAAAAATCACAACCTGGTTATTATAGCCAGGTTAGCTAAGAGCCAGTAGTATTAAAGTTATTGGATTCCGAAGCAAGTGTCTGTCTTACTATAGTCGCCTTAACTAGTCTCTTTACGGGCTTCTTGCCCTCAGTATATTCAGTTCTTATATTAACTGAACCCCTGTCCTAAAACCACTTTAGCCACTTCTTCCTCTTTGCCTCCACCACTCTCTTACCCTCATCATACCACCATGCCGTACCTTTCTTCTTTGTTGTTACTCTTCCCACTCCACACACCGCTTTAGCATTCTTAGCTAAGCAATCCCTATATGCATTCCACAGCCTGTCCAGATCCATTTCGTTCCAATTCACTGATTCTAACTCCTCCTCTACTTTGGTCCTGTAATCATCTGCCATTTCGTTGATCCTCAGCTTCTCAACTTTCAGTCTTTCTCCCTGACTCCTCCTCTCTCTCCTGATCCACCTCACCCCTCTCAGCTTGATCTAGCATACCACAATCATATTATGTGACAGATCTCCTCATCGTCCTCTCATGGCCCTCGTATCAGCAACCATTCCCACCATCGACCTCTCTACGAGCACGTAATCAATCATGCTTCTTTCAACACGATCCCCGTTCCCTCTATACCATACATATTTATGTGCATCGTTCTGTTTGAACTATGAGTTACAAATACACAACCTCTTCTCCTGACACATATCCTTTAGTCGCTTCCCATTATCATTTTCTCGTGGTACTCCATAACAACCCATTATGTTATCCTCACGATCATTGCCTACACTTCCATTCATATCCCCCATTACGATCACTTTATAGCTCCTGGGCATTTCTCCCACTACTTCATCCAGCTCATCCCAAAACCTGTCTTTCTCTCTCTTACTCCTGTCCTCACATGGTGCATACGCTACAATCAACGCCATTTTCACCTACTCAAACTTAAACTTGACAAACATACACCTCAAGCTGACACATTTGTAGTCTCTCATTCCACTCTGCCACACCTCATTCATCAACAAAGCAACTACTTCCTTGCATCTTCCTCGCCCATTCATTCCCGATCTTACATATTTCACGCCCTCCCACTCCTCCACTTCACACCCTTTCATCTTTGTTTCACAGTGCCATCACAGCATATCTCGCACTCTTGAATACATCCACCACTTCCACCCTCTTGCTATCCTCATTCACACCTCTCACATTCCACATGGCCATGCGAGTCTGCCCATTTGGTTGGGGCCCTGTGCAGGTATTGGGCCTTCCAAGGTTCTCTGAAACGACTGCCAAGATTAGGCCTAGGTGATTTTGGACAGAGGAATCTGGGTGACACTTAACCCTGCCAGAAACCCCAGTTATATGGTTACCACTCAGCGTGGTAAATGGTTCCCTGGGTACAGGATTCCCTTTGGCTTGTCACTCATTGTAGAGATCTTATGACATCTCCATAACAGTCTTCTTGGGAAACTTGAAATCTTTTGTATGTGAAGCTGTGTACAAAAATGGACTGAAAGTTGGCTTACAGAACAAAACTGGAAAGTTGTACTAAATGGAAAAGAATCATACTGAATCAATGCCACAATTGGAGAACCACAGCTATCATTTCTGGGCCCTGTTCAGTTCTCAATTCACATTGATGATATTGCTGAAGGTTTGTGATGTAAAATTTCGAAATTTGCTGGTGATGCAAAGATGGGTAATAGAGTGGATACACCTGAACATAAGATGATGAGTGAAAGAGATCTATACATTTTTTTTTTACTTGAGCCAAACGATGTAAACGGCTTTTAATACTGACAAATGATAGTTTAAAATGTTGAGAGTAAAAATGAAAACTTTTGGTACACTATGAATGATACCCAGCTTGAGAATGTGACCCTGGAAAAAGATTTAGGAATAAAAATAATAAACTATTTGAAGCCAAGTCGCAATTGCACGGAAGCAATAAGGGAAGATAATACACTAGTCGGTTTCATAGGTAGATCATTTGGACTGAAATCGGATTGCACCGTCTTTACCTTGAACAGGCCCTTAGTAGCCTATGGTCCAGTTTGGTGTACTGTGTTCAGTTTTGGTGAACTTATTACATGGAGGTCATGAAAAAATTAAAGAATGTAATGAACAGTTACAAAATTGATACCCAGACAATTGACAAGTCGTATGTGGAACGTTTAGAGGAGCCAATCATGTTTAGCTTATCAGAACATAGATTATGAGGGCTCTGATGCAGGTATAAAAATATTTGTAACGAGGCATGACAATATAGTAGTTGACAAATACATCACAACAGACCAGTCAGTTTATACTAGAGGTAATGTTTATAACATCATTGGCAAACTTTTCTAGTTTGATGAAAAAAAAACACTGTATCTTCACTAGAGTTGTCAACATGTGGATCAAATTGCCTAGAAATGTGATAGACGCTATTGAAGTACAATAATAAATTTAAAAAGCCGATTGCAAGTATTTGGCTCTGAATCCTCGGTAAAATACATTTTCGGTTGAATTATTCATCTGACTGCCTGACCTTTCCTCTACTGCAAGTTTAGGAGAATACATCAGCAGTTTTTAATATAATGTTAAGTTTCCCTTTCAGATTAAGTTCATGTAGGATAAGGTTTTTGTTTTATTTTGTGTTTAGTCTTTCCTATGAAATTACCACGGTTGGTTTTCCATGCTGGATGAGGGTATGTCTTACTTTTTACTGCCGCTTTCGGCTGGAGGGTTTGGTGGGCGGCGGAGGCCTTCTTGCCTTTCTGTTCTTATCTTCAGCTCAGAGAATCTGATGTCATAGGAATGGTCTTCTCGAAAAAAGAAAACAGCCCGGAAAAGATAATTGAATCTGTTGCTCTGCTTTCCTTTGTACTACCTTGTATTCATTTGTATTCTAGATCTCCTTCACAATTTGGTGCTCCACTCCACTATTCTGTGACCCGCTTCACTGTTCTCGGTCCCCTTTATCATTTTCTGCTACCCTTTACTGTTCTCTGTCACCCCAATTTTCCTCTGTTCCCTCGCTCTCCACTCTCCTCCACCCTCTCCCTCTCCACTCTCCTCTGTCCCCTTCCATTCTCCTTCGTCCCTCTCGACTATTCTCTGCTACTCTCCAATACTCTCCGCCTCCACTCTACTCCTTTTCATCCATTGCTCCCACCACTCATCCACTCTCCTCTGTTTCCGCTACTCTCCTTAGCGTCCCACTACTCTCCTTTGACTCCTCCTCTCTCCTTAGCCCCTTTCCATTCTCTTTTGCCCTCCTCCACTCTTTGTTCCCTCCTCTCTCCTTTGCCCCATCCATGCTCCTTAGCTTCCCACACTCTCCTCTGCCTCTTCCACTCTCCTCTGCCCCCTCCGCTCTCCTCTCCACCTACAATATTCTCTGTTCCCCCCTCACTCTCCTCTGCCCCTCTCCATTCTCCTTTACTCCCCTCTCCTCTCCTCTGCTCCCCGCACTCTCTTCTGCCTCCTCCACTCTCCTCTGCCCTCATCCACTCACCACTGCCCTGTTCACTCTTCTTTCCCCGTCCATTGTTCTCTGCTTCTCTCCACTCTACTCTGACCTCCTCCACTCTCTTTTCCTCCCCTCCACTATTCTATGTCCTCTCTTCTCTTCTCCGCCCCTCCTCTCTCCTTTTCCGCCGATCTCCTTTCCCCCTAAAGGATTCTTTACTTCCTCCACTCTCCACTGCCCTTTCCACTTCCCTTTCCCTCTTCCCTTCACTCTCCTCTCCCTCCTACCTTCATTCTTTTCTGCCTCTTCCCTTCATTCTCCTCTGCCTCTTCCCTTCACTCTCCTCTCCCTCCTCCTTTCACCTTCCTCTCCCTCCTACCTTCATTCTCCTCTCCCTCCTGCCTTCACTCTCCTCTCCCTCCTACCTTCATTCTCCTCTCCCTCCTCCCTTCACTCTCCTCTCCCTCCTCCCTTCACTCTGCTCTCCCTCCTCCCTTCACTCTCCTCTCCCTCCTACCTTCATTCTCCTCTCCCTCCTCCCTTCACTCTGCTCTCCCTCCTCCCTTCACTCTGCTCTCCCTCCTACCTTCACTCTCCTCTGTTCCTTTCCATTATCCTCTGCCTCCCTCCGCTCTCCTTTGTTCCCGTCCCCCTTCCCTCCACTTCCCAGGCCCACTTGAATCCCCCTCACCGCTCCACTCAAGCCCCCTCCCCTTCCTCTTACTGACACCCACCTCATGTTTTCAATATGTGTGCTGGTGGTGAGGTGGTGCAGATTGAGGGAGGAGAGACTTGTTCAACCACACGCACGACAATTTCATTCCTCAATTTTTCTGTGTGTGAGTGAATAGCGTCCTTGAAAAAAATAAAATCGGGTGCTCGAGAGTGGCGGTAAAATGGCAGGCAAGTGGTTTGGGGACCTAATGGATGCAAGAGTAATGCCCGACTGAAGCAGGGAACAGTTCTGGAAACTGTAATTCAATTAAAATAATTTTAATGTTGTTCCATAACGGCCATCGATGTCATAACATATCACCGCTAATTCCATTATCGTGCGAACTGTTTTCGCATACATTAACTATGGACACTTGGTATTGGCATCCAGGTGATATTATGCGAATTATGTGATACCATCTATTGCATGTACTAAGACGACAGGTTCTCTCTTTACATACACACAACAATATAAAATACAGCGTTTTTACTCATCGCTTTAAATTCTGTAAATGTCCGTCAGTCTGATGAAATATTGCCTTTAAGTCGCCAAACACGGTGATCCGTGAAGCAACATTAGTCCTGCTCACTTTCGAAAATGTCTAATGTTACGGTGAGAAGAAAAAGGTTCCTATCACTGAAATGGCAAGAGCCAGCATCAGCTAGATATTGCCTCTGCCTTCTTTTAAACCACCATGATAAATCCCACCAACTGCCTAAGGCTGCATCTAGTCAAGAAACAAGTGAGTGCGGGTAGGCGCGGGAGAGGGTGGGCTAGCGCGAGGGGAAGCTGCTGTTGATTTTTTTTTTCGTTTTTCTTTTTTTTCTTTTTTTTTCCAGGAGAAAGCTTGGCATTGGATGCATGGGATGCATCCTGAACAGACCGTAAGTGAAATATCTGCTGTAAGCTACACAGTAACCTTGACATGCCATGCCTGTGTGAGGTTTGTAGTGGGAACAATTAACTCTCCTTTCCTTCATTGTCCTTACAACCGCCCGCTACCAGTGCAGTCACTTGTTTTGGTTACAGAGAGGCAAACTCTCCCGCCAGCACCCTCCTACACTGACTCATTTGCTGAGTGGTCCTGACCTAAAAACCAGTCAACGATGGCAACCAGATCTGTATGAGGCAGCCCTAGCATGCATTCAGTATGGACGGTGGGTGTTAGAGCCGAAGTGGTGACATGTGGGGGTGTATTGTATGTAGGACTACCGGACCTTGAGAATAGGTTGTGAAGCCTTTAACCAGAGTCGGACACAAAACAAATCAGGCCTCTTTTGGAAAATGAACTATGAAACATAAAACATACTAATTCTTGCTATTGGGTTCAGAGTAGTTTTTTTTTTTTTTTTTTTTTTTTAAAGGACTGAGAGATGTGATATTATATATTTTCTATCTTGCTGTTGTTGATATTATGGCACCAGGCTCATTTGAGACTCATATACATCTCCTTAGGATGAGACTTTTACTGGTGATCTGAGTAAGGGTATCACCAATTTCAAAACAGTACTAGGTGGAATTGCCAGAATCATAGCATAAGTGAGAAAATTATGGTTTTCAAAATGGTCACCACCGGGGTCTTTCAGGACTATAAAGGCTTACAATTTCTAATAGAAATGTAGTACCTGGAAGACTCTTATGGGGTTTTCAGGCACGGCCGACACGATGGTGCCTATAGGAAATCAATATGACTTTGCGTAGTACCTGAAATCAAAGATGGCAGCCATCTGAACTCTCCCCAAATAAGAAAGTCATGTATCTTTTGAAAGAAACATCGTGACTGGACGATTTTTACGTTAATTTTGAGGTTTTCATGCACTGCCGACACGATAGTACTTTTACTGATTCGATATTATAACATTTGATACTCAAAATTCAAGATGGCTGTCTTCCAATTTCCGTTGCTAACAAGAAAGTTGTCAAATTTTCGATATATCTGGAATGTAGCAGTACTCTCTGGATATTACTATTTCTTTTTTTTTTTCTTTCTTTCTTTTTTTTGTCTGCTTGGCAGCGTGATTTTAAGCAGACCTTGAAAGTCCTGATATTTGTTCAGTAATTATACTTGGTATACATTATACACGTATTCACTCTTCGTTCGTCTCGTCATTGTGTGCTCTGTTCTAGTCACTAATGACCATTTCTCTCTGTTCATATAAAGAAATCCTAATTGATGGAAATTCTGTGGTCAAGTGTTGTAACAAGCCTGCAGCATGGACGATGATACAGGAATTAACTTATTTATTTCCCAGCCAACTCCAACCCTTCAACCTGACAGGTGCATCATCTGCCAACAAAAAGGCAAGTCCTCTGAAAAACTCTATGGTGATACAATAGGCAGAAAGCATGTCCGTGAAGTATCAGCTTTGAAGAATGACAGTTCACAAAAGGTTAAGACAGCTTGGACCCGATGCAGGGTTCAAATACCATAATACCTATTCCGGTTATAAGAGTTACACCAGTATAAGAAACTTACCGTCCATTCCCGAAGAACCCATTGATGAAGAGATGACAGAAAACCAGACTGCTCACAAGCCACCCACACACAACTCCATGATACCTCGTCTAGGACCCAGCACAAATGTCTAACCCGACTACATACACTGTGCCATATGTGGAAGTGACCGAGTGTGGGTAAAAAGGAAAGGTACACAAACATGGGGCAAATTCTATCTCTGCATGGCTGAAAGTGCAAATCAGTTCCTTGATGCAATGCGATATTGTAAAGATGATGTGTTCAGTATGTCAGATGTGCAGACTTGAACGGTCCTGAAGACGTACGAGTATATGCTGCCAACTCGTATTGTCATAACATCTGTTTCAAGCAATATTTGTTTAAGTCACGCACTACAGAATTCTTATGTGATTCCACAGCTTCTCCCAAATGTGATATCTTCATGGACGTTATCCCTGAACTAGGTCCACTCACTGAAGATGGATATGGACTTACAATGACCGATATTAGGGAGATGATGATGAACAAGGACAACAGTCTAGAGGTGTGTAAGAGATATGTAAAGAAACTCCTAACAGATTATTATGGAGACAAAATACAATTCTGTCCAAGCTACAGGGTTAAAGAGATGTGCTTCTCAGCTGATATAACTGTAGAAGACCTCGCCAAAAAACTTCGAAATACAAATGTAGCTGGGTCAGGTGGTGAAATTCTCAAAGCTTTAGAGACAGTTGATTTCAAACTGGATGACCACTTTTGTGATAGAAATGAATTGAAAGAGTCTTGGGAGACAACTCCTATGTCAGACCGGTTACTAACCTTCTTTGTAGCACTATTCGGTATTAAACGATCACGCATGCTCAAGATTGATATGCTGAATATTATGAATGGTGATCATGATTGTGACAGTGAGATAGATGTCGACAGCGATGACCATGCTAGTCCAGATGATAGTAACTCAGATGTTGAGTGGAGTGTCAAGAATAAACACAACCAGCTAAACTGTCTTTTTCAAATCATGTACAATCAACTATACCATGGTTCAAAGAGAACTCCACTGACTGTAGCATTCGGTCAATATCAGTATAGAAAATGCCACAGCCAAGAGGTTTTGACAGCAATAAATTATATAAGTGTCAGCTTGAGCTATAATGATGTGAGGAGATCCAGGCGCCTGCTCGCTGCCTATGCAGTTGCAAATTCAACGGAAGTGAAATCCCACTTCCCAGCACCTTGACAGAAGATGCATACACCTTGGGACAATGGGCAATGGTGACTTATGTGATCGATTGTCCATCTCGGGCAATGAGTCTAGCCATGTCACCATGCATGTGCTGTATCAAGAAGCCGTCTCTCTGTCAGATGCAAAACCTAGAGCATCTGACATGAACCTGGAGAAGACCAGTGTGCATTTACTTAAAAAATTACCATGACAAGAGGTGCTTCATCACCCAAAACCTTCAATTAAACCCACACTCCCATCCACTTTCAGAGTTGTGGAGGAAATGGGGATCAGCTCCATATTTTACTGTGCATCCATGCTCCATGTTACAGATAATTCAGAATTTCTCATATCCTTCCTTAGGTCTGGTCTGCAGTGTGCTTCTGCTGGTGATAGTTTGCCCACATGGGTCAGCTCCCATTCTCTTCTGTCTACTGCCATGATGCCATTGATGCGAGTGGGCTTTATGCCTGTCATCCCTTCACTAGTCAATGACTATGCAATCATGCACAAGGGCCTTCAAAATTTCCAGAGTATCCTGCGGCATCTCAACCCATCTCAGTCACTCATATCTGTATTCTGTGATGAAGGTGTCTTTCATTCTGTGGCTGACAACATGCTGGCTGAGCCGAATGAATTCTCTGATGTACATGGCACAAAGGAGATGTTTCACTGAGTGAAGATTCTGCTGAAGTGTACTGGACATTATTTGAGAAGATCAGGCATTGGTGATGCTCTCGTTGAGACACAAGTGTTCAGAAAACTGACCTTAACTTAGTTTTGGAAGGAAGTCGTTATGTATATTTCTTCCCTGGAATCATGATGGTCTCAGATCATCTCAACTCCTTCGCATGGGAAGCATTGTAGGAGAGGTTGGTGCAGAATGATCACACTATCAATGACGAATTCATAGAACGTGCACACGAAATACAGAGAGCTCTATGTGCAGGGGAAAAGACTCATTGAGAAGTTCGCAAAACTACCTAATCAATCATCGAATCTCCGTGAACAATTTGAGAGTTTTCTGGAAGAATGCCGTGCAAAATCTGAGGTGTGTCAGTATTTGCATGTGTTTCGAGAGATGGCTGCTACTATCAAGCATGCGGTTGCATCAGCTCGAGAAGGAAATTTCCCTCCTCACTTACCTTCCGTGGAAGCTCCTCTGCTAATCACCTGAGAAAGCGACTGCATATTACTTCTGCTCTGGCATGTTCTACCCTGAATCGACAAAAGCCTTAGAAGCAACTAATCCGGATGTTTTTCAGCAGTTCCTGCGCGGGCAGTATGTCGTGAAGGATCGAACTGATGGTTACTTCAGTGCTGTTGGACTGGATATGAAGCTAGAACAATCCATCCAGAGGGCATCAAAAAGTGCTGGTGGCATTGTTGGCCAAACAAAAAGTCTGAGGGTGGCGATCAAGTGGCCTTTCATATTCCACAAAATTCTGCTCATCTCAAATAACTTCAGGGATATTATGAATGATGATTAGATGAATCATAGAGAATCGGCGAGGGTTCATCATGAACTGACTGGATGCAAAGCTCACCAGCTAAATGAAAACGTTTCAGAACTCCTGGACTTTGTGCGAGACAGGGGTAACCCTTACATCATCAAGGCTCCTGCCATCAAACTGCACAGTCTTATCATTAAGCAACTGGCATTGTATAAAGTGGCTGTCCGGCTGCTCCAAGTGCAGGTGAAAGGGGATCAACTGGTAAGAGAATTCTGGAAAGAGAGGTTTGTTCAGGGATGGATCCAGGGGGGGAGATGGGGGGGATGCATCCCCCCCACCGGCCATGCATCATTGAATAAAGAGGCAATTTCAACACTGAAATATCAGTATGTCGCGTCAAGTCTTTGGTTGAATCAGCGAATCAGACTCCCCCACCGAAAATTCCTGGATCCACCCCTGGGTTTGTTGACAAGACCAAAAAACTCTCTACCAATATATTGAAGAGGAAATTACCTCAGATTGATAGTAAACCATCCACTGATGTGAGTGCAACTTCTGCTGTGACATAAAAAATGATGGCAGTGGCTTAGCACGACATCGAAATTATAAAATAGTGAGGCATGGAACTTGACTCTATCAATACCCATGATAACCTGCCTGTTTCATCTCTATATGAAGGCAATCTTCCTCCGAAGCCTGACAAAAGTGCACTAATTGCAGACTTGGAGAAGAGCTTCATAGGCAATGAGTTCCGCTTTCCTGCCGGAGATGCATCCATTATATTGGACTTCATGTCGAAAATACATTCCTTTCCAAACTTGGCTTCATTTGGAACATTTGAAAGTGCAATCAGTTGTGTGCTATCAGTGGGCCACTCTATTTGTTCCAGGTCCAACCTCCATATTGTGTTTGACAGCTACTTAGAGTCATCTGTTAAGGGTGGAGAAAGACTATGTCACACCGCTGGAATTGAATCCATTGACCTCACTGAGCTCACTGCAGGTGTACCAATATCTCCAACAAATGAACAAGTTCTGGACCTCCTCTGTCAACAAAACTATGATACAGCGTCTCGTTTGCGATCTCTTCTTGACTCCTGAGCTGGTGAAGTTGGATGTTGTGCTTGTTGGATGCGTCACAGATGATGGTGCTGTGTCAGCACAGTTTCTACACTTTGGAAGGCTGTCCACCCAACCACCTTCTGAAACTATAGAACCTATTGATGCGCTGACATGTGATGTGGAAGAAGCCGATAATCATGCAGTGATGCTCTGTGCATGGGAGCTGGATCCAGAAAGTAGCCAGCTGCTAGTAGTCTCCAATGACACAGACACAGTAGCATGTCTACTTCATTATGCTGAACATTTTCGAAAGCAAGGCCTCCAAGAATTGCTGGTAGAGTTTGGCATTTGTGAGCTACGGAGTTATATACCACTACACACTCTTGCAGATAAGCTGGGAGAAGGACTATAAAGTCATCGTGAAGGCACATGTACTGATTGGAGTTGATGCAATGAGTAAGGTAAGTACCAAACATGCATCTCTGTTATGTGATCCTGAGCATTACTTGGCTGATTTTGCAGAGTCTGACACTATCACTGACGAGATTTTGATGTAAGCTGAGGTGTATCTCGTTTGGGTGTGGGCTGGCGCGAAGAGCAAACCCGAATCGTGAACATTCGACCAGCTCCAGGTGGAAGTCTAACTGCAAGCTCCGACACGAAAATTGTTGGAAGCCCTGGTGCCACCTTCAAGTGCAATTCGTGGCCACATCAGGGGAGCATTTTAATCTGTCCATAGAGGTCTATGCCTTCTTAATGTTACCCACCCTTCCACAGACCCGACCAAATGCGGATAGGTGAAAGACAGTGACACACTACTACCTGAAAAATGCCTGAATCCATTACCCCCAAAGAATGGTAGTCGTTTGTAAGTGCACGGGCAAGTGTGGCTCGATGCGATGTTTGTGCAAAAAGGTGGGTGACAAATGTGTAATTTTTTTGTCATAAACAAGAATCAGTTTGTCAAAAAAAAAAAAAAAAAAGTGAAAATGCCATCTTTCAGTCATGATTAAGTCATATGTTCGTGAAATGAGCATCACATGGTATTGATATTTGTATCATTGGGAAATACCTTTGAATGAATACTTTTCTATGCTTATGTTTTCATTACTTATTTATGGCCATCTTTAATTTTGGGTAACAAACGTGGTGATATCGAAACAGTAAAGGTACTATCGTGTCAGCAGTGCCTGAAAACCTCATAATTAACAAAAATTATAGAGTCACGATGTTCCTTACAAATGGTACACGACTTTTTTGTTTGGAGAGTCCGGATGGCGGCCATCTTGGATTTCGGGTACTACACAAGGTCATATTGATTTCCTATAGGCACCATCGTGTCGGCCGTGTCTGAAAACCCCGTAAAAGTCTTCCACGTACTACATATCTATTAGAAATTGTAAGACTTTATAGTCCTGAAAGACCTCGATGGCGGCCATTTTGAAAATCGCCATTTTCTCACTCATACTATAATTCTAACATTTCCACCTGGTATTGTTTTGAAGCTGGCGGTATCCTTTACTCAAATCACCAGTTAAAGTCTCTTCATAAGAAGATGTATACGGGTCTCTAAAACAGAAATAGGATCAATTAACTTTGTGACTACAAGTCGACAGGCGAAGGAAGGCACGCTTAGTACTCTTCCAGCAAAATCTCCCACAACAAAACTGTTGGCTCTAATAGTTAACGAAGATGGACATACAGAAAAAAATGATGGGCGACTTTTTCAACTCTATGATTACCTCATTTCTCTCTCTCTCTCTCTCTCTCTCTCTCTCTGAGGGGATAGAGGGGAGTTTTTTTAACAGGTCAGTAAAAGGTTGTTAGATAAATGAGTGGATATTATTCCAGTGACGATAAATATGCCCTTATGGTGTTGATGGGTGGGTGACGGACGGTGAATGAGTGCAAGTGAGAATGGATGGGTGGAGGAATTAGCTTTTTGACACTCGTTTATCGCTTGGCAAAACTGGGTATGAACGGACCAAATGAAATGGTTCGCGATGAAAAAGCAAAACAGTTGTCAAACTAATCTCGTTATTGTGTGCCCCAAAAAGAAAGCGATGGAAAATGCATTCGTTCTGCAACGCGGAAAAATAGTTGTGGAAAATTACTGTTTACTTGCCGTAAGGTTCTTAACCAGGGAAATTCCCCCCCCCCCCCCCCCGGGGGAATATTTGGCTTTCTTGCAAAATTTATATAATGTAACAATAACTGAGAAAACAAAATTCATTTGAACTTTCCTCAAAATGAGGAACATCTTCCCTCTTTTCTATGTTATGGATCAGCTATATAAAGTCTTCAGTAAAAGTATGAACGCTTGGGAGTTTGCATCGCTGCTCGAGTTGTCAGTTATGGCAGTAAGGACCGTGACCGTACCGTCCCTGGCCGCAGTCACGCAGTGTATTCCCGAAGGAAAACTAATAGCTTCAGTCTTTAGGCTACTGTGACCGGGAGGGGCAAATGTCTTAAGCGGAAAATGAAATCTGGGAAATCGAGTGAAAAGGATAAGTACTCAGCGATTGCCTTTACAAGGAATGATAACATATTGGACTACATATTATCTGCAAAATCACTTTCCATAGTCGAGGTTTTGTCAGGGTTCAGGTGAACCGAGGTCTTTTAAATACTAAGGTTAAATGAACACGGAGTGAAAGTCGCAGAAAGTGAGAGAAAAAATATAAGATGATGATACAATATGCCAGGGTTTAATAAAAGGACAAATAACATTACAGGATATACATTAGTACGACGGGTAAGTAAAAGGGAAAACTAAAAACTGTACGAAAACATAAGCAATTTTTATTGCCGCTAGGTGAAAGTATAGGCTGGTTTATGAGATAATCGTACTTTAAATGACCGAACTTTTATCCATTTACCAATCTTTCTATTGCCAAACGCCACAAACAAATCGAACCCACGTCGCTTTGTCCTTTACCATTTGGCTGCCCTCCCTCAAACTCACATTCCCCTCCCTTACATACTTCTTCACTCCATCCTTTGATTTCATCCTTGTTCTCCTGCTCTCCCCTTCCCACCTCACTCGAATATACTCTTCTAGTTAGTCTCTCATTCTCCATCCCCTCTACATGGTCAAACCATCTCAAAGTATTTCTCAGCACTTTCAATCAAATCCACATCAACACCACCACCTCATTCGTGTCCTCATTTCTTTGTCTCTCCATGTAATTCCACATCAACACCACCACCTCATTCGTGTCCTCATTTCTCTGCCTGTTTCTCCATGTAACTCCACATTACTCTCTCAGTTAACTTCTTTCCACTGCATTTACTTTTCATTTGTGTCCTTCCTACTTGGTCCAAGTTTCACTACCGTATATATGAGTGGGGATCATAATATCGTCATGCAGCGACTTCTTTACTTCCATGTTCACTTCTCTAATCCTTATCACTGCTTTCAATGCCCCATCAGCGTTTAAACCATTTTGTTCTGATTCAAGTACATTATCAAACCGAACTTGAAGTATAAAAATGACAAAAATATGAATTCATGAACAACTAAACACACACTTTGCATGAAATGTGTTGATTGGCCTAATTATGAAAGCATAATCACCGTTACTTCTTCACGAACACTGCATATTAGGAGAAATAGCTTACATGGCGTTGAATATGGGTTTCGATAGGGTTCGATCTTAGTTACGTATATCACTCCACGGTTAGGTCTGATCCGTTAGATGAGGTCTGGGTGGAATATAACTTCACATTTGGAAGGTCCGCGTATTTAAGGCTATGTTCAAGAATGTCCAACACAGTGAATGATAAGTCTACCAGGCCCAATACAATGGACCTAACTGAACTTTGAAGCAATGTAACTGTGACCTACCTCTACTTAGTCCAATACACTGTGTCACCTCTCGGTATGCAAGGTCCTCAGATCTTCATTTTCATCTCCGGCTGGGTACTGGATTTTTACACGTGCTGTCGAACAAAATCGTTCAGTTTTTATCGGATATTAACCATGTTTAGTTAAAAGGTTGAGGGTCGGGCCAGGGGTTGACCGATTGTTTTGGGGAACAACAGTTCAAAGGTCAAGGTCACATGATAAGGTTAACATGGAATTTATTTGATTCAGACCAAACTTTAAAGAAGTGGTAAGAGTAAGGCAAGATCGAAGTGATTCTGAATTAAAAACTTTGAATCAAAGATCAGGGTCACCGGGGAAAGTCAAAATTTAACCCGAATGAGTCTGTGAGTGAGAAAAATATAACAGTTTTGGTTAGATCCGGACAAAACCTGGCGTAAAGGTTAAGGATCAGCTAAGGGTTAACCAATTGCTTATCAGAACAATAGGCCAGTGGTCAAGGGCACAGTGAAAGTCAACGTAAACAGTATTTGTCCATTATTTGTGGTAGTGCTTAGGGTAGGGCGTCAACCAGGGAATTCGATTAGAGAAAAATCATTTATATAACAAGGTAAAGGGAAATTCAAAGTTCAGTGTCACATAAGAATTTTTATCTTGAACAGCCTTGGTCCAGTTTAAACCAAACTTGGTGAAGAGGTAGAGAATAAAACAAACGATATTTGATATTGAGAACACCCAGTGAAGTGTTGAAGTCACAGAAGAATGTCAGATATCGACATTTTCGTTCCGTGTTTGAACAAAATAACTAAAGCATATAAAAAATCTTACTCCATTCATACTCGAGAGGAAGCTTGAGGATCAGATAAGCGGATAACATTTTGTTATTGAGAATAATAGGCCAAAATTCAAAGTCACATTGCAAAGTCAAATTAAATAGCTTTTATCCAGACGACACCAAAATCTATAGAAGGGTTTAAGATATCGGAATGATGAAGGAATTTAACTTTGCCAACAGTTTGTCAAAGACCAAGATTACAGGACAAGATCAAACGTTTGACCCAATGACTCACTTTTCATTTAATTTGGATCAACCTTGCTGGAAAGGTTGAAGGACAACAAGAGACAAAGAAATTCAGCTCTGAGGTCAGTAGGTTGAAGTTGAAAGTCACAGTCCAAGATCAAATAAATCTGATCCGATCTGACCAAACCTGGTGGAAGTGCTGAGCATCAGGCACTCATGAAGTAATTCGATTCTGAATACAGTTGGTCGAAAACTAGGAAATAGTTAAATACACTGCCCTTCAGCTATTTGTAAGGCGTGGCTTTGCACTGAGTGCTCCTTGTGTGTGTGTGTGTGTGTGTGTGTGTGTGTGTGTGTGTGTGTGTGTGTGTGTGTGTGTGTGTGTGTGTGTGTGTGTGTGTGTGTGTGTGTGTGTGTGTGTGTGTGTGTGTGTGTGTGTGTGTGTGTGTGTGTGTGTGTGTGTGTGTGTGTGTGTGTGTGTGTGTGTGTGTGTGTGTGTGTGTGTGTGTGTGTGTGTGTGTGTGTGTGTGTGTGTGTGTGTGTGTGTGTGTGTGTGTGTCCATCTCTAGCCACAGAATTAAAAGACAGTTCCCTGAAGTCCATCGGTCCATTTTCAGATCACACATTATCACATCACCTCCTAGCACTATTGCTCACCGTTCCTTGGGAATAAATGCTTGGGCTGTCTCATATATGACTGGACCAAGGCCATCTCTATGTGAAGGCCTGGGTGTAGTGGCGGCAGCTGATGATGACGTCACAGGGAGAGTCGGTTAGTGAAAGTCGGAGGGACGCCACATAGAGGGCGAACAGTATGTCTTCCAGCTCCCTTGTGTTTACAAGTTTATAAGCAATTTTTCATGGCTTGAGGTGTCTCCGTATATATCAGGCAATACGTAAGTGACAAGTGATCATGCTGAGCAAGATGTCTGTCATTACTTTGTCTGGTTGTTCTGGAAGATATAATATTTAGTGAGGCGTCCCTGTCAGCTCGCGGAAATGGTGGGCTGAATGTAACCACTGATGGGCGGCTCGTTTCCAGCCGTGAGGAACTTCTGTCTCTGGCTTCCCTTGGCACGACAGCACTAAATGGAATTCCTGAGATGGTCAGACGTACTGGGTATGGAAGAAAATGAGGACGGCGTTGCAGGGTAAGAGTACGGTTCAGAAGGAGGGGTTCAGATCTTCCTCTGCCAGTGTGTGTGTCAAGCAGTGTCCGCTCAGTATGGAATAGTTGGATGAACTGCCGGCCCAATGCAAATGGAATTATGCATCCTGAAAAGCATCAGCTATCAGCTTGGCAAAGACGGCTTGACACAGAGAATGATCAAGACTCTGCTTATCAAATAGATGGCTTTGAATTACTTAGAAGTGACAGATCAACAGAATCGGGGAAAAACGGTGGAGGTGGTTTTTGTGTTTATGTCAACAATCAATGGTGCAGGGATATAACTTGTGAACAAGGTCTGTAATGGCAATATTGAATTCATGTCATTGAGGCCATTCTGTCTTAATAGTTGTATACATCCCACCTGGTGTTAATGTGAAAACTGCTGAAGAACACCTGTATGATGAAATGCGCAAGATTCAATCTAGTTCTCCAGATGCAGTTAAAATAATAACAAAATTTTAATGGCTCATATTTTGAGAACTATATTCCTCATTACCAACAATATATAGATTTTGCTACAAGAGGTGAGAATATCTTGAATCACTGTTATGGCATTGGAAAACAAGGGTGTGTCTTAAAAACTCAAACCATTAAGACTATCAGACCATGATATGTCTATTAACACCCATTTGTAAGCAATAGCTATAAACTTCCAAACCTGTAGTGAAATCTGTCCTGACATGGAGTGAAGATTCAAGTAAAAGTGTGAAACTCTTAGGGGCTATTCAGATCAGACTGACTCGAGTGTGCTGTATGAGGTAAATGCTAGTACTGATTGCAATGTTGATGTCCTAAATTCATACATTTCTTTCTATGCTGATATTGTGGTTCAAAGTAAAACTGTGAAATGCTACCCAAATAAACCCTGAATCACAAATGAACTTAAACAATTGCTGAATGAGAAAAAAATTGTGTTGTAGGCAACGATAGCAATGATTTTAAAACTTTACAGTAAAAAATTGATATGATTGTCTAATGCAAAAAAAAAAAAAAAAAAAAAAAAAAAGGTACATAGAGAAAAATAAAAACCTATTTAGGTATGACACAAAGGCAGCTTGGAGTGGTCATAGAAAAATCACTAGTTTTACAAAGAAAGCAGGCATGCCAGATGTACAGAATCCTGAAAATTATTTTAATGAACTTTACTGTAGGTTTGACATTCATGACTTTTCCATACAACAACACACCATCTCTGAATTCTTGAAAACCAAAAATGATGAGCAAATATTTTTAACTCAGACTGACATCATGGACAACTTGAAGAGGGTGAAATGTGGTAAAGCGGCTGGACCTGATAAAATACGTGCAAAGGCGGTTTCTTTCTGTAAGGAACAACTAGCTCCAATTCTGTGTGAATTATTCCAGTGCTCTCTAAACAAGGCATACATACCGAGACTGTGGAACATTTCTGAGATAGTTCCTGTTCCAATAACCAGGACACCAAAACGTCATAATGATTATCGACCAGTGGCGTTGATAAGTATTTTTATGAAATGTCTTGAACATGTTATCATCAAATTTTTGTATGAGCAGGCTAAATATAATATGTTTACTTTACAATTTGCCTACAGAGAGAAAAGGTGTATTGAAGACGCTACACTATCACTCATAGATCTTGTTCTAAACTTTATGGAAAATGTCAACACGAAATCAGTTATGTACGTTGCAAAAATTTTAGTTATTTGTTGTTTTTTCAAGTGCATTCAACACCATACAACCCCATCTTTTGATGAAGAAACTAATTTCAGTGAATGTCAACTCTTATCTTATGGATTCATGATTTCACATACCCCAGTACAAGTACAGGTATGTGAAACCTATGGGTAAAAATTCAAAACAGTTGGTAACACAGGGGCCACCCAAGGTTGTGTGCTATCACCAATTCTGATCATTCTTATAATGGTACAAGTGATCGTAGATGTGTACATAACTCTTATAGGCTTTTTAAGTACAGTATGCTGATGATACTGCGTTAGTTTCACGTTGTAAGAACAGTTATCTTATATACAGACAGGAACTAGACTATTTTACTAAATGGTGCAAGGGCAACTTCTTGGAGCTCGGTGTCTGCAAAACTAAGGAAATGGTAGTTGATTTCAGCAAGGCACTAATAGCAGAGTAACCCTTGATAATTAGTAACTATATTTAAGCTGTTCACCGAGCCAAACGTAGTTAGGTTTCTGAAATACCTTAAAATAAGCTGGTGGAATCCCTGCACATTCTAGGTGATACTAACTTTGACAAAAAGTACACTATAGAAGTTTTCGTTTCTTTTTGTTCTTTGTTTCTTTTCTTTCTGTTTTGTTAGAGTAAACTAGATATGACTAGACTGTTTCTGTTTTGTAAAGTTCTATGGTTCTTTTCATACAGTAGTTGTATACCCATTGCTATCACTCCTTACGATAAAAATGCTAAGCTTCAGTAGCATTATTAATTTCCTTTACAGTGTCAGTGTAATCTAACCTAATGAAAAATATCATACTTGCCAAAGGTAAGTGCTGACAGAAATAGTTGTAAGAAAGTAATCAATAAATGTAAGACGAAGGAATGAGATAAGTAGTACCGGTACGAGCAACAGTAGCAAGCGAGTGGTGACGCGGCGATCGGACTCAGCCTGTGATGTCACCAATCTCACACCCAGGCCTTTACATAGAGACGGCCTTGACTATGAGGCGGGGTGGAACTCGAGACACCTTTGTTAGAATCTCAGCCCGCTCCAGCTTCCTTCACTTGTGTGTGTGTGTTTGTGTGTGTGTGTGTGTGTGTGTGTATGTGTGTGTGTGTATGTGTGTGTGTGTGTGTGTGTGTGTGTGTGTGTGTGTGTGTGTGTGTGTGTGTGTGTGTGTGTTCGCATATAAGGGTGTTGAATGGGACCCCAGACACCCCTTGTCCATGGGATGCAGCCCTTAGGAATCCTGCACTGTGAGTGCTTAACCAGTACTTAATTGCTTAATCTTCATAGAATATTCCAGTGGTGAGTTTGAATATCTAAAGTGTTGACTGATTGGGATAAAGTACTGGGAATGGAGCAATGAAGAATCTATAGATTTTTGTTTTTTGTTTTTTTGGAGGGGGAGATCGCTAGACATGTGATATACTGTAATTAAACTGCGTCCAAACTCTGGCATGAGTCCTTAACGACAATAGTCCGACGAAGTATTTTTCATACTGGTATTATTTTCGCTATCTTCAGATGATTATATTCAAGACAGGAACGATCTTTCGTACTGAACACGTTAATGGAAGATGTAACTAATTATTACAATCAGAATAGTCTCTGCACAGCTAAATTAACTCGTCTGGAAGTTATCTGACTGCAGGAGGTTAAGCCTGTCAACAGCTGACCTAAACAGGTGGAAGACACGCCAACGAGTTTGTTTAATTCCTTCAGCGTCATAGCTTTTTTTCTTTTTTTTTATCAGTCCACCTGCAGACGATTTTTATTCAGTTTAAAGAAAGTCTCTAATAGACTACAGAAATGTTTAACGAAGGTTATATCTAATGTCAATAGTTCTGAAAGTCCTGCCTGAAGTAAGAATCACATGAAGAATTCCTGAGTGGAATGAAGACGTGAAGTGACATGACAGGAAGGGTCGTTTTGATGTATCAAAAGACAGTGATCATGGACTTTGACCGAAGGATATGTGTAAGAAGAAAACGCATCAGTCAAGTTAATGATATTCGAACACAAGGTAGCAGTCTTCAAAACCATATTTGGTACTGAGGGATTGCAATGAGTGATGAAAAGAGCCTGATTCATAATGGCCTTGCAGATGGAGGAATTTTTGGATTCACTGGGGTGTTTTGCTGGATAAGGCAGAAGATGTATTATATCACTGTCGTACGGCCTGACAGTCTGTCAGTTAGGCTGGGTGAATTATGTACGTGTACTCAGCAACACATAAATAGTGTTTGGCACCATTTACATTTGATTGTGCATGGATTTGCTATTCGGCCGGTGATGTGAAGCGCGTTTATAACAAATTTATGTCAAAAAAATTTATACTGACACTGAGGCCTGTGAACTAGAGCAAGGACATCGGGGTCTTGAAAGGTGAATGAATGTGTCTGAACCATAACTCTGGGCAAGTTGCTGAAAATTCTCTCTCTGTTGTGCTTTCTTTGTCCTTGTCTTCTGGATCTTTTCTTATCCCATCCTTAGTTAGAAAAGATTTCAGGATAATGATGAAGATGATGACGATGATGATAAGAAGGAGAAAGGTGAGAAGATTAAATCGATTGGAGAAGCTCAGTAGTTTGTAGCCTGCAAGGACGCGAGTTTGTTCGCAGGGTGTGGAAGAATCTGTATGATTAATTGAATCTCATTAATAACAGCCTAAACTGCTCTTCCACAAGACCCACAGTTTCATAACAACATCCGCACTAAAACCAGCATATCAGTCCTGAGTGAGACAGCCCTAGCATGTATTCGATCTAGACAGTGGGTGTTAGCGCCGAAGTGGTGACATGTAGAGGTGAATGATATATAGAAGGACTGCTGGGCCTTGATAGCTGGCTGTGAAGCCTATGCCGAGAGTCGGACATATAAACACACACACACACACACACACACACACACACACACACACACACACACACACACACACACACACACACACGCACACACACACCTGTATGGGATAATTATGAAGTGAGGGGTCTTCACTGTGTCACTCAATAACTCTTTACCGTTTTGAAGGAGGAGGTTGAGGCCTTTCGGGATGCATGTTGAGGTGTGGGGATATACATACGTACAGTACAATCTTATATGCATACATATACACAGATACACAGTACAAAGTACTAGTCGATTGTGTATAAGCATTTTGCCAGAATTGTCTTAAATATGACATACAGGATAAAGCAAAGCATTATTATTATACATACTTCATACATACACACACACAAATACAGTACACAATACAAGAGTGCTAGTTGATCGCGTTCCTGCGTCGTGCCGAAACAGCCGTAAATAAGGCAGAGAGACAGGGCAAAGCACTGGGCAGTTAAATGTATTGGATGGCTAGTGAACTGCAAGAGTGTATTTTAAAACCCTGCTCGGGTGGACGCCCACCACTGTGGATGCATTGCCCAGGATCCCCAGAGGCCAACCCCTCCATGAGGGACGGCTCCTGGGGTCCCACCTCGCCAATTTCTGCTACACGTGGATATGTATACAATGGTGCGAAAGTTCAAGTTCTTTGAAAATTATGGGCACGCATAACGTCTTAGGTTGGGACCCCTTGTAGCCGCCACCCCCATGGGGGGTGGCTCTCGTGGGGTCTCACCCTACCTATGACTTGATCTGGGTGGAGTCCACCATTGTAGATACGGCAGAATTTATGGATGTTTAAACCGACATTGCCCGTAGCCCCAAGGGGCAATCCATCGAAGAGGTTGGCCCTCAGAGGTCCCACCGTGCCCAATCCCTGGTCGAGGTGCAAATTACCACTGTACAATATTCCGAGTTCCAAGGTAAAAAAAAAGAAACTATAGCCGTGCATACTGGCACTGACTGGGACCATTAGGGGATGTTCCCTTTTATGGAACATCCCTCAGGTGTTCCACTCTATCTAAATCCTAATTCGTGTTGAATTCTAACTCTGTGCATCCCCCTAAGGCATGGACCTAAGTTTTTATAACGGTACAATGACTAAGTGACACGGTGAAGGACAAGCTCTGTATTTGATCGCTACAGTGGGTGGGGCATAAAAGAAAGATTGGTTCTTTATTGCTCCAACCCCATTATTTTATCCCAGTCAGACCAATGATGTTTTTTATTCTTTCAATTTTATATTTAATTCTTCTACTAGAAGTTGATATTATTCAATATGGAGAGATCTCATACAGTAAAGGGGTAATGGAGGCCATATTTAACCTCTTCTGTCTAAAAAGTTAATTCCTTCAATCCAGCACGTGTCTTGTAGCATGATTAAAATCGTCTGGTAATAAACCGAATATAATAAAGAAAAAGCCATATCATAATGAACAGGTAAAACGAATTTTTCTCCATTGCACCAACCCCATCACTTCAAATAAGCCCGGAACGGATGCTGGAGATAGAAATACAATTACTGATATCAATCAATCAATCATTTCCTGTGGCACCCCACGGGATGCATAGGGCCTCAATGAACTCTCTCCACCAATATAACTTTGTTAATATTTTTTGGCCATTTTATACTACAGAAAATATTTAAAAATACAATATTTTCGTATTCAAATCAAGCCCAATGGAGGCTACAAAACTATGCTGATATATTTGTTGGGTTTGAGATATAGGCGAGCCTTCTACAAAACTTGGTTGTGAAAATTATTGTGTGCACGCAGGGCTCTAAAAATATTGGTATAATGTAAACCGGACCATAACACTGAAATAGCTACCTATCCCTGCTATGGGGAGGTGATGTCTGAACCCCTCCTAATGCCTTTATAAAATGGGAAGGCGATTTCTATACTGTTGTTTGCAGATGATACTGTGTTGTTGAGTGAAGACGAAGGGGAGCTGCAAGGCTTGGTGGATGAGTTTGAGAGAGTGTGTAGGAAACGGAACCTAAAGGTGAATGTAGGGAAGAGTAAAGTGATAGTCTTTGAGAGAGGTGAAGTCAGTGAATGTACAGCGAGGTTGGACGGTGAGGAATTGGAAAATGTGAGTACGTTTAAGTATTTGGGTAGTGTGATGAGTAAGGATGGAGGTTTGGAGGGTGAAGTGCTTGAAAGGGTACAGCAGGGAAGAAAGGTTGCTGGTTCCTTGAAAGCAGTGATAGGAAACAGGGAAGTGAGCATGGAAGTAAAAAAGTTACTACATGACAGTATTGTGATACCAACTCTAACGTACGGAAGTGAAGCTTGGACATTGTTGGAAGGACACAAGTCAAGAGTGAGAGCAGTGGAAATGAGTTATTTAAGAGGAGCCTGTGGAGTCACGTGGAGAGACAGGCTGACGAATGAGGATATAAAGGAACGTTGTGGTGTGGATGTGGATGTGATAGGAAGCGTTGTGAGGAACACACTGAGGTGGTTTGGCCATGTGGAGAGGATGGAGGGTGAAAGACTGACAAAGAGAGTGTATGTGAGTGAGGTGGAGGGTGGAAGAGGGAGGGGGAGACCGAGGATGAGATGGAGGGATGGGGTGGAGAGGTATATGAGAGAGGGGGGTGTGAGTTGGGAGCAGGGCAGTGAAATGGCGGGGGACAGGGCGACTTGGAGGCGATTTGTTTGTGGCCACCCCAAACGGGATTGAGGCGTCTGGCAATAGATAGATAGATAGATAGATTTCTATACCCCTTCTAATACCTTCACATAATGGTAAGGCGATACTTAAACCCCTCCCATTACCTTTACGTAATGGGTAGGTGATTTCTATTCCCCTGTTTATGCCTTTACATGAAGTCTCTCTCTCGTTAATATATCCATTTGATTTAAACTGTGTAACTTTTTAGATAGCTTATTTTATTGTAGGCGGGGAAGCCAGTCATCCACCTACTTGACGTAGTGTTCCTTTCGGGTGACTCTACGCTGACAAGCTAAACAGTTCCCTGTAAACTGGGAAAGCATTCACCACGCTAGGTGCAATCCGTATAACCACATGACGGCTGGTGGTTCAGTGGGTTAAGGTACTCCAGCAAATTTGAACCTAGAGGTGTTTTTAATTCGACGGATGGCTGGAGTCTGTTGCTCACATAGTAACACTCGGGATTGCGAGGCTGGTCACCCATGGCTTAAATGTTGGGTTTATGTTGCATAATTCTCCCTCCTACACTCCTAATTAAGCAACGAGACTGGATGATGATGATGATGATGATAAATGGCTACCTACCATACTGTGTTGCCATAATCCTACAAAACCTTACGTGAGTGGAATGTGTCCTGCATTTTAGAAGCGAATTGATAACGAGTAAGTTTTAAATGACTGTTGACACCGATGCATGCAATAACAACCATTTCACTTGGGTCGCGTACTGTTTCTGTTAGTCTATTATATTTTGTTTAGAGGGAACGTCTTGAAATGAAGGGGTTAATGAAGGAAACACCAAATCTCTCCAGATCGAAAAATATAAGTCAATCAATCAATCAGTCATTTCCTGTGGCACCCTCGGGGATGCATAGGGCCTCGATGAACTCACACCACCACATCCTATCTTGTGCTAACTCCTCAAGATCTCCCCAACACTCATCTCCAGCTTCCCGTCTCATTGTCCTCACCCACGTCTCTTTTGGCCTTCCTCTACCTCTCCTACCAGGTGCCACCCACCCTGGTGTACCTCGTACTATTTCCTGTCTCCTATACACATGTCCTAGCCACTTCCATCGTGAGAATCTAACATATTCATCGATCGGCTGCACTCCCGTTATTTCTCTAATTCTACTATTTGGTATCCTTTCCCACCACTTAACTCCTAATATTCTTCTAAGTGCTTTATTTTCAAACACCAAGAATTTATTTTCCATATTCACTGTGCTGTACCAAGACTCGTGTCCATAAATTAAGATACTCCTAACCATTACCTTATAAAGTTTGATTTTTGTATGCACAGAGAAATTGTTATTATTCCAAATATTTTTAAGCATTCCCATTGCCTGATTAGCCTTCTTTAACCTTTCCTCGAATTCAAAGTTCAAAGAACCATCCTTGGCTAAATAAGTACCTAAATATTTAAACCTATCAACTTGCTTTACAACCATACCTCCAATTACACATTCCTGCGCATTTTCCATATTCATATTGATTATTTCAGTTTTTCCACAATTAATAACCAAACCCACCTTGCGACCTTCACTCACCAAACAGTCCAACACTCTCTGCATCTCTTCTGGCCCATCACAAATCAAAACTATATCATCTGCATAATCTAAATCCAAAAGTTTCCTGTTCTCTCCCCAAAGTATACCTGCACCGGTTTCTGTTCCAACACGTTTCATAATGTAATCAATGACCAATATAAATAGTAAAGGCGATAGAACACCACCCTGAATTACTCCGAACTTGACTTCAAACGAATCACTCAGACAACCATCAACCATCACTTTACAAAATGTGTCCTCATGCATGTTCATAATGACCCTCACAAACTCCTCTGGTATTCCATAATGTCTCATGATCTTCCCCATAGACTCTCTCGAAACACTATCAAAAGCCTTTTCAAAATCAACAAAACAAAGACTTAACGGTACTCTCATTTCATTAACTTGCTGCATCAAATGCCTAACTATAAAGATCTGATCATTGCAACCACGTCCCTTTCTAAAACCAGCCTGTTCATCCCTCAGAATACCCTCAACCACCGGCTCCAACCTATTTAACAACACTCCACTGAAAATATATTTAACAACACTCTACTGAAAAATATAAGTACTGTGAGGATAATTAAATCGTCTGGAGGTTGCACAAACCAAACAGATTACGTCATTGGAGTAGAGGTTTTAAAATGCACTAAAGTCTAAGCACACGAATTCCCTAGCTGAATGCAAGAAGGGTCAATGTAAAAAAAAAAAAAAAAAAAAAAAATGAGCAAAAGATGCTAAACTCCACTTTAAAATCGGGCTTTGATCGTAAATTTAAAAGAGGAAAATAACTGAAAGCCTCCCTATTCAGTGTAGAAACTGGTCCTTGTATCACAGCAGTGTACAGTCAACGCCAAAAGACATGTCACCTGTCCTGCTTCTCTCTCCGTGAACTTGGAAATTCAGGCTCGCAAAACCGCAACTGTTTACTCTGCTGACATTGAGCCACAGCTAAATAAAGTCACCAGTGTCAGTTGTACCGGAAGTACTCGACCTCGTTTTTATTGTCTATTTTTTCAATGTTCATACAAAAAGAAGCAAAAGAGGCAATAGGACTTTTGATGCCAACTGTACCTATTTAGGATGGTGTTTCGTGAATCAAAATCAAAATCGTCATTTTTGACACTGCCCCATCTGGCATTCAGCCGGAGAATCTATCTACGGAACCGAGTGAGTCTGTTATGATATGTTATTCAGGGTTCCAACCCGTTCTCCCTCCCTGAGCTTGATCCAACACCCACACAGTGACCCACCACCACCACACCACCTGGTCCCTTTCACACAAATGAATTTCCTTTAGCTCAGTAAAATCGTATGGCTTTAATAAGTATCGTACTTAAAGTGTGCTTTAACTATAGTGATAGGCATTGACCTTTAATCAGGGAGAGTTCCTTCAGTTCAGTAAACCCGTCAGGTACTTTGCCAGGTTAATCGTCTCAACATCACTTCACTCTTTCGGTAACTCTGAGCGAGATTCGGCATTTTTTTCAAACATTATCTTCCAACTCTATGAATGACGCTTTAAACTGTCTTTTAAAACTATTTTATTGTGGTGACAAACAACCGACGCCGCCTCAGTGTAGAAAGAGGAGACGACAACAGATGTGCGGATCACCAGGCCCTTTCCCTGTAACGACCATTCCAAATATCCCGGGCCATTGTCTGACTCACTACCCATTATTTTCCACTCTGGACGATCCGGTGATTCTCTTACCTCTGTCTCAACTTCTCTGCCGTCTTCTTGTCAGATTTTAGTTTTTTCCCATTGGATTTCTTTTTTCTGGTCCGAATGTTATTAGCTATCCATTTTATTTTGAACTAATGCATCACCATCTCCCCCTGTTTAATACTGAGACGTTACAAGAAATTAACACTAGAATATAACGTCAGTCACAAAATGGTGCTATGGAGATGTAGAGTGGCAGTGTGTCTTATTTTGCCACTGATCCATAGGAAATAGCTAGTGCAAACTAACGAAAATGTCAGCTTAGGTAGGGTGGATGAACTACCGTATAATAACCAAGGATATGGCGCTAAGAAGGCTCCTCTCGTTCTCTTAAGAATGGTGTTTCTTTGCTGAAACTCTGCTTTGTAAGGTCTTTCGTCCTTGTCAGCTTGCATTTTTCATTTTTGCTGGAAGCTTGCTCAGCCTATCCCATAGACAGGCGACCGTTCCCAACCCCTATAAATGCCGCCCAGTTACCTTAATCTTTTATACTTCCAAAGCCTCTGAGTCTTTCCTCAAAAGAATGAGGACACTTCCTTGGCAATTTTATTACATTTCTTTCACGGTTCTAGACGTCGACTTTTCGGAATTTGGGGAAAACCATTGTTATTTCGTTACATATCTACGACCTTCTATTTGGTGGCAGGTAGTGGCAACCATCTTTCACTCTCTTGATGTAGTGAGGTCTACTTCTTCTTTCACCTCTATCATTCTGTTTCTTTGCCTGCCATCATTGGCCTACTTTTTCCTTCACTTTTATCATTTTATGTCTTTGTCTGCCCTCCTCTCTTCGTTCTTCTTCCTTACCTTCCTGTCACTTTTTATTACTCTTCTTTCCACTTCAGGTGGCTTTACACTAAGTGAGAAGCCTATGTTTTCCTGCAGCCCAGGAAACTATTTGCAACACTGGGTCGTAAACCATATAACCAGATAATGGGGTGATGTGGAGCAGTCTACTTTGGTCCCCCTGCTAATATGGTGGAGAGACCCCAGTGTTGCATTCCTCCAGGAACCAAACCTCCATACTTTTTTCCCGCGTCCTTGTTGTTGCGGAGCGCTCTCAACCGCATAGAAAAATCGGTTCACTGCACGGGACGACCCTGCTGGGCGGTTACTTGCCTGATGTTGACCAGAATTGATCAGCAACAACAACGGCCTTTGATTGACTGTGATGTAAATTTTTATTAATCCACCTGTCTTCATGCTATGATTCTTGTCTGATCATACATTAGCTACTTTTGTAGAGAGCCACTTTCTTCATTTCAGGCAACTAGTAGTGATGCTCCTCAGTGTTCTATTCTTTCACTAGCTCTCCACCTATTAGACCTGTTCATCAGTGATCTAGGCTGTGCTTCTTGTCTTATCCACTTACATGTAGCCTAGATGAATTGTAGCTTCTCTTTTCGGTCTGTTTCTTACAACTTGCGACTGCAAATATGAGGAAATATATCTCCTGTTCACTTATTTATCTTATCATTATGTGACTGGGGTAAAAGGAACTATTTTGTTTTTATCGCAACAGGAGCTGTTTTTCGATTTATCGACTCGTCATAATTTCACACGACAATATTTTTCTATCTATATACCTAGGCTGCTTCCCCCAAGGAAAGGGAGGTAGCCGAGACAGACGACACACTCTCCATTTACTCATCCATTTAAACACATTCATTCACATCTTAGCCCCAAAGGGGAGAACGGACAGATCCTCACCGCACCACACCGCACAAGGGTCAACTGCGCAATGCAATCAGTGACATCCGCAGCAGGGCCCGACAGCAGAGCTGGTTTACCCCTGCCACATCATAACATACCCATCCCCTTACCCGCACCTGACCTGACTAGCTGATCAGACCAAATGCGGGAGAATATCCCCTCAGGGCTGCGTCATCACTTATTTATTCACAATTTCTCTCCATTTATTTCTGTCACGCACAGCCACTCTTCCTTGCTCGACAGACATCCCTCTCGCATCCAGCGCTCTCTTCACACTATCCATCCATCCTATTCGTGGTCTTTCTCTCAGCCTTACACCTCTCACATCAGATCTAGTTATCTTTTTCACCAATCGCTCATTATCCATTCTCTCCATATGCCCAAACCATCGCAACACCCTCTGCTCAACTCTACCAGCCATCTCCTGAACAACTCCAGTTTTCCTTCGCACTTCATCATTTCGCACCCGATCCATACGCGTCACTCCACACATACTCCTCAGACACCTCATCTCCATTACATTCAAACTTTTCCTCTCTGCTACACCCATATTCCATGTTTCAGCCCCATATAATGTAGTCGGTACCACAACACCCTCATACAGCCTTCTCTTTACATCCATTCTAAGCGAACGACATTTAAACACTTTTTTCATTCCTCCCAGCACCTTACAATGCACTTGACATTTATTTATTCATTTTTTGTGACATTTTGAAAAGGCCAATTACAGTACTTCTCTTGCAAAATCAGACTGTAAGAAGTTGGGTGTACTGAACCAACTCAGGTGTTGTGTCTGTGCAGGGGTGTCGATCATCCAGATATTGGGTAGATGTAATTGTAATTTTGTAGTTGTATGGCTGTTGTAGTTCATCTCAATGGAGAACCCGGTTGACGTCAGACTTAAGTTATTCTTCTCTTGCGGTTCACTGTCCTCCATTTGAGGAATAGGGAAGTTGCTGGAGGACGTTTCTATAATCAGGTAGTTGAGCTACCGGGATATATCGGTGCCACCACTTAAGGCGTCCCTCTCTTGCAACCAAATGTAGGGCAACGTTGGTTTGCTTGTAGGGACTGACCACTTATCAGGTAGGCATACAGCTGTTTCAAGCCTTCATTACGATGGCATTTTAAAGTCTTGTTTCTTCTAAACGAGATTATTTAGTTCATGGGAGAAGATTTAAAGTGAAGGGATTAAAGTAAGCTACTGTATATCTTACCTCGACAGTTTCAAAAGAGAATATCCTTAGCGTAGTAAAACAGTATTGTGACAGCAAGAATAAAATATAAACTACGACACTGGACTGAAGGGGCTGGACAGAGTGGAGTCAGACTTTAGTGTTATCAACTTCCACTCACTACCTCCATGTAGACTTTTTCATCTTCGTGACCGTGTTGCTTTTCTCTCTCTCTCTCTCTCTCTCTCTCTCTCTCTCTCTCTCTCTCTCTCTCTCTCCACTGATTGTATCCTTCCCTCATTACGGTGGTCCTACAACACCAGTCTAACTACCTAATTAAAATCGTATATAATCTATTTTTTATGGTGGCATCTAGATTAAAAAAATAAAAGCCAAGAATAAGACATCACCGGATTTAAGGAGTCAATCATTAAGAGTCTGGAAATCTTTATGTATCCAAAATGGACTTGGACTGCGCAGGTCTCCGATCCTCAGCAGTCAAATTATACCCCAACTGATTACACCACACACCCTCCTTTGCTTCTGCTTGTGTACTAATACCAAACCATTTGCTGTGAGATATGTTAGGATTATCTTTCTTAAGACTGGTGTAATGGTATTTGCGTGAGCGTTTTTGTAAAATGTCAGTGAATCATGTGGACGTTCAGCAAAAACTTTGTGGATGAAGCTCTAGTCTTCAATTTATTCCCTGCGTCAGCCAGATTGAATCATGCGAGCTTATAGTCAGCAGTTTATTTGTCTTGAACTTGGCCAGCACCTCCTTGTTTTTAAGGTCCAGTGATTCACTTACCATATAGTGACATTTTCAGGACAATGGTGTCTATTTTTCCTTTTTTGCTATCTCCACACATGATTACTTAGCTCAGGGGTGGTTAAGAGGAGTTAGATATTGGCTTCACCTACACCTTCAACACAGGAAGTCTCTCCCACGCTGCATCAAAGTATCTGCAAGTTACCAACAGTAAAATGAAACAAAGAAAAGAAAAAAAAAAGGAACAAACGGATAGACAGAGAGCTCTTGCCAAATATCCCTCAAACGTTACCACTTGGGCAGTAATACCTACCACCTTTGTTATGCTAGCCCATGCTTTGGTACTGGTGCCACATTTGAAATGGTCTGATGATATTAACGGGGATGATGTTTTGACGTGTTAGGGGGATATGAGTTCCATTGCAAATGATTTGACGGACGTTCCTGTTGGATCATCATCTACTAAAGGTCCAACCGCACTACCTCCTGTGCTTACGGGCAGTGTGCCACCGAAAGTGAGTAGGCACTGTGTTGGAAACTTAGACTCGTGGATGTTAAACAAACTGAAATCGATGAAGATCTATCCATACAATCTGAGAAGCCTCGCAGAAGATTACAAACTTGATAACCCGATGACTGAACTAGAAAGCATTAGTTGGGATATTGTAGGTTTGAGTGAGATCCGCAGAAAAGAAGAAAAAGTAATTCAGCTTGAAGACAGCAAACACCTATTTTACTACAGAGGAAAGGAAAATGAAAGAGTTAGTGGTGTAGGATTTCTAATTAACAGAAATCTTGCGGACAACATTGATAAATTCAGCAGTGTACCTGACAAAGCAGCATTTGTTGTCATTAGACTATGCAAAAAATATACCATGAAAGTCATACAAGTATATGCACCAACTTCTCAAAGCCCAGATGAAGAAATAGAAACATTCTATGATGACATCTCTCAGATTAGGAAAGAAGAAAAGACAACATATACTATACTCACAGGAGACTTCAATGCAAAAGTTGGGAAGTCGAAAAATGGAGAAGCATGTTTGGGAAAATTTGGAGTGGGAGAAAGAAATGAAAGAGGAGAAATTTTTTGGTAAATTTTGCTGAATTGTTTGACATGAGAATAATGAACACATTCTTCCACAAAAGAACAGGGAGAAAGTGGACCTGGAGAAGCCCAAATGGAGAAACAAAGAATGAAATCGACTTCATTATAGCAGATAAGAATAGCACGATCACAAATGTCACAGTTATCAACAAAGTAAATATAGGTAGTGATCATAGAATGGTGGGTTGCACAGCCAGATTCAATTTCAGCAATGTAAGAAAGAAGATGATTAAAGATAAAAAGATATGCCCAATAACAGTAAATGAAAACAAAGCAGCCTTTCAGTTGGAAATAAGGAACAGATTTCAGGCTCTAAGTAATGCTGAATGTGACACTGATGAGCTGAATGACAGACTAACAAAAGCGCTAAGAGAATCAGCAAAGGTAGTAGCAAAACCTAATACAACCAAAGCCAAGACGTATTCAGAAAAGACATTCGAGCTTATGAAAAAACGAAAGGAAATAGAAAGTAAAGACAAAGAAAGACGAACTAGAACGAACAGAATTAAATAAACTTATCAACAAAAGACAAAGAGAAGAAAAACGAAAGAGAAACATGGATCAGATCAAAGAAACCATCAAAAATGGAAAAAGTCTGAAACAGGTCTGAAGTAAAATGGCACTAGGAAAGCAACAAATGACATGACTGAAAGAAAAAAACGGTGAAATCACTAAATGCAGAGATAAGATGGTGAAGAGAGTTGAAGAATTTTACAAAGAACCGTATGCATCAAAGACAGTAGTACCAATAGCTAACTTTTCAGTTGAAACAAGTGAAATACCTGAGGTAACACCAGACGAAGTCAATATTTCTCTTAAAAATATGAAAAAAGGGAAGGCTCCGGGAGAAGATGAAATAGTAACAGATTTACTGTTGGATCCCGAAGTAGAAGTACAAAATAGGCTTGCTAACTTATTTACCCACTGTATAAAACAGAAGAAAATTCCCAAAACATGGTGTAATGCAATAGTTATTTTACTCTAAAAAAAAAGGTGACTCAAAAGATCTTAGTGACTATCGACCCATTAGCTTATTACCAGTCATTTACAAACTCCTCACTAAAGTCCTTACGAACAGAAGAATAATTGATCATCTACATACAATGAACCAGCTAATCGAGAAAACTATAGAATATAATAAACCAATTTGCTTAAGTTTTGCCGATTACGAAAAGGCTTTCGACTCAGTGGAACACATAGCAATTATAAAGTCATTGTGAGAACAAGGAGTGAATGAGAACATTGTAAACCTGCTCGAAAACATATATAAAGAAGGAAGTGCTAAAGTTAAATTACATATGGACACAGAAAAAATTAAGATTGAGAAGGGTTTGCGTCAGGGAGATACAATTTCACCAAAATTATTTACAGCGTGCCTAGAAAGTATTTTCAGAAAGCTAGACTGGGAAAACAAAGGAGTGAACATTGATGAAGAAAAGCTAAACCATTTAAGATTTGCAGATGACATTGTCCTAATCTCAGAAACAGCGGAGGCATTGCAAGAAATGTTAATTGACCTGAAGAGAGAAAGTGTGAAAGTAGGACTGAAGATGAACCGAAGTAAAACTAAAGTAATGTTTAATCCACAAACACCAAAGAGCGTTATCAGAATAAGCGATGAAATTCTTGAAGAAGTTAAGGAGTACAACTACTTGGGACAAATATTAAAATTAACGAAAGATCATGATAGCGAAATAAAAAGACGCATTACAATGGGATGGAAAGCTTTCGGTAAACATAGAGAAATTATGAAAAGTAACTTGCCAGTTTGTATGAAACGAAAAGTATATAACGAATGTATAATTCTATTTATGACGTATGGCTGTGAGACCTGGAAACTGACAAAATCAGTGGAAAGTAAATTAATCCGTTCTCAGAGAGCAATGGAAAGGTCAATGTTGGGAATATCTTTAAGAGACAGGAAAAGATCAACTTGGGTGAGAGAGCAGACTAAAGTCAAAGATATTATTGAAGTTATAAAAGAACAAAAATGGAGGTGGGCGGGCCATATAGCAAGAATAAGGGATAATCGATGGAGTAAGAGGCTGACAGACTGGACACCAAGAGAATGTAAGCGTAGCAGAAAAAGGCCAGACAGGAGATGGAGAGATGAGATAGAGAAATTTGCAGGGAAAATGTGGCAAAGATTGGCTCAGTCAAGGAATTCGTGGAAAACATTGGGGAAGGCCTTTGTTCAGCAGTGGACTAGTTATAGCTGATGATGATGATGATGATGATGATGATGATACATATAATTTGTTCTTGATATTTACAGACGTGGAGAGAAGAGGCGACCAGAGTAGTGGGTGAACAGTGGGTAAATAGAAAAAGAATCCAGAGTCCTGTTGTTGTTGTTGCTGTTTTGGCCCAAGGTTCATCCAGACGTGAACCTGGTGGACTGAAGGTTAAAGCTGTCTTTTTCAGCGGCCCATCATCATCCTTTCTGGGTACATGAAGGGAACAGAGGGACGTTTCTCTAACCAGGCAGTGAAAACACCCAATTGTATCGCTGCCACCACGGGAAGGGGCCTCACTCCAGCATCGAGGCTCTCTGTGAAGGGTAGACGAAGGAAATGAATGTATGATGCAAGAGGAGGTTAAATCAACCATGACTAGATAAGGGTCACTAAAACATACCATCAGTTTTTGCTCAGTCACAGTCTTAAAGAATACCACCCAAAATAATCTGTTATATCCAGGTCTCCAACTGTGCCGGATTGTTGGGTGGATAATAGCAAGGGGTAACAAACATTGTCCACCAGCCTTCCAGGTTCGATAGAGGGTGTAGAGACCAGGAGTTATTTGTATAATTAATCTTAAGCAATTCGGATGTAAAATAAATCTCCCTTAAGGCAAATAAAAGTCGTTTTGTATTTCGTATATTATTTTCTTCATCATTCACTGTAGTTTGGTTGTAAAGGACATGATGGCTGTTTGAGTGAAGACAATCGTCTGTAAGAGCAATCCTGTCTTATGCTCAGCTTAAACTCAGAAGGATCTATAAATAAGATACCGGTATTGTGTCCCCTTACTGCTGTTGACTCTCTAGGGTTCCAATGACTAACAATCAGTCTAATAAAGTTGGCTGGCGCGAGCTAGAATAAAACACTTGAGTTGTTTTGACAACAAGAGGATTAATGGGGACAGTATTAACACTCAAGCATACGCTCACTCGCAGCTGAATAAAATCGTCTTCAGTTAGGAAGGATACTGGAGTTTTCTCGGCAATAAGAGAGTATTAATGCACATACTCTCATGACTCACTCGCAGTTGAATAAAGCCATCTGTCATTATACGGAATGAAATAATAGAGGTCTACGGTGTGATGTTGTCACAAGTTGGCGCTATTCAGTATCTAAACAAACTCGTAACATTAAACATTGGTGGGAAACCGTGAATTCTAGTGGAATCCCAGTATTTATCACTCAGTTTAACTTTCCCCGTATTTACTCAATCGGGAATGTTTTTCAGGACATTTTTCACTGTTTCATAAGTGATCGTCCTTGTGCGCGATGTTAGCACCTCCGCTGAGTGATACTATGGGTGTGTATCGCTCACACTCATTGGCCATTAGCAAGTGTGGCTCGACACTCGCCTCTCTCACGATTTGAACTCAGTCAGGATTTGAGCACCATGAAAGCAGGTTGGTTCCAGTGTGTAGCAGTGCCGCCATTGTCCAGTTCCTGAATTTCCACCTAGCGTGATTTGGCGAGAGGCTCAGCGTGTACAGCGTCCTTCCTCAGCAACGACGCCCAGTCATCCGCTTAGTCCACTTTTCTGATATTTCTTTTCGTTTTTTCCTAGGTTTAAGAGTTAGGTTCTGAGTGAGCGAGTGAGTGCGATCTCCTTATTTGAATTCATCTTGAGACTCATGTAACGTAAATATATTTCATTGTAATCAATAAATTTAACAGTTCTTTTTCTTGAGTTAAATGTAATGTAAACTCGTGTTTTATTTCTCCCTAAGCTTATTTCACTTATAGCTCCTAGTTTGCATAAACGCTTTGCATTATTCACAACTGGTACTTAGGCCAGTCCTTTCTATAAACTTAAATCCATTGTGCCATCTAGGAGTTAACTGCACCAGCAAGACCCTGTTTTATCTTTAATAGCATTATTGATTGTCAGGGGTGGAGTCACTTTCTCCAAAGGCCAACAGTACTAATAAACAGCACGTGTGAATAATTAGTCTCTGCTGTGTACTGTTGAAAAAGTTTATAAATTCTCGTCCTTAGAGAATCGGCGAAGTAAGCTAGCATAAAGTAATCAATGCTTGATTTTCACAAGACAATTCATTGTCTTGTTCTTAAGTATTATTGAATAATATTCTTTAATATTGCATATACCTAAAAACCCTGTGACATTTGGCGACCTCACCAGGATATTAACTCCTACCCCTAAAGCTATCCACGAGATAATGCTCACTCACTCATACTTAGGTATTTATCATTAAAGTCTATGGGCATTATCTTACTGGTGATTATTGATTCAGTTCTATTAATTTATGTAATAGTTTTCACAGTCAGTTGTTGTTTAATTATCTTTCTTTACCAGTTTAATTAGATAAAACTGGTCACCACTAACCTGTGCCTATATTCTTTATTCTTGATTATTGGCATCTTTCTTTGCAAAATTGCAGTCAGTACTGAGTCGCTACTTTACTTAGATTGAGTTAGCATCATGTCTACCAGTGTCTATGTACAGGAAGCTAAAGATATCGGGCTTATGGATCCAGAGAAAATAAAGGATTAGGTCCTCTCTCGGCTTAGTCACGAGCAGCAACGCAAAAGTGATGCTCGTGAAGAGCGTAGAATCCAACGCAAACATGAGCGAGAACAGCACGAATACGAGTGAGAACAGCGCAAACATGAGCAAAAACAACGCAAACTCGAGTTAGAACAACGTGAGAGAGAACGTGAGTATGAGCGTGAACAACGAGACAGAGAATGAGAACATAAACATGCCGCCCGAGAAGCACGCGAAAAACATGAACTAGAAGTGCTGAAGCTCAAGTGAGACTCCTTGGCTTCAGACACATCTGGTGCAGCTGGCCCAAGCTCCACGAGCGCTCTCCCTGCACATGTTCTGGTGTGTTAGGACTGCAATTATTACAATTATGTAACTACAAACGATTGCATTATGTTACACTTGCTACAATTATGTAACTACAAACAATACTACAAACAATATGTACCATTTCTGTGACAGTTGCATTAACAAGATGTAATTTTTATGTAACTTTAACTACAATTATGTAACTACTAACAATACTACAAACAATATGTACCATTTCTGTGACAGTTGCATTAACAAGATGTAACTTTTATGTAACTTTAACTACAATTATGTAACTACAAACAATACTACAAACAATATGTACCATTTCTGTGACAGTTGCATTAACAAGATGTAACTTTTATGTAACTTTAACTACAATAATGTAACTACAAACGATACGTAACAATTATGTAACGACAAACGATTGCATTATGTTACACTTTGCCAATTAACAGTTGCATTAACAAGATGTAACTTTTATGTAACTTTAACTACAATTGTAAGGCCAAGACACTTATGTAATAGTTGCATTAACAAAATGTAACTACAGTTATAAGGCCAACACATGTATGCATTTCACTATAATAACCCAAGTACATACGTATTACAGTTAAATAATTTACTTTAATGCATTTATTCAAATATGTATACAACTTGTTTAAAATGTAATATTACTGAATAATCACTATTTACTATGAATATTATATGTATACAATATTCATACAATTATGTTACTTTTACAATATTATGTATTTCACTTAATTAGCTTATAAGTTCATTATAATGTGTATATAATATGTATTAATATGTTATGACTATCAAATGTCGATGGTACGCCATTTTCGCGCGGCCGAGCAATGTGTTAGGATTCCATATTATAATTGCAAATCATAATAGATAGATAGATAAATAGATAGATAGAGAGACAGATAGAAGCAGGGAGTCAGATAATGAGAAGGTATTGTGTCTGCAAGAATCGAGCAATGCTAAACATGCTTACACACTCTTAATTCAAGGAATGCTTGATAGGCACACGACAGCGCTTAGTGACCATACACACATACTCACACACAGGCTTCTAGAACTTTCCATCACAGGGAACACACGTGATACATCTTCTGTTTCACCAGAATTTAGGAAAGAGAGCTCAGAAGGAGGTTAGCCACAGAACAGGCAGGAGCAGAAGGAGACAAGCCTTAGAACAGGCAGGTCAGAAAAAGAAAGGGCTTAGCAATTTCAGAGAGAGAGAGAGAGAGGGAGCCAGAGCGAGATAGAGAGATAGCTAGCGGGACTCTATACTCCGCTCTGTGTGAGAGACTTGTTAATATTTCCAAGACAAATAAAAATAGTCCCATACTATTCTTTACCTCTCCTGTCACTACATGACAAATGGGAAGCTACTCCAAGATATAAAAACCGCTCGTCTACAAGTCATATATATATATATATATATATATATATATATATATATATATATATAACTCAACCACAAAGGAACCACAAAGTCCTTTATGACATTTAGTCATTTTATGACACTGGCAACCCCACATATCAAGCTTCCCCCATACAAGGAAGGCGAGTGAATCAAGCCATACATAGCTCGTTTTGAAGACATGGCTCAACTGTACCAGCTGGATGATGCAGCTAAGCGGCTTCAGTTTCTTAGCCTGTTTGAGGGCCCTGCCCTCGATATTCTCCACAGAATTCGTGAAGACAATCTCAAGTATGAGATGATGAAGACCGCACCTGTCAAAGCATACGGTCTCACAGTTGACGACGCCAAGAGTCAGTTCATGAGGGTGCGTTTACAGGAAAAAGAGACTGCCATTCAGTTTCTTGACCGGCTTACTGCTTACTTAGAATAGTAGATGTAGAAAGATGAAACTCCTTCCACGCGTGAGGGGATAATCGACCTTATGCTGCACACACAGCTGGAAAAGTCGTGGCCTACTGAACTTATTGCTCAGCTTAAGATCTGCCAGGTAAGAGATGCCAGCCAAATGGTGGAGAAGGCTGATGCATTCTTCACTGCATACACGTATCAAACTCGCAAGCAGCATACCTGGAACAGGAAACCTGATAAATCTGGGAAACTGTCTCAGACTGAACCCCAGCAACAAGGCCATTCTCAGAATAATGGCCAAGGTCCAAAACTGCAGAAGAAGGACCAGAGGCAAAACACTCAAAAGCCTGGGTGGAAGAGGTACGACAAGTACCCTAACCAGCAGCAGTATCAGCCATGCAACCGACCGTCGGGACTGTCCTTTTCAGTACCAGCTCAAGTGAATAGGAGGCAGGAGGTGAATGCAGCCTTCATTCCTCAGCAGCAGCACGGTGGTCAAGTCCCTACCAGTACGGGTACTTCCCCACAGTTCTCTAGTCCCACAGCACCAGTGAACCCCCCTCCACAGATGGCCAATGCTCCATCTCCCCAGGCAGCAGGTACGATCCCTAAAGCATCAAGTTCTCAGGGCACAATGTTTGCCGCATCATTTATTCAGCAGCCTAATCAGTGGCTGGCTGCTTCCTCCACAGGCCCTCCCACAGGTGACAGTACCTTCCTTGTTCAGGCAGGGTTTGTGGGAGATATTCCTGTGAAGGTCCTGAGAGACAATGGTTTCTCAGGTTGCTCTGTCAGGCAGAGTCTAGTTCGGCCTTAGCAGTACACAGGTCGACAGATCCAAGCTAACCTTATTGTTGGATCAGTGAGATTGTTCCCTGAGGCACGTATCCAGGTGGCATCTCCATTTTACACTGGTATGACACTCGCAGTTGTCATGCCAGAACCTTTATTTGACCTAATCATAGGCAATATTCCAGGTGCCAAGCATAGTTGCACCATAGATGACGCTACTCAGACTTTGGCCACAGTAACACGAGCCATCGTTGAGGCTCCAAACTGTGTCACCCCAGTGACCATTGAATTGCCGCAAGATCTGATATGTAGCCAAGTTGTTGTCCGAGAACAACACTCTGACCCGACACTTGCTGCCGTGCGAAAGAAACAAAAGTGTAGAGTGATAAAGTATTCACGTGGAGGTCAAGCCAAGTTCCTTCGCAAACAAGGACGGCTCTACCGTGAGTCATGAACACCCCAGGGCGAGGTTCGACTGCAGTTTGTTGTTCCCGCCAAGTACCGCCAAGCAGTGTTACAATGGGGTCATTGTTCAGCCTCAGGAGGTCACATGGGCAAAAGGAAGACCCAGGGCCGTATCCGAGCTGACTTTTTCTGGCCAGGGATGGGACGAGAAATAGATAGTTTTGTGCGTTCCTGCAATGTGTGTCCATGTACCACTAATCAGGGACATGTCCTTCCTGTGCCGTTTGAAACCACACCCGTAATCTCTGAGTTGGTTGAGAGACAGGGCAGTGGTGAAGTGGGTGCAGACCTGACGTCTCACCCGTTGGCCCCACAGGACACAGTATGTCCAGGGCCTGTACATACATGTATACCATAACTTAAGGGGGAAGTTCGAGAACCCCGCAGAGACAGTCCGAGGCTGTGTATGAATTACCTTGTGGAACGTCTCGAGCTGAGGGCCTCTCAGAGGATTCCCAGAGAATGCACATTATCTACATGAGTGTTCACACCCACGGTGGGTGTTAAAATGTGACCTGCCCGAGATTGCATAGGGATTCTCAGCTTCCTGTCATTAATTGTAAGTGTTGAGTTAGGTTAACAAGTAAACTGCCTGTTCTAAGAGATTTGACCAATTCAAGAACTGACACATTTCCTGGTTAATAAGTTAGCTTAACCAGTAAACTACAAGGGTTCTGAGAGATTTGTAAATCCTAAGACTATGTTTCCTGGTTAATAATGACATAGGTACTGATTGCTAGGCAGAGAGAGAGAAATGACACTTTTGATGCTCCACCTTGATTCCTTTCGCAGGTGCAGCTGGCGGGTGCAGCATTGCCATGCAGAACAGCTGGTCGTCCCTGTTGCATGCTGCCGCCTCTTCTCCTCTGCCTTGTCGTCATTATTTAATATAAATTTGTATTACATGAATTTACACGTAGGTACAGTTACACCACAACTGTCACACCTACAACGTGTATTACATACATCACGCTACATAACAATTAGTTGTTAATGTAAATGTAGCGAACTTTTCGCTCAGTTTGACCTGAGTACAGGATTTTTCACCATCGTCACGGAGTTTTTTCCTCAAGCTTGCTTCTATTAATGTAAATACGAGGTTTTTTCACTCACTGGTGACTGTGACTTTCTCCTGTAGCAGGATAGCACACACACACCACAGTGTGAATCTTGTGTGACTGAGTTAGGATTTATATGTATGTACAGTATATTGAAAAAAATTTTTCCCTGAGGGAAAAAAAAAATTTGATTTCAATGGGGCATAATGTCACGAGTTGGCGCGATTCAGTATCTAAAGAAACTCGTAACATTAAACTTTGGTGGGAAACCGCGAATTCTAGTGGAATCCCAGTATTTATCACTCAGTTTAACTGTCCCTGTATTTACTCAATCGGGAATGTTTTTCAGGACATTTTTCATTGTTTCATAAGTGATCGTCCTTGTGGGCGATGTTAGCACCTCCACTGAGTGATATTGCGGGTGTGTATCGTTCACACTCGTTGGCCGTTAGCAAGTGTGGCTCAACACTCGCCTCTCTCACGATTTGAACTCAGTCAGGATTTGAGCGTTGTGAAAGCAGGTTGAGTCCAGCGTGTGGCAGTGCCGCCGTTGTCCAGTTCTTGAATTTCCACCTAGCGTGATTTGGCGAGAGGCTTAGCGTGTACAGCGTCCTTCCTCAACAACGACGCCCAGTCATCCGCTTAGTCCACTTTTCTGATATTTCTTTTCGTTTTTTCCTAGGTTTAAGAGTTAGGTTCTGAGTGAGCGAGTGAGTGCGATCTCCTTATTTGAATTCATCTTGAGACTCATGTAACGTAAATTTATTTCATTGTAATCAATAAATTTAACAGTTCTTTTTCTTGAGCTTAATGTAATGTAAACTCGTGTTTTATTTCTCCACAAGCTTATTTCACTTATAGCTCCTAGTTTGCATAAACGCTTTGCATTATTCACAACTGGTACTTAGGCCAGTCCTTTTTATAAACTTAAATCCGTTGTGCCATCTAGGAGTTAATTGCACCAGCAAGAACCTGTTTATCTTTAATAGCATTATTGATTGTCAGGGGTGGAGTCACTTTCTCCAGAGGCCAACAGTACTAATAAACAGAACATGTGAATAATTAGTCTCCGCTGTGTACTGTTGGGAAAGTTTATAAATTCTCGTCCTTAGAGAATCAGAGAAGTAAGCGGGCATAAAGTAATCATTGCTTGATTTTCACAAGACAATTCATTATCCTGCTCTTAAGTATTATTGAATAATATTCTTTAATATTGCATATACTTAAAAACCCCGTGACAGATGTAAATGCAAACATTACCCCTCACATTCTTTTTAGTGCTCGAAGTTGTCTAAAATTGCACTATACAGGATGTTTGTAGTCTGACGTAACAGCTTAAGCACCTTTACTATGACAGCGCATTTTTTTGGTTTCTTATTTTTTATACATCAGTCAATTTTACTCAGATTGAGAGATTTATTTTTAAAGAACTGGAGGATTAGAGTTAGCCTTTATTATCCCCTTCACGTCCGGGGTACTCTACTGGTATGAATTAAATAGTCTGGTACAAATAAGAATGAAATAAAAGTTATATCCTCGAAGTGAAGGGGTTAATTGGTCTAGCTGCGTTGAGGAATTAGCTCATAATCACGTCCATTAAACCCCATGAGCATTTTGGGGTGTGTGGGGTGGAGATGGGGGTGGGGTGGAGGTGGGATGTAAGTGGGGGTAGGGATGGAGTGGAGTAGGGGTAGGGATGGGGGTGGGTTGGGGTTGGGTAGATGTGGGGCGGGGGGGTGTGGGGTAGGGGGGTGGTGTGGGGTAAGGATGGGGCGAAGGTGGGAGTAGGGTCGGCAAGGAGTACGATTGTACACATGAATGAGGACGTACCGGGTAATTCATCACGATTAATAACGAAACAGTGAACAATGACCTACGAAACCCAGGGATGTGTTTTTCGGAACCCAACAGTCTTTTCAGGGTACAGTGTTAGAGTTTCATCACTGTTCGAGTAAAACATGGAGCGATTATATTGTCCATGACGTGTGCAGGAGTATGGCTTGAAGGAGGACTACTGGGCCTTAGGAAACGTACTACCAAATCTACGCCCATAACCGGACACATAAGTAAAAAAATCATCGTGCTAAACTCAGCTACACACACACACACACACACACACACACACACACACGCACTGGAACCTTTGACACCCCAGCACAAACGCAGCTGCTCAACGGTTCTTTGTACACAGTGTAAAGAGTTAGGGCGTCATCACACTGGGGTCGGAATCAGACATATTATAATGGTAAATGTCCAGTCTTGTAGTGTACGGTAAAAGCTGGAGGAACAACATACCATTTTACCAACCACGTTGTAGGCATCTAGTCTCCCACTATCACTTCCGTTTTATCAGGTAGAGAAAAAACTAAATATTGAGAATGTAGCCCAACAAAACGGGGTATTCATCTATTCATCATCAAATCTTTACCCCCACTAAACGTTCGGACAATTTGCGGTGGAATATAGTCGATTACTCTTTTAGTGTGACGAGGCTGTTACCTGACCAAACACCCAGCTCAGCATCAATCAGCCTAGTGATCAATGACACTCATTTAACCATCTTTTGTGTCCCGTGTTAATGAGGGGTAATGAGAAATTGATTTTAAAGCCACAATCCCACAGGCATGACATAGCCAGCGAAACAAGAGTTGATGCAGTCGATGCAAAGCAGATCTAATTTCAGACCTGACGTGTGCTAATACGAGGCTTAATATTTACATGAATGACCACAGTTAAACAGGACACTGGCTGGAGGGATTCTGTGAAACAATCAACCCTTTTTAGTTGGAGGGTCATATTTTATTTTAGTCCTGCTACCTGCAAATTTCACACACACACATACACATACACACACACACACACACACACACACACACACACACATACACACACACACACTATATATATATATATATATATATATATATATATATATATATATATATATATATATCATCCATCATCATCCAATCCTGCATTGGCCCATGAGGAGCGTAGAAGCCCGGGGCTAGGCAGTTGGTCCCGACATTTAAGATGAGAGAGACCAGCCTCAGTCATCCCTGAGTGGCATTACATGAGCAATCAACCCCAACCATCCCTTGGATATAAACCTTCACCGGCTGAATCCGATTGGAGTGCAATAATTACCCACTACACCACCAGGCGCCAAACTTTGGTTATATGGTTACCACCCAGCGTACTAAATGGTTTCCTGGTGTTCAGGAAACCATTTGGCTTGTCACTCAGTGTAGAGTCACCCACAGGCAGAAGGAAGAGGAAAGAATGAAGGAAAGAAAGACAGAAGAGGGAGTGTAAAGTCACCCGTAGGCAGAAGGACAAGGAAAGAATGAAGGAGAGACAGAAGAGGATGGAAGATATATATATATATATATATATATATATATATATATATATATAAGGAATATAAATGTGTGTGTGTAATTATTCACCGGGTCGGTCAGGATCACTTTGATGGTCGTGATCGTCAGCTTTTACCCTCCCGGAAGAGAGCTGAGAGCTCATATAGTCCGATCTAAGGGCAAGGCTGTGACCTTCACACACGCACACACCCGTCCCCTTGCTCAAGGGGGACAGTAACCACCCATTTCGTCAGTGAAACTTTTCGCAACCTGAGCGAGGCGCGAACTCCCGTCCACCAGTTGGCAAGCGAGAACGTTGTGTGTGTGTGTGTGTGTGTGTGTGTGTGTGTGTGTGTAGCTATCCATCTATTTATGTTACTATATTGCAACGTTTTTCAAGTCTCGTGTTTTGGTGTAAACATAAAGGTGGACGTTACCGAGCTGTATTATCACACAAGATCTGTACTACGTTGCTACAATAACTATGATCATGCGCATACATAACTCATAATTATGTCACTCACCACATAATAAGGAGAGCCATATTAGTCTCGACATTCCTTGAAAAACATAGATGTTACCTGATCGACAAATACTATAATACTTAATTAGAACGTAAAGTCAGAGAAACTAGCAGGGTGGACACATTTAAGTGCGTTATATGAATGTGGTGGGTAGCTTGTTGGATTGGTGAGGGTAGAGGAGGGACTATACGTGAGCATTGTCACGAAATTTCTCCCGGATTTATTGCCATAAAGAAGCACTGAATGGTTTGCATATGTATCACAAACTTGCAGTTATCCTTACTGTGCAATAATATAGTCAAAAAATTGTTTATTCTTTCATCATACATCATACTTTATATTAACAAAAGTAGCTAATTCCTTTGCCCTCTCCCACAATGATTCTTCTATTCCCAAAACATTCCCATCCCCAACATCACATCATCCATTAACTCCGCCCATATTGCAGATTCCCACTTCTCTCATATGTGAAAGATTCAACGAACCGTGCTTCAAAATTGCAAAAATTCAGACTCGCATAAGGAGAGCGCTGGCAACGCGAAGTGTTAAAGCTGGAACCTTGGCCAGCTGTACCATCTAAGAGACTTGACAGTTTAACAATTTTTTTTTTCACGAACACACACACACACACACACACACACACACACACACACACACACACACACACACACACACACACACACACACACACTGTTGCTATGTTGCCTTTAGCTATATCGCAATTAGGTGACCCAGACGGAAATATTACCGGGTGTACAGCCACAGGCAAAAGTTCACGCACACATTCCTACCCTACCGACCTTAGGAATGGAGAAGGTTATGTGAAGTATTTGCATGTGGCAGTAATATGAAATAGTGGCGACCATCATCCACTCACTTGATGTCGTGCTGCCTACTTCATCCTTCAACTTCATCACTCATTTTCTGTGTCTGCCCTATCCCTTCCTATTTCTCCCATCTTTTCTGTCATTTTTATTACTCTTCTTTCCTTTTGAGGTGGATTTACATTGAATCACAAGCCTAATGGTTTCCTAAGCCAGGAAACCATTTCTAACGCTGAGTGGAAACCATTTAACCAACTCATACGTGTTCCCTACGTGTCAGCAAGTGGGTTGGCGGAGGTTTAGTGCCCCTCCCCGTAAAACAGTTAACACAAGTACAAATGACCATCCCTTTCGGAATCATGATGTCTGGCTATAGATGGAGAAATAGATAGATAGGAACATGAAACACGCAATAAGAGTGTGTGTGAAGGAAGGACACTCGCTCTTGTCTGGGAAGGAATGAAATATATGCAGGATAGGACAAGAAGCTGTGAGAGTACTGTCGGCGAACTTTTGGTCACGGATGTTCCTGTACGTGAAAAACCTGCAGGAATTAAATCCGCCACACGCCCGTCGACTCAGACGACAGACGCCGACAACCCGGAGTTCACTTCCTGCGGCATTAGCATCACCCACACATTTCACGCAAGGTACAGTATATTGTCTTACCTCGGGGTAGTATTATGCATAAAGAATGTGCCGCTGTGATTGAGCATTAACCACTTCCCTCTAATAACATATTTTGTATAACATTGGCCTACTGCTACCAACGCAGTTCACCTTCGGGGATGCTCTTCGAATTGGAAGAGTTAGGTAAATGGTATGTTTCTTAAATAAATGATAGCTGTCAGTAAGCCCTTCACACCAAGATGTCTGTCTTAAGATGAGTAAGATCCTTTGGTGGTAGGAAGATTAAACTGAAAATACGTGATCGGAATGAAAAAGTCTAGATCAAGCCATTATATTCCAAACTGCGACTTTACGTCATAGAATGGCCATCGCTGGAACCAGTACAGTGGACAACAAGAGTCCTGTCATCTCTACTACTTCTTTCTCCAAGGTTTTTAATACTGTATATGAACCTTAGGAATCTGCAGTGACTGACTCTGATGATACCTGGCTACATTTCACCATCGCCAACATCGCTTGCTACGGATTGAATGGACTGATCATCATAGCTCATGGGGAGAAAATCATGAGATGCGACAGAACTTTTGCTGCTGAATGTAGATTTCTAAATCAACTTAGCACTGTATACCTGACAATGATAAGAAACAGTAAGGCACAGCTGTGTGTGTGTGTGTGTGTGTGTGTGTGTGTGTGTGTGTGTGTGTGTGTGTGCAACTGGCAACAGGGAGAATCCTATTTCAATCCGCGGGCCAATCAGACTGATGGGCACAGTCTGTTTTTCCCTGCCCCTGTTCAGCCAGCAGTGCAAATGGAATCTTTTTTATTAACGGATTACTATGTTCGTACTCTAGGGCAATGTTCTTCAACCACTATGACGCCAAATGCTTCCTGGTGTGCTGTGGCACATTACCTTCGTCATGTAGGCAAACGAGCTAGGGCGGTGTTCAGACGCATCACGGTGAAAACACGCTGCCACCAGAGAAAGATTTAATAAAGCAACTGGCCACTCCAAGTTTGGGTTTCAGAGATGTTGAAAATGTTGACACTGATAATTTTGTAGTATCAGGGCAAATTGCACTTGAAACAGATAAGTATCGCATGAAAACAGCTCTGAAATTATATCAAGTACTTCCTGATCCCGAACAATGCAATGACTCGATTTTACCATAAATTAGGAAAGTGCAGTATCGGAGACCGTCCATCTTTTCACCGCGTTTAAGAAACTGAATAGTATTTTCCTTATTCAGAGCTAAATCGAAGCCTAACGATGTTCATTATGTACTGGATAATATGTCAGAACTATTTCCACCGATAATAGTCTACTATAAAACCGATTTATGCTGACACCGTGAAAATTATCAGTATCAATATTTTCAACTTCTTGCAGGCCAGTACTCTCAAGTGGTCAATAATATGATCTGTCGATCCCATACAGACGTGTCTAAAGTATCATGGAGGGACCTAAATATGTTGAACAAACCTTAACACTTTTAGGATTCTATGACTTAATATCAGATGAATAAAATCGTCTGGTGTTAGGTTAGCTGAAAGAGACAGCTGCATTTTGTCAACCCTGAGAAGGCTAATAATGACATTTTGAACACTCCCAGACTCCTATGAATCATTTTCAGAGTCTAATGTTGGCCGTAGTAGCATACCTGGGTCGCCATTCCAACTACAAGAGGGGGTTAACAGTGATGTTATTAACAGTCTGGCTGCTATGACTCACTCTCAGCTGAATAAAATATAATGGCAATAGCTACAACAGACTACTAAAGTTGTCGCAATCATAAGAGAGTTAATGGAGTCATAAATACTTATGTTCCTGTGGCCCACTCAGCTGAATGCAATCGTTTACGGCTAGTTGTACTGAATACCAGAATTGTTCCAACCATAACCATAAGTGGGCTGCTGAAGGCTCACTCTGTCGTGAACATCGGTACTGAAACCCACACTGGCAGACGAAATGATGTAATTCCAATTTCGATGATTGCTGTTGCTTTCCTCAGTGGAACTGCAAGAGAAGACTGAACCAATCTTGGTCTGCAAATCTACTGAAGTGGGCAACAGTTGCTTCCGAAAAGGTGTGGCAATACATCTTTCTTCGGCCAGCGTGGGATCCTCAATTCTCATAGCAGGGTTAATGATGTTGTTAATGACACCCAGGACCCTATGACTCGCTTTCAGCTAAATAAAATCGTTTGGCGTAAGCTGGAATATTATACTAGTGGTTGCTTCGATGATAGGAGAGTTAACATTATGGAACATGGGAGAAACACTGATATGTGGACCACTGCGTGATGTACAGTAAGTGTAAATATTACCGTTTGTGTTTTACAGTGTTCGAAGTTACCTGGAACAATACTGTTCGATACAGGGTGATTATAGTCTAACCGAACCAGCTTAAGCTTCTTCTCTACCATTACTTTTTTTTTCTATTGCTATACTATCAGCTGATTGTACTCCTACTGACATGTTTCTAACTAATGAGAAAGGTATGCCCTTCGATCACCCTGTCTCTTTCTGGGCGCTATAATGATGTGAATGAAATCGTCTGGAGGCAAGAAAGAATGAATTACGTCTTCACACTGGGGAAGTTAACTGATCCATCTATGTTTTTCATTAGCTCATAACCACGTCCATAAAACCCCAAGGTCACCAATTTTGGGGTTGGCAGGGAGTATTTTATGAGTATCGATTTAATTCAACATGCAAGTAATAGCGAGGCAATGAGCAATGACTTTCGAAACTCAGTAAGGATGTTTTCGAAGTACAACACTTTTCTGAGCAGTATATTAGAATATCATAATTATTCGAGCAAAACATGGACCACTATTATCATCCGTGACAAGTGAAGGAATATGGCACGTAGAACTGCTTCGAAGCAAGGAATGGACTGTAAAATCCCACAGTAAGTCACATGAAAGTAAAAAGGAAGTGTTAAATTCAGCTCGATACACCACAAATTGTAGCCTTTGAGACCGTAGCATCAACACAGCGTCTCAGTGATTTTGTGTACACAATGTAAACGTCAGGGCCTGTTCACAATGAGGTCGGAATCAGGCATACTGTGTTATAATGCAGTTTGTCTGATCATGTAGGCTGGGATATGAGCTGGAAGACAAACACTCAGTTTTATCAGTCCACGTTGTAGGCATTCATTTTCTCGTGGTCACCTATACATTATGTCTGACGCTTATACATTGAATTTCCAGAACGTGGCCAACGAGACGGGGCTTCCTTCTTCCAATTTTTATCCTGGCTTACAAGAGCTGACAATTTCAGAATATATCTGATTTAGTTCCCAGAATGACGAAGCTCTTACTTGTCCAAATAGCCAACGTGAATCAGCCTTGTGATCAATGACACTCATTTAACCATGCTTTGTGTCCGTCGTTAATCATGGGCAATGAGAGATTGTCTGATTTTAGTGTCACAGTCCAACATGCAACTTGCTGCGCCAATGAAACAGGAGTTGATGTAGCCGATGCAAAACAGATCTAATTTCAGACCTGACGTGTGCAGGTAGGTACAGTGCTTGATGTTTACATGAATGTTATCACAGTTAAACAGGACACTGGCTAAAACGTTTCTCTGAACCTCTAAGCCCTTTTAGACAGTTGGCGACTTTATTTTCAACTGATTAGTTAAGTGATAGGATAAGTAATTTATTTTGAATATACAGATTATACAGTACTTCTGAAACGTCTGGTACTGAAGGGGCTGGTGAAGGTTACAGGTATGACAAGTCTGTTTGGTTCGAAAAGTCTCGCTTAAACTGAATAACATCGTCAAAAGATAGCAAAAGTACGATAGAGAAGCCTTCCTCTGGCAGAAACTTCCTGTGCAGTAGGCGTTGTCGATCAATCTACAAGACACAGTAGCGTGCGTGAAGAACCTGCCAGGGATTATAGCGCGACCCGTCAATCAGGTCAGACGACACACACTGACAGGCAGAATCAGACAGGCTAGGCTCTAGGTTCTGAGGGGTTAACATCACCCACACATTTCACGCTCGTGTTGCCAGCTACCTGGCACCGGCATTGTACACACAACAAAAAAACTATCGTTACACCTTATGCGCGATATAAAATGACACACGAATGAAGGTTTTTGATAACAGCCTCCTCCATTGGTATCCCTACGTGTGTTTGTTGCATATTTATTATAAGCTATATCCATTGCTTCTCCCATGCATATTTCTACCTCGTCCTATTTGGCAACTCACCCACTGTCAGGCTTACCAACCCTAGCGAGACAGCCAGGTTGTTCAGTATGAAGCACATCGGACCCCCCTGTAACGATAGTTTTTTTGCTTATTAATCGCTTACTGTGCTTAAATATTAGCAACACTTTTACCATGACAATATTATATATATATATATATATATATATATATTGTGGTAGGTGAGGGCGTTCACCATCCACTCACTCGATGTAATGCTGCTCTCGGGTGTCTGCCTTTTCCTCTGCATCTTTCTTTCATTCCATTCTCTTCTGTCTTTCTATCCTTCCGTCCTTCCTTGTCCTTCTGCCTACGGGTGACTTTACACTCCCTCTTCTGTCTTTCTTCATTCTTTACACTTCCTTCAGCCTGTGGGTGACTCTACACTGAGTGACAACCCAAATGGTTTCCTGTGCACCATGTAACCATTTCTTACGCTGGGTGGTAACCATATAACCAAATTTTGGCGCCTGGTGGTTTAGTGGGTAATTATTACGTTCCAATCGGATTGAGCCGGTGAAGGTTTATATCCAAGGGGTTGTTGGGGTTGATTGCTCATGTAATGCCACTCAGGGATGAGTGAGACTGGTCAGTCTCATCTTAAATGTCGGGACCAACTGCCTAGCCCCAGGCTCCTACGCTCCTCATGGGGCAATGTGGGATATATATATATATATATATATATATATATATATATATATATATATATATATATATATATATATATATATATATATATATACAGTACACTTCGGCAACCACTGAATTATTTATTTCAGAGAACCCCAGTAGTGAATGAGTTAATGGAGACTGTATTTAACTCCAGTTTAAATAATTCTATCTGAAGCTGAACGATACTGTCAGAGTGATAGCTCGAGTAAAATGTATAGAAATCACTGGACTGAAGAGTTAAGCTGATTAAAGTCATTACAGTACCGGCTGTGACCATTTACGTCACAGAGTGGCCATTTATGGTGCACATATCCATGGTAATGTTCTGTGGACCTGGCATATATCATTTGTGCTGAGAAACATTAAGGCACATAGGTGTCTGTTTTCTGTTATGTACAACAAACAATACTGTAGGACAGTGCTGAAATATTGAACAACGATGCCGCACACAAAATTTAGCCTATACTGTTGACCTTTTTCTTTTTCTTTCTTTAATTTTTTTCTGTAATGTGTCCGACTCTGGGCATAGGTTTCACAGCCTGCTACCAAGGCCCAGTAGTCCTCCTACATTCCATACACCTCTACATGTCACCACTTCGGGGCTATCTCCCACCGGCCATATTGAATAAATGCTAGGGCTATCTCATACAGGACTGGTGTATTGGTATAAGCGGGGGTATTTTTACGTGTCGGCAGGTCTTCTGGTAGATCAGTAAAGTCTGCTTTTGTTAAATTCAAATCCTTAAACTGTTCCCTGCCTCAGCTGGGATTTGAACTTGAGTCCAGTAGGACCGCAGGCCACCTCTCTACCGACTGAGCTACCGCTCCCCCCCCCCGTACCTTTAATCCATCTACACCATTATCGAATCATTTCATTCCATCCTCGCACACAGTGTAGGCCTGTGAGACAACGTGGATCCATTTCGGATCATGTATTCATGAGATATTTTATCATACATACTGTACATACATACATACATACACACATATACAGATACACATATATACATACATACAAAACATAAACGAACTAGGTCACAATAGCTACACCTTCAGCTTCAGTAATATGATGTGAATCTTGACGAGAAACAGAGTAATTGTCGAGATTATGGAAAAAATAAGCTTAGTGATTCGTGAAAACAGTGGACAAAGACAAAAAATACAACATATAGCATTCCGAGTTATTACGTGAAGGATAGTATAAGAAACTACTACCGACAGACATACAGGATTGTATTCTCCTTGCCATAGGCGAGACAAATTTATAGAGCTTCCTCAGTGTCAGTTTATTTTTGCCTATTGCACCCTGCAGTCTCTTGTAACTTTTTTGTGTTTGACTCTGGACATGTACGTCACAGCCCGTTCCCTGAGGCCAAGCACGCCTACTTACTAAACACCTCCACATGCCACCACTTCGTCGCTAACACTCACCGTCCGTAATGAATACATGCTAGGGTTGTCTCGTACAGAAGTGGTGTATTTGTATGATGCAGTGTATTTTATTTTCTTATTTTTATTTTCTTTTACTCGGACTTGTCTGACTCACTCCTATCTGCATAAGACTGTTGGGAGCAGATGGAGTAAAATGCTAGAGTTGTCTCGGTCACGAGAGGATTTACTGTGACAGTGTAAACTGTCTCAGGCTTCTGCGACTCTCAGTTGAATAAAATCAGAATTCGAAAGCTGTCCCGAATATAAGATGGTTGATGTCGAAAAATCTTGCATCCCTACAATACAAGAGGATATTAATAACAGACAAAATAAATAGCTGAGGACGAGGTTATATTACATTTCCCAAAGCCAACGAGACTATGACCCAGAGGCAGTACGTGTCCCAATGCCACCTCGGTCAGGAGACATTGGAAACTGTGTGACGTAATATTCAGCACGCAGCAGCAGCAGCAGCAGTAGTAGTAGTAGTAGTAGTAGTAGCAGAAGTAGTAGTAATAGTAGTAGTAGTAGTAGTAATAGTTGCTGTTGTTGTTGTAATCCCAGGCTCATCCACCGTGAACCTGGTGGGCTGGAGGCCAAGTTTACCCTTCTGCCGCAGTCCACCATCCTCGTTTCGGGAGGTAGGGAGGGAGTTTAGGGACGCTTGTGCATTTCTATCGCCTGATCATATCGTGCCACCACATGAAGGCGTCCCTCTCCAGCACAATATTCAGTATAATCTGTTGAATCGCACTGGTGTACCTGAAGTGAAGTAGAAGGAAGTAGCTGAAACAGACCTGACCAGATATGCGTGAGTAGGAAGTAGGCTATAATGAACTGACCACTGTAGCAATGTATTCCTAATTAAGTCACGCAGGAAAATAGCGCGCTGTTTCGACTGCTGTTCTGCTGTTCTGACGGTTATATCAGCACGACACGAGTAGACTGTGTGGTTGAGAAGCGCTCTTGCTACGACTTAGGAATATATCAGCTTCGAACTGACCACCCCTAGTGCTTATATTTGACTCCACCACTCTCTTCACAACAGTAAACTGTTTTTGTGCCTGACGATTCATACAGCTGAGCAAAAGCTGTTCATAACAGTAGTAGTAGTAGTAGTAGTAGTAGTAATAGGAGTAGGAGTAGTAGTTGTAGTAGCAGTGGTGATAGTAGCATAGTAGCAGTGGTAGTAGCTGTAGCTGTAGTTGTTACTGTTGCTGTAGTAATAGTAGTAGTAGTAGTAGTAGTCACGAATAAGCGTAGCGATGCGATGTTTATGTTCATCTGAGAAATGAGCGGCCCAGCATGACTCGGCCCGGCCGGACGTGACACGGCCCGATCACAATGGTTTTCAGAGGCTAATAACTTTTCTATGTGAGATAGAAAAAAAAAATCTTTCAGCTGTAGTAGATACATTCAATATATTTTAATTTTAGCTATACATTTACTCATGCGACCAACGAAACCTCTTGGAATCCCAGCTTTTCAAGGGAATGTACCGAGGGCTTTAATTGACGTGCTCCACTATGAAATCGATTTAAGAAGGATTCCCTGGTGAAACACTATGTTTTCCTGCATGAATTCTAACAGTTAAATATCGAATATTACACTCATAATTTTACATGAACTTTTTTTTTTCCTGTGTTTAGGGTGTGAAATCAGCAAGGATGTGTGTGAGAGAGAAAACGTGAAGAAGTAAAAATTTAAGCTCAGTTATTCTGTTATTGTTCAACTACCTCACCAGAAATGTTGAAAGTTAAAACCAAGATGAAATTATGATGACAGAAGTATGCACAAACGCTCGCTCGCTCGTCACGCGCTCACAAAGAGCAGTTTACTGGTAGTAATAGTAGCAGCAGCAGTAGTAGTAGTAGTAGTAGCTGTTGTTGTTGTTGTTGTTATTGTGGTTATTATTATTATTATTATTATTATTATTGTAGAGCCATGTTCACTTGAATCTTGGATCCAGTGAACTACAAAATGAAACTGTTCTCGTGGAGTTCATCCTCGTTTTGAGGGAAGGGGGGAAAGTTAAGGGACGTTTATATAACAGGATATTGGAGGCGCATGGTTATATCGGTGCCACCACACGAAGGCTTCCCTCTTCGGCACTCCCTTCCTAGTAAATTGAGATTGAAATACTCTCCATCATCTCTTCCCGTACAGTGGCGTGTCGTAGTGTGGGGGCAGACTGGGACGTCGCAGAAATTGAATGTGTGAGTTAATGGCCTTCGTGCAGTCAATAGGCTTTGATCTCCCCTGCCCACCTACACCCACACCTGCCCTTCCCCTTCTCTATTCTTGCCCCTTTCTCCCTTTCCCCAGTTACCCATTAGCTTCACAGACCACATTCCTTCACCCCCGTCCCTCCATCTCATGACCCCATTTCCTCCCCTCATTCCCATTCTCTTCCCTCCCTTATCTTCAACCTCATTTTATTCCCATTCCCCTAGCCTTCTCACCCCTTCCCCTTTCCTTCCACCCCTTCCCTTTCACCCTCCTCTTACCCTCTTTCCCCCACCCTACTGACCTTTTCCTTTCCCCTCACCCACACTCTTCCCTTCCCTTCTCTTCCCACTCCAGTCACTGGCTATTCCCTCTCCATCCCTCACTTCCTCCCTTTCCCCCTCCTTTTATTCAATTACCTCCCCTCCTCTCACTCTTTCTCCTCCCTTCACCTCCATTTTTCCCTCTCCTTCCCCTTTCCACTCACTTCTCTCCCCTCACCTCTGGTCCCACGCCCATCCCCCATTTTCCCCTCTTCTGACCCCCACTCCCCTCCCCCCTCCTCATTTTCTCACCCACATTCTGTCCCCTGCCTCCACTAACCCCCATTTTCTCCCGCTTCACGCATGCCCCTCCCCTCACCCCGGTTCTCTCCCTTCCCCTCCCCTCCGCCCACCTCTTACTTCCAATTCCCTCCTATCCCCTCCCTCCATCTCTCCCCCACCAAGTTGCCATGCGTGCTGGGCTGTCATAAAGGTTGCCTGGACCTCACCTGCCCTGATGGTTTCTCTCTCTCTCTCTCTCTCTCTCTCTCTCTCTCTCTCTCTCGCCTGCAGTTCAATTTTTCACCAGTCAGGTCCATCTCTCACTCACCACGCGTTCCTTACTTCTTTTTCAATCTGTAAATCCCTTCACTATGATGACACCCTGTTTTCTCGAATCTTGTTTCCTCCAGACGATTTTGTACAGCTTAGGAGAGGCTTTCCTGATTAAACTGAAGATATATGTTGCCCGTGATAGGGATTAAACGTAATTATTTATCCTGTTTTATCTCCTCCAACCTTTATTTCATTCTGTGTGTGTGTGTGTGTGTGTGTGTATCTTTCCAGTTTTTCCTCGGGCTGATGTTCTATAGTTATTACGGTACTTTATTTTAAGCCCTTCACCCCAAGGACATAATTTTCATTTTATTCTAGTTAACCATAGCTTCTCTCTTCAACCTGGGAGAAATTGTTCCTGGTGAAATGGTTGATGATGTCAACTTGCGGGCTGGTCCACATATTGCACATCAGTTCTTGAGGCAGTGGGTGAGGGGGCGGGGCTTAAGAGACAAGTTGCCTGGTGGCGGGCATAGCATGTGCCCTGCATAATATTCTGCTTCCCTTTGCCATGTCCACTCTCTCTAGTGCCTGCTTCTTATGTTCGCTGATACTATGGTTCGTCAGCAATAACACAGGCAGGCCTAAATGTCTGCACCCTTCACAGCAGCAGACTGAGCCATCCACGCACCAAACAAGATAAGAGAGCGCTAATTACACAACCGGTACCACCATGTATAACGCCTCTAGTCCGAAAAATTACTTCAAGGCTGGATATAATCGTCTAGAGACAGCAAGAATAAAATGCAAATTACATTCTGGTAATGAAGAGCCTAATTCTTTCAATATGGTGGCTTTTTTATATATCATATTACTGCTATGACCAAAACATATTATTTAGCTTTGGAGAAAGTATTCAACCCGGAGGGGATGCTTGTAGCTCCCAATAACTTCCTTTATTACTGGAGAGTTCTTTAATATGATTAAAATCGTCTAGTAGCAGCAAAAATTATATATAGTAGAGAAGTAGATGTTCACTTCACAGGTGTGGGCTGTTCGAACGTGCAAGAGTATATTTTAGCTGTTTTTAGTGTTTTTTTTTTGGGGGGGTAGGCAAATATCATGTCAAATAAAAACATTTACATGTCATGATTGGCCCAATAGTTGAGAAAAAGCAGTCTTGGTGTTCTGTTTATCCTACGGAAAATGTATTTGACATTTTCGACAATTTTTGGCCCTTTTGGGTGAAAGTCTGGCAGCACTGGAAGGCAATTTTCATGACAGTTTCAAAATGCTATGACATTCTATGACTGGTTCAGTGGCTTAGAAGAAAACAAGGGTTTGGTGCTTCACAAGCGGGAATATTTTACAAGCCACATGAGGCAAGAATTTGGCACACCAAATTTCAATTGAAGTATGGTGTTCTCGGCCGCTTCGCTTGCTTCAACAGTATTAAAGTCCTCGAGTCGAAGTGGATAATTAAACCCATTTAGCCACTAAGAATATTTGCATTACTCCACTAATATGTACATTTATTTCTACCCATTCAGGTCATTAAACTAACACTAGCAAGAGTTACCGACAGTTCCCTTGCCAACACTGTGTGCTTTTCAAACTTGTCATTCTTTCGCGAAAGTCAGTGAGTGTCCTTCCTTCTCGAACTCAACTGATGAGTGCTTTACATTACCCCCCACCCCACCCACCCAAAAAAAAAAACATGAATAAGCCCACAGGGAAGTGTCGGAAAAAATTTTGATAGTGATGGTAAAGATTATTTTGCCGAGTTCGAGCCACTTCACGGGAAGGATACAAGTCAGTTACTTGATTTTTGTGCTCGCTTTTGCAACCTTTGACGTGCTCCTGATAGGTCAACTGCAAATACTTGATGTTGACATTTACCAGTGTTTAAATTCCTCTGGTTCAGCCACGGTCAAAAGCTCGGTTACTATTCCAAAGCGTCTACTTTACACTCGGGATACGTTCTTTTCTCCTTCCCTGACGTTCCCTATCAAGCAGCTTCGTCTGTGGGCAGAGAAGCATTGTATTTCTCTGTCAGTATACGAATATTATGCGTAAGAGGAAATTGGGAAGTAGAATTGGTGAAAGGCTTACTTCTGTCCCCAGCTGTACCTATCTTTTATTTTACTTGATATGTGACATGTCAGCACCATAAATAAGCTCGTGGTAAGTACAGCTGGGGAAAAAAGTCAACCTCCTATTTGGGCCAAATACATCTGAAACTCACATATATTCTGGAAAGTCTCTTGAGCTCAGAACGTTGAAGTACTGTATTTCGAAAGTCATTGTTCACTGCCTGGTTATTTATCTTAAATGGCTCGATATTAATGTCCGTAATTTATCGTTCAGGGTGTTTTTTATGTGCCTGTGCCGAAGAACATAGGATTATATTTCTTTTTACCTTAACTTAGCCCATATTTGTCCTTTTCCAGCTTATTTCATGTAGCTCAGTAGCAAGAGGAAACAATACTACGGCTCTACATCTTTTCCATAGCACTTCTTCCTGACTAGCATCGTATTCGAGTGTTACTCTGTTGTTACAACTTAGCATTCGAAATGGAGAGATTGCAATTTTAGGCCAATATAAAGTGAAGAGAGCATAGCTTCAGATTAATTTTCTCATGGACTGCTTCCACTATACGCACAACCCATCATGGTTCGCACTTCGCCAATATGGTCGAGTAGCAATTCTGGCTGTCACTCTCAACACAAGGAGGTAAACCGGTGCACATCATTTGGGCATATTGACATTTCATTTGAGAAACAAAACTATTTAGGTTGGGCGCCACATCAAACTTCATTTGGCTGCTGAGTTAAAATTGAGTAGTGGGTGCCGAATTAAAATGGAAGAAATGAGTTTCAACTAGAGTTGAGAAATAGGTATGATATACTATGCGAAGAAGAGCTGAATGAAGCTGGGATTGAACAGGAATGCAAGCACATGCAGACAGCTATTTTGCATGCAGTGAAGGAAACCGTACCGGAAAAGGAACAGGAAAGAAGACAACCGTGGATTACTGATGACATTTTAGCAATGATGGAGGAAAGAAGAAAAGAAAAACGTAATGAAAATTGATATAAAACACTTAATGCTGAAATAAAAAGAAAATGCAAAGAGAACAAAAGGAATGGTTGAATAAAAAATGCCAAGTGGAAATACTACAGAGAACTAACACTAGAAAATGTATAAAGTTATTGAAGAGATAAGCGGAAGAAAAAGAAATGCAGAAGTTCAGTAACGAAAGGTGGAAACATTTTAATGGATAAGCAAGAAGTATTAAAGAGATGGGAGGAATATATTCATGAGCTTTACGATGATGAGACAGGAGTCAAGCCCGAGACTGACGGTGAAATGAGCGGACCAGTCATTTTAAAAGAGGAAATTCTGAAAGCTATGAGAAATATGGGTAAGAATAAAGCAGAAGGAGAGGATGGAGTAGTGGTTGAGGTGATGGAGGCAGCCGGAGAATTTGGATTAGAAAAAATAACCACTTTGGCAAACAGATTATATGATGCTGGATACATCCCAGAATCTATGAGAGAAAGTGTTTTTGTGGCCATACCAAAAAGAAAAAAAAAAAAAAATGGCGCACTGGAATGTTATAAGCATAGAACTATAAGTGTGATGAGTCAAATGGAGAAAGTATTGTTAAGAGTGATAAGGGAAAGAATAAGACGAAACATAAATAGCTATGTGGCAAAGGAGCAGTATGGATTTCGAAGAGCAAAGGCACTAGAAATGCTATTTTTGTATTGCGAATGTTGATAGAAAGATTTCTGGAAGTACAGAAGAATTTATACTTGTGTTCTGTGGATTTTGAATAGGCCTTTGAAACCGTCAGGCATGAAGAGATGGTGAGAATGTTGCAAATGGTTGGGGTAGATAATAAGGATATAAGAATCATTGTAAATCTGTACTGGAATCAAAAAGCTGCTGTTAGAATCGGAGAGGAGAAGACGGAGTGGGTGATTATAAAAAGGGGAGTACGACAGGGATGTGTTCTGTCGCCAGACTTGTTTTCTTTATACGGACAAGTTGTAATGGACGAATTGAAGGAATTGGACACGGTACTGGTAGCGGATTCGGAAGAGAAACTGCAAGAACTGGTGGAGAGATTAGTGGAAGCATGTCAACAGAAAGGGATAAAGATTAACATCAGGAAAACAAAGGCAATGGTACTAACAAAACGGAGAGAAACGATAAATATCCAACTTAATACCCACGGAAGCTACATAGAGCAGGTGAGAAGTTTAGAATACTTGGGTGCTGTTATATCAGATGATGGAGGAAATGAGAAGGAAATTGTATGAAGAACTGGTATTGCTAAAGCAGGTTTCGGACGAGTGAGAATTATTTTAACTAACATAACCATGGATATGAGGACGAATAAGAGTGTTGAAATGTTTTGTCTGGTCAACGCTATTATATGGGTGCGAAACGTGGACAGTAAAGTTGAAAATGAGAGAGAGATTACAAGCAGTTGAGGTATAGTTTTTAAGATGAATGATGCGAATATCAAAGATAGAAAAAGTAACAAATGAAGAAGTTCTGAGAAGGGCAGAAGTGGAAAGAGAAATGATGAAGACTATAAGGAAAAGACAGATGGAATTTTTGGGACATGTTATAAAAGTAAAAGAACTTGAGAATGACTGTTTACTTGGAAGAATAGAGGGAAGACAAGAGGAAGACAACGATTACAATATGTGGATCGTATAAGAAGCGATTTACAAGAAAGAATCAGCAATGTGAAGTTAATCAGGATAGCTGAGAACAGAGGAAGATGGTGCTCCATGGCCGTTAACGTCACATGACCAGCATTTCGGTATGATCTTAAAATTTAAACTACAGTACAGTCAACAAGAACGGGCCATAACCATTTTGAATAATCGTTTGCTACCATGTGCTTAATTTTGGTTAGGTTAGGTTAGGATAGTAACGATATGCTGGCGCCCAAATGAAGTGTTGTACTGACACCCAAATGAAATAATAGCAAATTGAATTTTGCGCCCAAAGGAAATGCAGCCGAGTAGACACGGGGTGGGAGGCTCAAACATATTTATGTTCGATTCTCCGTCGTATCTTTCATTGGTTTTTCAAGAGAGGCTAGAGACATGGGAAAATTTGTGTTCTCTACTCTTTCCTTCCTTGTCAATATCAGTATATTTTTATGTTTACGATGGCTTTCCTCTCGTAACTAGAATTATTATTATTATTGTTATGATGATGATGACGATGATGATGATGATGATAATGATTACTACTACTACTACTACTACTACGACAACGACGACGACGACGACGACTACTCCTACAACAACTACCACTACTACTATTACTACTACTACTACTACTACTACGGTACTACTACTACTACTACTACTATTGCTACTACTATTGCTACTACTACTACTATTACTGTACTACTACTACTGCTACTACTACTGTACTACTATTACTACTGCTATTACTACTTCTATTACTCTTTATTTATTTATTTTATTTTATTTTATTTTATTTTTTTGCATAAAGAGGTGCATGGGAAGCTTCTATTCTTTACAGTGGAGATATGTTGAAGTTACGACAGGGATTCGATTGTATATACATCTGATAACCACAGCCCTGATCCTAGGGTGGACTTCATGAGGACTGTGGTGTGGCTGAATCGCTGACGTCATTGTTTCCATCCTACCACGCTGAGGGATGTAGTGGGAGGCCTTCACGTGATGGTGCCGATATAACCAGACGGTGGATCTACCTGGTTATACAAAAGTCTCTCACTTCCCTCTCTATCCCCGAAATGGAGGACTGTGGAATGCAGGAACAGGGTAACGCCAGCGGTCTACTGAGATTACGTTAAGATGAGCCTGGAGCCACAACAACAATAATCGCTGTAAGGTACAGACATGAGAAAAACTATCGTTGCCCTTCAGAGCTATGTACTATGGCACAACGACGAAGTGTTGTGGAATGAGGGATAAGAAAGTTTGTACCGCAAACCCGTCAATGTCAGTTATGTGAGACAGACATTAGAATTTGTGCTAGAGGTAATAAAAGCTAATTAGATCCTTTGGCTTCTGTGCAGTGTGATAATGCGTTTTATTATCCGGCACTAAATTCATTAAATAAAAATAGAATGGTGTAGAGTCGGCAACACAGATGTAGATGGGCAATGAGTATGTGCACCCCTGCCAGACGTATGATAGTAATTCAGCCGATACAAGCCAAGAGTTAGTAAATTTCAATGTAATAATGATATGTATTGCTTTCTACTTATAATAAATGTTAGGTAGAAGGAAAATAATAACATGTGTTCATTGCTTTAGTATTTTGTATACCCACCCCCTACTTCCAAAACAGCCTCTAGAGTCTACACGCTGACGCATGGATGCGACTAATACAGCCACACCCTATCCATATTAACTCCGAAGCATCCATCTGAGGCTTTTAACCACCCATCAAATGAATTCGTGCACCCCTGCAAGACTATCATAAAAAAAAAAAAAAAAACAGTCGATGCCTACTGATTTAATACCCTTCAAAATATTTTATTTGTTGTACTCTATAGATAATAAGTGATGAATAGTAGGGAAATGATATACGTGCGATTTTCATTATTAATCCCTGGCGGGGCGCTCAGGATAACGCAAACACGTCCTATATACTTCCCCGCCATATGGCTCATGCTTGCTCATTATTCCAACTCTTGTCGTGGAAGAAGAAAAGACCACATATACTATGCTCATGGGAGACTTCAATGCAGAAGTTGGAAAATAAAAAAATGGAGAAGCATGTATGGGAAAATTTGGAGTGGGAGAAAGGAAAGAAAGAGGTGACATGCTGGTAAACTGCTGAAATGTACAACATGAGAATAATGAACACATTCTTTCACAAAAGAACATGGAGAAAGTGGACCTGGAGAAGCCCAAATGGAGAAACAAAGAATGAAATAGAATTCATTATAGCAGATAAGAATAACACGATCACAAATGTCGCTGTAAATATTGGAAGTGTCCATAGAATGGTTGGTTGCATCGCCAGATTCAGTTTCAAAAGTGAATGAAAGAAAATGATTAAAAAGATATGCCCAATAAAAGTAAACGAAAACAAAGCAGCCTTTCAACTGGAAATAAGGAATAGATTTCAGGCCCTAAGTAATGCTGAATGTGACACTGATCAGCTGAATGACAGACTAACGAAAGTGCTAAGCGAATCAGCGGAGGTAGTAGGAAAACTTAATACAACCAAAGCCAAAAAGTATTCAGAAAAAACATTCGGACTTAAGAAAACAAAGGAAATGAAAGTAAAAACAAAGAAATATGAAACAGAACGAGCGGAATTCAATAAGCTTATCAAAAAAGAGACAAAGAGAAGAAAAAAGAAAGAGAAACATGGATCAGTTCAAAGAAACCATCAAAAAAGGAAAAAGTCTGAAACAGGTCCCAGGTAAAATGGCACTAGGAAAGCAATAAATTACATTACTGAAGGACAAAAACGGTGAAGTCATTAAATGCAGAGGTAAGATGATGACGACAGTTGAAGAATTTCACGAAGAACTGTTTGCATCAAAGACCATAGTACCAATAGCTAACTTTTTTGTTGTCACAAGCTAATTACCTGAGGGAACACCAGACCAAGTAAATATTTCTCTTAAATATATGAAAAGAGGGAAAGCTCCGGGAGAAGATGGAGTAGAAGTGCAAAATAGGCTTGCTCACATTTTCACTCAATGTATAAAAAAGATGAAAATTCCCAAAACATGGTGTAATGCAGCACTTATTTTACTTTACAAAAAAGGTGACTCAAAAGACCTAAGTAACTATGAACGCATTAGCTTATTATCTGTCATTTACAAACTCTTCACTAAAGTCCTTACGAACAGAATAACAACAAATTTGGAGGAAAACCAGCCACGTGAACAGGAAGGATTCCGAAGCAGATATTTCTACTACTGATCATCTACAAACAATGAATCAGCTTCTTGAGAAAACTGCAGAATGTATTAAACCATTGTGCTTAGGTTTTGTTGAGTACGAAAAAGCTTTCGCCTCAGTGGAGCACATAACCGTTATAAATTCATTGTGAGAACAAGGAGTGAATGAGAACATTGTAAAACTGCTCGAAAACATATATAAAGAGGGAACTGCTACAGTTAAATTACATAAGGACTCAGAAAAAATTAACATTGAGAAGGGTGTGCGTCAGGGAGATACAATTTCACCAAAATTATTTACAGCATGCATAGAATGTATTTTCAGAAAGCTAGACTGGGAAAACAAAGGAGTGAACATAGAGGGAGAAAAGCTAAACCATTTACGATTTGCAGATGACATTGTCCTAATCTCAGAAACAGCGGAGGCATTGCAAGAAATGTTAAATGACCTGAACAGAGAAAGTCTCAAAGCAGGGCTAAAGATGAACCGGAGTAAAACCAATGTTTAATACCCAAACACCAAAGAGCGTCATCAGGATAAGCGGAGAAATTCTTGAAGAAGTCGAGGAGGACAATTGCTTGGGACAAATGCTAATATTAACGAAATATAATGATAGCGAAATATAAAGGCGCATTACAATTGGATCGAAAGCTTTCGGTAAACATAGAGACATTATGAAAAATAGCTTGCCAATTTGTATGAAACGAAAAGTATATAACGAATGTATAATTCCAGCTATGACGTATGGCTGTGAGACCTGAACTCTGACCAAATCGATGGAAAATAAATTAATTCGTTTACAGAGAGCAATGGAAAGGTCAACGTTAGGAATATCTTTAAGAGACAGGAAAAAATCAACTCGGGTGAGAGAGCAGACTGAAGTCAAAGATATTATAGAAATTATAATAGAATAGAAGTGGACGTTGGCAAGTCATGTAGCAAGAATAAGTGATAACCGATGGAGCAAGAGGTTGACTGGACACAAAGTGATTGTAAGCATAGCAGAACAGGGCCAGCCTGGAGGTAGAGAGATGAGACAGAAATTTGCAGGGAAAACGTGGCAGGTGTTGGCTTAGTCTAGGAATATCATGGGGAAGGTTGGGGAAGGCCTTTGTTCAGCAGTGGACTTGTAATGGCTGCTGCTGCTGCTGATGATGTAATGGGATTGTGATATGGCAAACTAGATAGGGGAGGGGCGAACAGCAAGGACCCGCCAATATATCCCAGCTAATGATCGTTTCGCATCGAACATTCGTGGGATACCGATAGATTTTCTTATGACTGTACACCTCCTTACTTAACCCTTTCAAACGGAGGACGTTATTTTTATTTTATTCATGCTGTTCCCAAATGCTTCAATGCGTCTCAGAACTGGGTTTTCGAACTGAAAAGATTCGATATATCTTTAGATGATTTGTCAATAATACAGAATCTTCCTAAGCTGAGTAAAACAGTCTGGTGAAAGCAAGAATGTAGTGAAATATGCATTATCGGACTGAAAGGCAGGATGAAACAAACTGTCCTTTTATGTGTATGTTCTATTGCCATTCTTTTGTCAAGCTCAGAATCTCACTGGGAACATGACGTCCACTGCTGTAGCCACTTTAGGGTATGGGAGGTGAGTCATTAATATTCAGACCTATGTGGCTCACTCTGCTCTGAATAAAGTCGTCTGACGTTAGCTTGAAGAAAACATTAGAGTTGCTCCGATCATGAGAAGGTTAATGGCGACAGTACTAACACTTGCGTTCTCCTATACTCACTGTTAGCTGAGTAAAATCGTCAGCTGAATAAAATCGCCTGGTGTCAGGAATAGAATGCCAGAGTTTCTCCTTTCCATGATAGCGTCAAGGACACTGCGGAACAGCACTGGCCAATACGGTTGTTTCATTATACTCTTTTTACTCTAACTTGGCCCAGATTTCGTCCTTTTGCAGCAGATTTCACATAGCTCAATTGCAGAAAGACCCTACTACGACTTTTCATCCTCTCCATAGCACTTAGTCGTATCTAGCATCATATTGTAATCGACTTTTATATCTCAACATTCAACATGGAGAGATGGTAATTTTATGTCAAGGTAATGTAAAAATAGTATAGTTAGGATTGATTCCATTTTATTCTGGGTCGTATTCCAAGTATACTTTGGAGATTACGCAACATTTTGGCTTAGCGACTTATTCTGCACTTAACACATTAGTATCCTCCTGTATGAAAATGATGGAGACTATTTCGATATTCAAATTATGTTATTTATATGCAAGAGAATGATAAAGTGAAATATGCATAATGAATCGCTGAAGAATCCTGTCACACACACACACACACACACACACACACACACACACACACACACACACACACCGCTCGCTGGTGCAGTGGTAACGTTCTCGCTTGCCAACTGGTGGACGGGAGTTCGCGCCTCGCTCAGGTTGCGAAAAGTTTCACTGATGAAGTGGGTGGTTACTGTCCCCCTTGAGCAAGGGGACGGGTGTGTGTATGTGTGAAGGTCACAGCCTTGCCCTTAGATCGTACTATATGAGCTCTCAGCTCCCTTCCGGGAGGGTAAAAAGCTGACGATCACAACCATCAAGTGATCCTGACCGACCCGGTGAATTACACACACACACACACACACACACACACACACACACACACACACACACACACACACACACACATACATACAGACACAAAGTCCTTGTTTCCATCCTCAGCGCAGGTTCTGTGGAAAGGGAAGTTGACTGCGGGCCGTATTCAGAAGGTTTCCCGAGCTTTAACTGTATACATAATTGCTCATTTCTATTTCTGTCGTCGCTCGTAAGGCTACTCAGCACCTCACAACCCAGTTAGAGTGATTGGTAAAGTGAACAATGGGGTAAGAAACTGATTCTTGATTACAGTTCACTGATATCGGGGTTTCATCCTCGGAAAAATTGGTTAGTGCTTTTTACGGATACAGCCCCACGTGCCTTATATTACACAGGCACCCTCCCACGTCTACACTACCACCTGTGAAGTATTGCGAGAGTCATCACTTTACTAGGTGAGAGGGATGAATTATTGGCATGACAGTTGTGAGTATAACCTCAGACACTAGCATATAAGGGTGGCCCATTTATGACGCTCCACTTCCACTCTGCCTGGAGTGGACGTGGAGCGTGCATCATTTACCATTTTTTGCTCCAAATGCCACAACCATTTTCTACTCCAAATGCCACAGTCTTGTCCACACTTGCTGATTGAGCAGTCCCTGCACATTTATCATTCCCTGCTCCAAATGCCAAACCTCATCGACACTATCCTACTGAGGCGTCCTCACAACACAGAAAATACTGCCACGTGAATGCTGGTTATAGGCCACCTTGAAATTCTATTATCCTGTGCTGAGAATGATTTATTGGCCTTAACACTGTCAGCTTAACGTGTTGTAAGCTCGGCTGTCGGTACTGCAGCTGTTTAAACAACTCCAGCCTCTCTACCTCATTTGAAGACTTAGCTCTCCCTCCTGCAGGTGGTCTGTGCCCGTCCCCCAGCCAAAAAAATTCCGTAATGGCCATATCACAGCGGCGGGTAAAAGTGGGATGCATGTGTCACACTCCACGGTAGCGATCATGTGATGGGGTTGGTCTCAGGGTAATATTTATCAGTGCGCAATTCTGTCGAGTTCTGCACCACCCCACATTGTAGGCTATATCGATCTCACTCCGTGAAAACAGGAATGCAGACAGCAACACTATGGAGGCGAGATTCAGATCTGGCAAGAGGTTAGCCGATTCACTGGGGAAGAAGCCAAGATAAGCTGAACTCCAGGCTGAAGAAATGCATAAATTAAGATCATTGGGCCGACGAAGACGAGAACGAAGGGAGGAGGCGAGAAGGGAGAGAAGATTTGGGCGACAGCGACCGAGGGCAATAGTTGTCTAAAAATCACTGATTATGAGGGCGTTGAGTTCTCAGTAAGAAAAATGAATAAATGAACCAGTAAATAAATAGATAAATAAATAAATAAATAAATAAAACAAAGACTTCAAACCAAAGGCAAGAACAAACAACTCGCACTGTATACTACTGGACAGATAAGGAAATGGGGTGATGAAGGTAAATGAGCCGGAACTTAGGGAATACAGGTACTATCCTCCAACCCACTGTCAAGGTAGAACATATCAGTATAATATGACCTTAAGAGGCAGGGTTAGCAGCGTTGGCTTGAAGTGCATATTGAACCAAAACATGATCTGGGACGAATATTTCCCTTCTATGTTACGGTTCGGCACCATCGCCCTCAGCCAGGCAGCCCTAGTGGGATAGGTTAACGCTAGGCTAGGTTAGGTTAGCTATACCCCACGTAATTTTGCCTGGAAAAAACGCTGAGCATATTTTCGAGAAAACACTATGATTAGTTTTCAAACGACGGGGCGCGCGTCGTTCCTGGCTGACGTACCCGGTGGTGGTGCTGAACCGTAATACAGAAGGAAAATTCGCATTTGGGAACAAAAAAGCGGAAAGTAGTCAGTAGGAATGAGTGCTGTAATAATCATCGTCATCAACATCATCATCATCATCATCATCATCATCATCATAATTTCCCACTGACGGATTACATGGGTTGAAGGATCCAGAAACAGGACGAGTAAAACACAAAGTTAGGAGAGACATCAACAGAGCCTTGTGAAATGTGTCATATATATGTACAGTAACTCCTCATTTAAGCTTTCGAAACTCATGGTTCCGCATCACAGGTCTAAGAACACACACACACACACACACACACACACACACACACACACACACACACACACACACACAACTTCATAATGTATGTGTGATATAAATTACTCCATCGATTCCTAGGTTAAAACGGGTGAGTAAATTCTACCTTTTTGGCCTTCCACACCTCCCACATGCCTTCGAACTCACTCCTGTACATCTGTTTTTCACCATCTACATATCCATTCTCTCAATGTGACCATGCTGCATAAACACACCCTATTCTAACCTTCGATTAAAAGACTTCTGTTCTCACATATTTCACGAAGCTGTTACTGACATTTAGTATCATATCCTCCTTCGAAGCACCACATGCATTTCAACAGCTCTCATTTCTGATTATTAATAACAACTCCATGCCAAAGTCTCACACCCACGAGTTAATGTGGGCAGTAACAATCCATCATGCAATCTTCCAGCAGCCTTTATCCTGATGACACCATTTCCCATAAGTGCATTCATAGCACCAACTATTTTATTTCTTTGGATCATTCATAAAGCCTACACCAGTTTCAAGAGATCTGTTCACTATTGGCTATCAGCACAGTGTCATCTGCATATGTCGGAAATCACAAGACCTATGGACACTGTCTGATTCTGATATGAAGCGGGCGAGAGTATCGAGCAAATTCTGTGGATATTCAGAGCCAACTGTTACGACAGTGTGTGTGTGTGTGTGTGTGTGTGTGTGTGTGTGTGTGTGTGTGTGTGTGTGTGTGTGTGTGTGTGTGTGTGTGTGTGTGGAGAGAGAGAGAGAGAGAGAGAGAGAGAGAGAACCCAGCAGAGCCTCCTGCAGTTATGAAATTGGGGAAAATGTAAAATAGATGGAGAATGTTACCTACCTTGGAAGTGTGCTAACATATAAACAAAACATTCCGAAGTCCTTGCACAAATCAACCACACCTAAGCCTCCCTTCGACGTCTCAGATCCAGAGTCTTTGAAAACACCAACTTCAGAATCGAGACGAAGGTTTCAGCATATCGGTTGTATGTCTCTCCACCCTCTTATATGGTGCTGAATCCTGGACTACATACCAGGATCACATCAAACAATTGATTCGTTTCACGTACGATCTCATAGCGCATCCTAGGACTTACATGTGAGGATAGTGTTCCTCATTCACAAATTCTCCAGTGAGCAAAGTCAATCAGCATAAAAACCATGCTGACAAAAAAACAGCTGAGATGGGCTGGACACGTCTTCCGCATGCCTGAGCATCGCCCTCCCGCCAGCTTCTGTATGACCCACTCCCTACGGCAAGTCGCAACCCAGGGGCACAAAGGAATAGATATAAAGATCATATAAGGACCCCCTGAAGATACGCAACATCATACCAAAAGATCTTGAAACCAATGCCTCCGACAGAAAACAATGGCGAGCCCTCTGCAGGGAAGGAACTGTTCATCACGATGAAGCTCGTAACCTGGCCAGAGAAAAGCGTAGACAACGGAGGCACAACCAAAACAGAGTTCTAGCAAACCCGGACTTGACATGCCGGCTGTGTGGCAACGTTTGCAGATCCAGGATTGGTTTGCAGTCACACACGTTGGCACCAAAGACAATCCTAGTGAGTATAGTAGCCATAGTCTTCTGTAGCAGAAGGAAAGATTTAAATTAAGTGTGTGTGTGTGTGTGTGTGTGTGTGTGTGTGTGTGTGTGTGTGTGTGTGTGTGTGTGTGTGTGTGGAGAAGGGCATCAGTCACACCTCACACCCAATCTACTTGCCAAATGCCACTTAAGCTGGCACACAGGTCAAACAGAATCTTTTGGTGAATTTAGCCTACTTGGTTTGGGCTGCTGAGTGGCCTTTGTACATATCTAGAACAGTCTTTTAAAATACTGGGTCTACTGCCATCACTATGGAGACATCAGCTTAGCTGGATTTCCTTGTAGCGTCACAAAACTGTGGACATTCCTTTTTAATTCGACCACCAACACCGTTGGAAAAATAATCGTTTCTTTTGGGCGTATATGGGTTTAGTGTGATCCACATACTGCTATGTATCATCATCACCATCATAATTTCAATGTAAAGATGGGGTAGGATAAGATGCTGAAACCAAGGACAAGAAATTACGAGAATAAGAGAATTATCAAAAGTTTTATCAGAAAAATGGGGCGTCCGGAATCCTTGCTCCATCTCACTATAGCCTTATCACCCGCACATTATTATTCTCATAAACTGCAGAGAAATGATAATGTTGTCACTGATCGACTCTACTAACACGCCAGAAGGCCTTCGACCGAGGGTGTTGAGTCATAATACCAACTGACAACATAATTACGAGGTACACTTGTGCTGACATCAAACTTTATTAATTTGCTGACTTTTTTCAGTTTCTCTATCCAAATATTGCATATGGAGAGAGAGAGAGAGAGAGAGAGAGAGAGAGAGAGAGAGAGAGAGAGAGAGAGAGAGAGAGAATGTGGAGCTATAGGTCAAGAGTGGATTAGGGATGTTGGGATGATATTTAGCGACTGTAAGTGAATGGCGTCACACTGTAGGCCATTTATCTGTAAAGACAGCAATTTGATAACATCTTTTTAAATGAAAAGAAATAGAAACCAAACGCTAGAAGACCACAAAATTGTTCTCTCCAAGAAGAGAGAGAGAGAGAGAGAGAGAGAGAGAGAGAGAGAGAGAGAACCAAATTCAAGATTGTTCGAGATGCCTGGACACAATGAGCTTAAAAGACTGGAGGTTATAGGTAGAAGGAAATACAGGGGAAGACAGTCTGAGTTATGTACTCTTGTTACCACCAGGCGATTTTACCTGACTATGGCGAGTGTATGGTGAACGCAAATTTTCTCGTAAGTGGAATATAATAATCTGGTAGCAAAGAGACTAAAATACAATCCGTCCTGAGGTTGAAGGGATGAAAACTTGGCCACGCTCCTGATGTGAATGCTGAGTTGTAACTTGATAAATATTGAGAAAACACATGTACAGAGGTTCATTATCATCATCATTATCATCTTTATAATAATCCTCATCATCAGCTTAAATCTTCATGACATACAGGCAGTGTTGTGCGCACATACCTGAATATAAATGCAATGCCACTACTACTACAGTTACTTTTTGGAAAGTAGTGCACTACGGCTACTCTAGCGGCTACCGCTACTTTAAACACACATACACACACACACACACACACACACGTAGAGGGATTCAACCGAGTAGGACGTGCGACATCGGCGCTCTGTACCGAACCAACACGGCCAGTGGCATTACCTAAATTAGTATCTTTGCATGAGTCAAGCTCTGTACTAGGTTAGACTAAATGATTTTTCATTATTAAAAGGAAAAAAATAATAAGTTTAAACAAGACTTGTTCAAACAGGAAAGAAAAACAAGACGAAAGAATATGCTGAGTCATCTGAGGTTTGTTTAGACTACAACACGGGGATTGTAAGTATATACGTTGCACTTTTAGTATTGCAAAATGAATACATACTTTAGTAAAGCAAATTTGGAAAAGAAAAGGGATAAAAGTAAAAAGCAAAATGATGATTTCTACCAACAACTGGTTGAAGTGGAGACTCACAATAGACTGGTTGAACGTGTAAACAAACTAGAAATGGCTTTCAAAAATGAAATTGATGAAATAAAGAAGCAGATGCACTTGCAAAAGGAAGATATAGAAAAACTAGGAAAGGAGGCCAATAAGAAAGACACAACCATCAGTGAACTAACAGTGGAACTGAGTACACTTAGGAAGAAAATGAGTGAAATGGCAAGTACAGTAGTCAATCACGAGAGTGTTATGGAAGAGTTAAAAAATGACACAGAGACAATTAGGCAAGTAAGCAGTCTTATTGACCAGAGCAGTGATATTGAGGAGAAGATAACACAGGTGAATGAAGCCGTGCAAAGCTACAAAAATGATGTGGAAACCACGTATGCTGAAATGGTGAAAGTAAAGAAAGGCTTAGAAACAAGGGTGGAGGAAAAAAGCATTAAAAAGGAAGTGAAAAGAATAATCCAAAACAATCCAAAGTTAGTCAGAGATTCAGTAGATATAAACAAATCTATAGTAATCACTGGTATAGAAGAGGAAGATGTAAAAAACAAGATCACAAGAGACAAAAAGGAGATGACAAATGTAATGAGCTTACTGAAGGAAGTATCAGAGGAAATCTGTAGTAAAGACATAGAGGAACACAAAAGGTTAGGGAAATATGAGAAAAGCAAGACAAGACCTCTAAAGGTGACTTTCCAGAGTGTAAACACTGTGGAAAAGATACTAAAAAATGCAAAGAATCTTATGGAAAAAGAGGAGTTCAAAAATGTATGGATAAAAAGATGCCTAACACAAGAGGAACTGGAATTACTGAAAGAGAAAAGGGAGGAAGCAAAAACAAAAAATGAGGGAAGATCAGAAGAGAAGAAGAATTTTTTTTTACAAAGTAATAGGATTGCAGGTACGAAAGTGGTACACAAACAGGATGGAATAAAAAGGAGGAAGGTAGTAGAACCATGTCATGACAAGTATATAAACAAGATGATAAAGTTGATGTACTCAAATGTGGATGGAATGGTATCTAAATTACTAGAGATGAATGATTATGTCAGAGAAAATGAACACAAATAATATGCCTAACTGAAACAAAATTAACACCAAGGATATCCAATGACATACTAAACTTAGAGGAATACAATATATGGAGAAGAGAGAAATTTAAAAAAAAGGAGGAGGAATTATAATATTAACTAAGAAAAATCTAAAAGTCAATGAAATAAACCTAGATATACCATCACAAGTAGAACTGATTGCAGTAGAGATCAACACATCTGAAGGTAAAGTAATTGTAGCCAATTTGTACATGCCACCCAGATCAAACACATGGGAAAGAGATGAATATGAGGACCTGGCAGAGAGTACAATTCAGAGTTTAAGATCATTACTACATAAAATGGAAGAGAAATCAGAAAGAATTATACTAACTGTGGATTTCAATACAAATATAAATTGGAATACTCTAGATATATTTAGCCAAGAAAGCTGTTGGGACAAAAAGCTCCTGGATCTCGTACAAGAGTTCTTCCTAACGCAACATGTGAGGGAAACCACATGAAAAAGAGGACTTGATGTACCTTCAGTGCTAGATCTAATTTTTACTAGGCAAGAAAATGATATTGACAATTTAATATATCACCCTCCACTCGGCAAAAGCGATCATGCAGTACTAAATTATAACTTCAGGATAGCATATGACATAGTAAACAGCAATGACAGTTACAAAAAGAGCCTAAACTATAAAAAGGGAAATTATCAAGACCTAAAGAAGTATTTCTTAGAAGTTGATTGGGAAAATGAGCTTAGAGGACAAGATTTAAATGCTGTATAGAAAAAATTCTGTGAATTTTATTAAATAGGAGTCCAGAAGTACATCCCACAGCACAAAGAAGCAGATAAGAAAATACAGAAATGGTACAATACAGAATGTAAAAAATCAAAAGAAAGAAGAGATTTGTTGTGGAATAGATACAGAAGACATAATAGTGAAAGGGCGTATAATAATTACAAACAGGCAAGAAACGATTATACAAGAATAAGGAGGGAAGCCCAAAAACAGTTTGAGGAGGATATAATAAATAAAAGTAGTGATCAACCAAAGCTGTTTTACAGCTATATCAGAAGCAAAACCAAAGTAAAAGATATAATACAATCAATTACGGACGAGGGAATCACTTATACACAAGAGAAGGATGTTTGTGAAGCACTAAATAAGAATTTCCAATTAGTTTTTACAGAAGAAAAAAAAATTGAGAGGGACTATGTGGAACATGCATGTCCACACATACTACCAGATATACAAATAGCAGAAAAAGTAATACAGAAGGAGTTAAGTAGATTTGACAGAGGAAAAGCAAGTGGTCCTGATGAAATTTCATGTTGGGTACTACGAGAATGTGCAAAGGAGTTAAGTAAACCATTATTTTTAATTTTCAAGAAATCCTTGAGTCAAGGTAAACTACCTGATATTTGGAAAAAAGCAAATATTGTCCCCTTATTCAAGAAAGGAAATAGACAAAATCCACTCAACTAACGACCAGTATCACTGACCAGTGTTGTAAGCAAGGTATTAGAAAAGCTTATAAGAAAAGCTTGGGTAAATCATCTAGAAGAACACAGTATGATAACAGAAAGACAGTTTCGTTTCAGAAAAGGAAAATCATGTGTTACTAATCTCTTGAGCTACTATGACAGAGTAACAAACACAATACTGGAAAGGGAAGGATGGGTGGACAGTATCTATTTAGATTTCAAGAAAGCTTTTGACACAGTACCACACCAAAGACTTTTATGGAAACTGTACCATCAAGGAGGAATTCGAGGCAAACTGTTTTGTTGGATGCAAGACTTTCTCATAAAAAGAGAAATGAGAACAGTACTAAGAGGAAACTACTCATCATGGAAAGAAGTGACTAGTGGAGTACCACAGGGTTCAGTGCTGGCACCAATCATGTTTTTAGTGTATATAAATGATATAAACAGTAACACTGGAAATGAGAGCTATCTGAATATGTTTGCAGATGATGCAAAAATACAAAGGAGAATTACTAACACAGACTCTTGTAAAGAGCTACAAGAAGAATTAAATAAACTTCATGAATGGAGTAGTACATGGCAAATGGAATTCCATGTGGTCAAGTGTCATGTAATCAAATTTGGTAAAAGTGGAAAAAGACCTGATTGGGATTATAAGTTAGGAAATAAAACCCTATACACATCAGAAAGAGAGAAAGACCTAGGTGTGATCATCAATAACAGACTATCTTCGGCTGACCACATCAGCGAAAAGGTACGGAACATGTATACACTGCTTGCAAATATGAGAATAGCATTCACATACATAAATGAAGACATGCTAAGAAGGATAATAACATCATTCATTAGACCAACCCTAGAATATGCATCAGTAGTCTGGAGTCCTCATCTCAAAAAGCACATAGACAAGATTGAAAAAGTTCAAAGGGCCGCTACAAGATAGATATCAAGCTTAAGGGACCTAAGCTACAAAGAAAGACTAAATAAACTGAATCTACCGACACTACAGGAGCGAAGGAAAAGAGGTGACATGATAATGCTATATAAGTGCATATCAGGGAAGGAGAAAATAGACATAAATGATTACTTAACACATGGAGAAGCATCAGCAAGAGGACACTGCAAAAAAAAACTGCATAAGAAGAGAGGTGATAAAGACGTAAGGAAATTCAGTTTCCCAAACAGAGCAATTGATCAATGGAATGCACTACCGAATGAAATAGTGTGTGCCAAAACAATTCACAAATTTAAGGATATGTGCGATAAATATGGTTTAAGACACGGGACAGTACGAGCTTGACTCCAGTTAGGTAAGAACACACATCTATCTATCTATCTATATACTTGGAGAGAGACTTAAAGATAGATCTACAGATACTGTAGATATAGTGCACATACAGATAATATTTTTGCAGTAATTATTTACGGACACTATACTGATGCTCTGGATTTATCAGGAAAGTCCAAATGTAGGTTATGGTTTGCATTTACTGAAGTTTATATAACATACTAATTACACACATGCCTGCAAAGCAAGAGCAGGTGTTATGATTTAATTAATGCGCGCGCATGTGTGTGTGTGTGTGTGTGTGTGTGTGTGTGTGTGTGTGTGTGTGTGTGCGTGCGCGGGCGCGCTAACACAATAACCCAGTTTTGGTCGGTTTCGACCAAACTTGGTGGAAGGGTTAAGGGTCAGTCAGGGAGTAACCCATTGTTTTTTAGAATGGTAGGTCAAAGCTCAAGGCCACAGGGCAGAGTCAAACACTGACCCATCTTTGTTACTTAGTTTTTTTTATCCGATTAGAATTAAACTTGTTGGAAACATGAGACAAGAATAAGGGGATTTATTTTTGACAAGTCAAAAACCAAAAAAAGGAAGTTCGTCTAACCCCTCCGATTACAGACCAATAGCTGTCACATCTTCTCTTGGTAAGGTATTTGAAACTTTAATTAATAAGCACATTGTTAAACATCTTGAATCCAACAACTTAATTAGTGATAGACAATATGGTTTTCGCCACGAAAGATCCACCATTGACATACTCAATCTTTTAACTCATACCATCCATCAATCAATTGATCTTTTTGGAGAAACTCATGCAGTAGCTCTTGATATCTCTAAAGCTTTCGACAGAGTATGGCACCGTTCCCTGCTGTCCAAACTCCTTTGCTATGGACTAACGTCTTTTGTTCCTTTGATTTCTTCATATCTTAGTGAAAGGAAAATAAGAGTAAAAGTAGATGATGTATATTCCAATTTCCTCCCAATTAACCCGCCCCGTCCCGACCACTTTTTCACCACTGGTACCCCCCAATCCCGACCATTTTTGGACCCAAATTTTTTTTGCTAAAACTTTCGCTTTTGGTCAGAAACAATGGTCAATCACCAAGAAATTGTTCACCGGGGTCCATAAGTGGCCTAAACAGGTATACCTTCGTCACACCTGGTACCGTGTTCTCTGTAGGTGGTCTGAGGCTCTCACGTTTTCTATGGTATTATAAGTCTGGGAAACCAATGAAAGTAAGTAGATATGTATTTATTACAAACATAAAAACATGTGATACAAGAGTAAATTGGATTTTACACAAAAACAGAGCTGAAATAAGCATTGTACCATCATGCGAACCGAGCAAAATCGGCCAGACTGGTCACGATGAATCGCTAACATTCCTGAATCATGATACATATCATTTTTTCTACTTACATAATACATCTCCAATAACATTACACCATTTTACATTTTATTGAACTGGTTTTACGTATTCACAGGCCTTTTCATAACATTTAGCGTAATGTTAGCGCTTATTTACGTAGTAAGTGAACTTGCTGTGACTGTTGTTTCAACTCGTATTGTGTTTTTTCAACTTACATAATACTTTCCTAATAACATTATACACTTTTCCACTTTTGAGAACTGTTTTGAGATAGTTTCAGGTCTTACGTAAATATTTAGCGTAATAATAGCGCATAATAACACAGACGGTGAAGTCGCTATGACTACTATTTCAACTTACAACCTATTTTTGTACTTATATAATAATTCTCCACTAACATTGCACATGTTTCCACTTGATATAATTGATATCACATAATTTGAGACCTTACTATTCTACTGAGCATCATATTATCGCATACTGTATTTACACAGTGAGTGTTATCGCAATACCATTTGTTTCATCTAACACCAGTATTCAACTTACAAATTACTTTCCTACTAACATTACACCCTTTTCCACTTTATATCATTCCTATCACATACTGATCAGAATGTTCTACTGAGCGTAATATTTTCGCAGATTTACACAGTGGGTGTACTCGTGACATCAATTGTTACAACTTACACTATTTTTCAATTTATACGTTACTTTCCTGCTAACATTACACCCGTTTCCACTTTATATTCTTGCTGTCACATATTTACTGACCAGAGTGTTATACTGAGCGTCAAATTTTCGCAGATTTACACGGTGGGTGTAGTTTTGATATCACTTCTTTCAACATACACTATTTCTCAACTTATACATTACTTTCCTGAAAACATTACACCCGTTTCAACTTTATATAAGACTTAGCACATACTGACTAGCCTTACCATTATACTGAGCGTCATATCGCCATCCCACACAGTTTCAGTAGTGTAGGAAGTTATGGTACTCTCTGAAACATGGCTGAAGGCACAACGCAACATTGCACTCTACACACTCGTACCTTGTGTCTTTTCTCTGAGTGGCTGGTCTGACTGTCGAGTGCTTGCATACATGGCAGCGGTGCTGGGGTTTACGACGGTTTGGGTCGGAAGGGATTGTGCTAGGATAGTGGCATCCTGCGAGGCGTAGGGGAGTCTGGGCAGCCATGGGGGTGCGGGTGCGGTGTGTGGGTCTGTCCTGGGCATGCCTGGCGATTATTTCACGTGCCAGCTCTCTCACAAACCCCTCAAAGGTCTCTGATACTCCTGTTGTCATGGCGTGCAGGTAGTGTGCGTTCAGGACCGTGATGTCGAGCAAGTGGAAAAAGAGCTTTTTGTACCACTTCATCGTGGTCCTGGCACAGTCAACACTGGAAATCATCGAGTCTGACTGATCCACTTGCCTCATGTTCAGATTATAGTCCAGTACAGACTCGGGTTTCCAGACGTTGAGCCTCCTCTCACTACGGTGATCAACGGAGTCTGTGCGGTGCATCAGGGGGCTGTGTACAGTTGATAGGAGGCAAACTTCCCTGTTGTGGTTCCACAGGGTGGCAAGGATGTTATTTGCCTGGAAGAAAACCACCTCGTTCTTGTCAAGTTTCCTCCCTATCTTGACCATATGGCGATGGATTCTCTTGACTGTACCACAGACTCCGGTGTCGTGTTGGTGGAGGAACCTAGCGAGAAGAGGGCTAGTGTACCAGTTGTCCAGGTACAACGCATGACCACGATGAAGGTACTCCTCTATCATTGTCTTCACCACGGCCCCTGAGAGTCCTATACTACGATCTTCTGTTATATCTGTCTGTGCGCCCGTGTACAAGACTATGTCTTGCACATAACCAGTCTTACAGTCACACATAACAAAGATCTTGAAACCGAAAAGGTGTCTCTTGCTGGGTATGTACTGGCGAAAGGAAATATTGCCTCTCCACAACACAAGAATCTCGTCTATGACGAGTCTCTGTAAGGATAAAATGAGGAGCGGAACATTTCCCGTAAATGATCAAATACCAGCCTAATTCTCCTCATTTTATCAGTGTTATTTGCATTAGCTGGATCTTCTGCATCAAAAAAGTGGAGGCGGCCGAGAATCTGCTGAAATCTATTACGACTCATCACCTTTCCAAAGAAAGGTGTGAGGATCATTGGGTCAGTTGTCCAGTATGCAGGAATTTGGTTTTTTCTTACCACACCCATCAAGAGAACCAGGGCAAAAAATAAGAACATCTCAGAAATTGTCACAGGATAGTCATATTGCTGGGAATGCCTGATCGTTGTTCCCAAACGTTCACTTTCACGGCGCAGTGTTCGTGAAAATATGTTTGTCTGTTCCACTATGCACCCCACAAACGCCTCCCCAAAGAACAAGTGGAAAAAATCCACCCTAGTGGAACCCGCATGCACACCTGGAGCCGTGCAACCAGACCGCCACTCCTCAGTGAAAGGGTGAATGATGGGAGTAAAATTACTCCCATCTTCCCAGTTCCACGAGACACCAACGTCTCCAGCCACGTCCCCATCATCGCCTTTGTCAGGGTGGGGAGGTGAGGGTGGTGTGAGAGGTTGGGGAGGTGGAGAGCGGCGCCTTTCATCACTCGCACTTCTCTTCCCTCTCCCTTTTCCTTTACCCTTTCCCTTCCCTTTCCTTCCTTTCCCCACATCCTGGGGCTGTGGGGAGGAAGTTTGGGAATATTGTGGGGCGAAAGACTTGCTGGGGAGTGGCTCCACCTCCTCTCCCCTAGGCCTACGTGCACCACGTGCTCGTGCTGCCTCCCTCACACCACTTTCCCTTTCACCCCGCACTCCCGCCACATCACTTTGCCTTTCACCCCGCACTCCCACCACACCACTTTCCACTTCCCCAGACAAAAGACTTGGACCATACCTTATTTGTCTTCTTGCCCCACCTTCTGATCCTCGGGGTGAGATTTTCTCCTTACCCAACCACGAGGCGATATCACGTCCTAAGCCACCGTCATCGTCATCGTCCTCATCCTCGTCCTCATCAGAATCAGGATGGAGAGAGGTCCGTGCACGTGGTTGGGGTGCAGGCTGGCCTTCCCTTGCCTTACGATATGTCACATACTGCTTTTTCCGGGGGGAAGGGACCTCTTCATCACTGCTTGTTATTTCTTCCTCTGGCTGGACGTAATCTCGATCCACCACATCATCATCAAGTGGAGAATCACTATCTCCAGTGAAGGCCTCCAGGGCAGATGTTATTTCGTTGTCTGAGAGACCTTTCCGCACCATGTCTGACCTGGGTCACCGCTAACAGGTGAGTGACCGAGACAAGGGTGAGCGCGGGTCATGCGGGGTCTGGGACGCTGCCCGCCTGGCGGCAGGTAGGGGAGGCTTGGGTAAATGGGCGAATTGAAAATCTCGCGCGAATTTTGAAAATTGTGGAAATTATGAACCTTGCAATTGCAGGACGTTGAAGTACGTCAACGGGATTGGCAGTGACAAAACGTGAGGACGTGGAAGTACGTCGACGGGACGCCGCGGGTTAACGCTGGCGTGCCGCAGGGATCAGTTCTGGCGGCAACCCTATTTCTGGTTCATATTAATGATCTCTTGTCTGTCACCCACAATCCCATTCACTCATATGCAGATGACTCAACACTACATAGTTCATTCACACTCAGACACCCATTTACAAAGTCTTATCTCTACCTCTCAGCTCAGTACAGCCATCTCCATAAATCAAGATCTATCTACGATCACTGAATGGGGACAAAACAACCTGGTCTCTTTTAATGCTAGTAATACTAAATATATACAGTTTACTAATAGACAGATATTGCCAGATTCGTACATTACATTCAGTGCTACTAATATTCCCATCTCCAAAAGTATTGACATTCTTGGCGTCTCACTTAACAGTGCCCTCAGCTGGACCTCTCATGTCAGATCACTTGCTAAAACCGCCTCAAAGAAACTTGGATTATTGTACAGAGTCCGTAACTTCTTCGCCGATGAGCAGTTAGCTATAATTTATAAGAGTCATGTGCGCTCTCAGCTTGAATATTGCTCACCCTTGTGGAATGGTTGTGGAGAGGTTGCATTAAGACAACTAGACAAAATTCAGAACAAAGCTGTTAGAATCGTTAACAACCCTGTCTTTACATATAAACTACCTCCTTTGCAAGTAAGAAGGAATGGTGTCTCCCTTGCATTATTTTACAGATATTTTTTTGGCAAATGCTCAGACGAAGTTGCGTCCATGGTGCCACCTCTCCATGCCTTCCCTCGTGCTACACGGGAATCTGATAGCGCTCATGACTGGAATGTCACTCAGCCATACTGCGGAACTTTTGCCAATCAGAATTCTTTCATTCCCCGAACTGCATCTTTCTGGAATTCGCTTCCCCAAAGTTGTTTCCCTCCAAATTTCAACCCACAGCTGTTCAAGTCTAACTGTTACAGATATTTTATGAACGGAGGACGCCAGTAATCTGGTGTATGGATTGTTTTTTTATTACTTATTTGTTTTTCCTTCTATATATATATATAGCACGATTGAGGCTAAAAGGGAAGAGATTGGGAGAATGTTTGTGAGAAGAAAGTTGGATGTGTGTGCTTTGAGTGAAACGAAGATGAAAGGGAAGGGTGAGTCTATGTTTGGAAGTGTGAATGGAAAATTGTCAGGTGTTGATAGAGGAATGGCAAGAGGTGTGGCCTTGTTAGTGAGTCCGGAAGTACAGCAGTGTGTGATTGAATGGAAGGAGGTGTCATCGAGACTGATGTGGGTGAAAGCGAAGTTTGAACAAGAGTTGTGGGTGTTTGTGAGTGCATATGGGCCTGGTAGTGAAAGGGATGAAGAAGAGAGGAAGCCTTTCTGGAATGATGTTGATGAGTGTCTGCAGAGTTTTGGAGCGAATGTGAATGTAGTAATGATGGGAGATCTGAATGCTAGAGTGGGAAATGTAGCAGTTGAAGATGTAGTTGGTATGCATGGTGTGCCTGGAAGAAATGAAAATGGGGAGCGAATGATAGGGATGTGTGTTGAGCGAGAGATGGTGATTGGAAATACGCTGTTTGAGAAGAAAGATATTTATAAGTATACATGGGTGAGACAGGAGGGTGGAATGGTTGTGGATAAAGCATTGATGGACTATGTGGTTGTGTCTAGAAATGTAATAAGAAGATTGTTAGATGTGAGAGTTCTGAGAGGGGAGGGTGGAGGTATGTCTGACCACTACCTTGTGGAGGGAAAGTTAAGAGTAGGTAAGAGATGGGTGAGAGCTAGGAGGGTTAGGTGTGGCAGGGAGGTTTTGAAAGTGAGTGAGTTGGATAAAAGAGAGAAAATGATAGACCATCAGGAAAAATTGAAAGATGAGTGGAATGTAGTGAAAGATCAGGAAATTGGCAGTGTGGAGGAGGAATGGCAGTTGTTTAAGAGTGCTGTGGTGCGGCATGCAGAAGAGGTATGTGGTGTGACACGTGTGGGTGGTGGTGTAAGAAAAGGAAGTGAATGGTGGTGCGAGGAAGTAAGTATTGCTGTGGCTGAGAAGAGACGTGTAAATGAAGTGTGGCTGCAGAGGAAGGATGAGGTGTCATATGAGAGGTATAAGGAAACGAGTACTAGGGCAAGAAGGGCTGTGCGTGATGCTAAAGTGGCAGCAGATGAGAGGTGGGGTAGGCGGCTGACTGAGAATATTCAACAGAATAAGAAAATGTTCTGGAAGGAGGTTAAAAGGGTCAGAAAGGGAGAGTCTGGGAAGGAAGAGCGAGTAAAAGCAGAGGATGGAAGGATGTTAACTGAGATGGATGCAGTAAGGAAGAGATGGGCAGTGTATTTTTAAAGATTGTTAAATGTAGAGGAAGAAAGGGTGGCTGAGATTGTGGCGGATGGAAGGGTGCAAGGAATAAATGTGTTGGGAGAATTGAATGATTCTTGGATCACGAAGGAGGAAGTGAAGAAGGCAGTAAAGGAGATGAAAACAGGGAAAGCTGCAGGTATGGATGGGTGTGCTGTGGAATGCCTGAAGGGTGGTGGAGTGACTATTGTTGACTGGTTAGTAAGACTGTTGAATGTGTGCTTTGTGAAAGGTATGGTGCCAATTGACTGGGCAAGTGCTTGTGTGGTTCCGTTGTATACAGGCAAAGGTGATAAATATGAATGTACTAGCTTTAGGGGTATAAGTTTGTTGAGTGTTGTAGGTAAGGTGTATGGTAGAGTGTTAATTAAGAGAGTTAGAGAGGGTAATGAGGGAGTGATTGGTGCTGAGCAGTGTGGCTTTAGGAGAGGGAGGGGATGCGTGGATCAGGTGTTTGCTGTGAGACAAGTGTGTGAAAAGTATTTAGCGAAAGGCAAGGACGTGTTTTGGGCATCCATGGATTTAGAGAAAGCGTATGATAGAATTGATAGGGAGGCTTTGTGGACTGTTTTAAGATTGTATGGACTTGATGGTAGGTTACTAAAAGGTGTGAAAAGTTTTTATGTAAATAGCAGAGCATGTGTAAGAGTTGGAAATGCTGTGAGTGATTGGTTTCCCGTAAGAGTGGGGCTGCGACAGGAATGTGTGATGTCGCCTTGGTTGTTTAATATTTATATGGATGGTGTTGCAAGGGAGGTGAATGCAACAATTTTAGGTGGCGGTCTGAGTCTCGTGAATGTTGATGGTGGAGAGTGGAATCTGAAGCAGCTGCTGTTTGCAGATGATACTGCACTGGTGGTTGATTCAGATGAGAGACTGAGACAGTTGGTGGAGGAGTTTGGAACGGTGTGTGATAGGAGGAAATTGAAAGTAAATGAGAATAAGAGTAAAGTGATGAAGTGTACGAGGTTGGTCGATGGTAGGAGGATGAATATAGTTGTGAATGGTGAGTTGCTTGAGGAGGTAGTGTTTTAAATATTTAGGGTCACATTTTGCTGTGGATGGAAGAATGGATGGAAGAATAGATGCAGAATGAAGTAGGTAATGTGCTGGGAGGAGTGAACAAAGTATTTAGATGTCGTTCACTTATAATGGATGTAAGGAGAAGACTGTATGATGATGTTCTGGTACCGACTGCGTTATATGGGGCTGAAACATGGAATATGGGTGTAGCAGAGAGGAAAAGATTGAATGTAATGGAGATGAGGTGTCTGAGGAGTATGTGTGGAGTGACGCGTATGGATCGAGTGCAAAATGATGAATTGTGAAGGAGAACTGGAGTTGTTCGGGAGATGGCTGGTAGAATTGAGCAGAGGGTGTTGCGATGGTTTGGGCATATGAAGACAATGGATAATGAGCGACTGGTGAAAAAGATAACTACAGTAGATCTGATGTGAGGGGTGTAAAGCTGAGGGGGAGACCACGAGTAGGATGCATGGACAGTGTGAAGAGAGCGCTGGATGCGAGAGGGATGTCTGTTGAGCAAGGAAGAGTGGCTGTGTGTGACAGAAATAAATGGAGAGAAACTGTGAATGAATAAATGATGACGCAGCCCTGAGGGGATATTCTCCTGCATTTGATCTGATCAGCTAGTCAGGTCAGGTGCGAGTAAGGGGATGGGTCTATTTTGATGTGGCAGGGGTAAACCAGCTCTGCTGTCGGGCCCTGCTGTGGATGTCACTGATTGCACTGCACAGTTGACCCTTGTGCGGTGTGGTGCAGTGAGGATCTGTCCCTTCTTCCTTTTGGGACTAAGATGCGAAAGAATGTGTTTGAATGTATGAGTTAATGGGGAGTGTGTCATCCTGTCTCGGCTACCTCCCTTTCCTTGGGGGAAGCAGCCTAGGTATATATATATATATATATATATATATATATATATATATATATATATATATATATATATATATTAAAAGGATAATTATTGTTATTTAAGTTATTTAAGAGGAGCCTGTGGAGTCACATGGAGAGACAGGCTGACGAATGAGGATATAAAGGAGCGTTGTGGTGTGGATGTGGATGTGATAGGAAGCGTTATGAGGAACACACTGAGGTGGTTTGGCCATGTGGAGAGGATGGAGGGTGAAAGACTGACGAAGAGAGTGTATGTGAGTGAAGTGGAGGGGGGAAGAGGGAGGGGGAGGCCGAGGATGAGATGGAGGGATGGGGTGGAGAGGTATATGAGAGAGGGGGGGGTGAGTTGGGAACAGGGCAGTGAAATGGCGGGGGACAGGGCGACTTGGAGGCGATTTGTTTGTGGCCACCCCAAACGGGATTGAGGCGTCTGGCAATAGATAGATAGATAGATAGTTATTGTAGTGCCCCGAAGAAAGATTATGAACAATACCACCACATATTCATTAGCCAATTATGGATAATGCCATATAATTATGGTTCAATACCAGAAAGCCTTTTCCTTAACTATTTTACGGCTTTGCTTATGAATAACAACTGATGACATCCATACCAATGGTTCGTTAGCATAATTATGACACACCAGACTCAGCTATTCAATTCGCGTCTAACACGAACAAAGGAATGGCGAGTAGCTAATTGGAATACATGACAAACGTAATGTTGGTACTTTTTCACTACTATTGAAAAAAAAAAAAAAATAGTGCGCTACAGATACAAGCTACTGAAAAAGTAGCTCCACCACGTTGCATCAGTACTTATAATGCCGCTCCCAGCACCGGTTACAGGGGCATGTTTATCAAAGGGAAGCTTTCTTGTTTTTGTCAATATGATTATTATTACCTCGCCCGGTCGGAGTTCGGTAAGGTATTGTTTTTGGTCGAGTTTGTTTCTATGTTTGTTAGCAACATTATGGAAAATGGCTGAATGGAATTACAGGAAACTTTCAGGATATGTGGGCACTCGTCCCAGAAGAAAGTGATTAAATATTGGAGAAAATCGAGTGATCCTAAAAGGTCAAAATCAAGGTCACACATTTTCAGAGGGCTATAACTTGAAACCGGTTGAAGATATTTACTATTATGAACATACAGGAACTGGTAACATGGCCTTTCATTTTGCACGAAGACCTTTGACCTTCAGTAACCTTCAAAAGTAAAAGTCAGGGTCATGGATAATCGGGGGCTATAACTCAAAACTCGTTGAAGACAATTTATTTCCTATTCTCAAGATAAGGAGTGTCATATGGGCTTTTATTTGGCACCATGACCTTTGACCTTGAGTGACCTTAAGTCAAATACAAAATCAAGGATTTTCAGAGGGCACAACTTGAAAACATTTGCTCCATTGCCTTATACTTTAATTATGTACTGACACTAAACTGCAATAACCAGTTCAGTATTTAACAGCAACAAAATAACTGCTGTCGGGTGAGGTTTGTTGTGCCTAGCACCACTTGTTATGATTAAGCTTCACCATATCTATATATGGCAAAGCTCAGTCTTTTGGTAAGTATTATTATTATTTTTCTTTGCACGTTTCTTTCTTAGATCTTGATGATTTTATACAGGAAGGTACTCTACGGTAACCCATGTACTTGGGCCAAATATAAATGACCTTGACCCGTTTTTGAAGGTCATACTAATTTCTGGTGCAAGAAATACATATTTGAAACTGAAATATATCATTAATTGATATACAACAATTTGGTTGAAAATCCTATGACAAAAAACTTTGCTGAGAATTTTGGTTGAATATTTTGCCATTTAGCCTGGTGGAAAGTTTCAAATCCAGTTCTGCTCAGTATTTTGTTTGTAACACGTTGATAGAGAAATGCACAAAAGCTGGAAAGCTATAACAACAGATATTATTTGTGGTCCTTCTCGTTACCTGAAAGTAATATGGCTACTGTTAAACATACAGTTAGCCAGTTCTTCAGACAAATTTAAAATGTACCCATGCTTCATTTATTTCTTCCATACCTTTGTCTCCAGATCTACAAAGGTCTGAAGACAATCAGTACCATAAATAGTTATGGCGAAGCTTCCTTAGTGTGGTTACACAAAAAGTAAATAGGTAAGTAGTTATTATTATTATTATTATTATTATTATTTTAAAGTTGCGATATTTCAACGGATATTTGGCCCAGAGCCTTGAAACTTGGCCAGCTTAATCGGACAGCTGTCCATTTCTTTGGGCCAAATATGGTAGCAGTGGTCAACCAGATCCCCGAATATTATCCAGAACAGAGAAAAGTAAGTCGGTCACGCTATCTCAAGAACAACTGAAGCTAGGAAGATGACATTTTACTATAAGATAGCGTTAAGAAGAACGCAGGCTGGAAAGGAGTATGATTCCAAACGGCTGATTATTCTCTGTGATTGCCTGGAGTCAAAAACTGGGACTCTTCTAGACACTGAAGATACTATATACTCACTTTTCCACGAATGAGAAAAGCTAGAGCTACCAAACCTGGTGGAACTGTAGAGTGTGATGGTTTAAGGTGACGTGCAATATCAGTGACCTTGACCTTACTTGGTGTCAAAAGTTAGAACTTTTTAAGATATTCCAGGTCACCTAATTTTCCATGAAGGATTATAACTAGAGTCACCAAACTTAGTGGACTTAAAAAATGTGATGACCTAAGGTAACATACACAAACTCTGTAACCATGACCTCGAGGTACCTTTATAGCTCGGAAATTGTGTGAATACAGGACAAGGCAATGGCTGTGGGAAGTTTTTCTTTTTCAAAATTGTCCTTGGACAACTTGAATGTGTTTTAGTTATTATAAGCTTCGCCATATAAATGGCGAAGCTTCTTTTTTTTTCGTCAGCATTATCAAGTTTTGCCATACAAATGGCGAAGCCTCTTGTTTTCATTAGTAGTAGTAGTAGTAGTATCTTAGCCCATTTTTTCCTGCGATCTTGACGTTATACATGAAGGTACCCTAGGGTAACCCAAATCCTTGTGAAAAATATAAATGACTTTGACCTATTTCTGAAGGTAATATACTCATTATTCTAAAAATTACATAATTGAAATTGAAATATCTCAGAAACTGAAATGAAACTATTAAGTTGAAAGTCCTGTGGTGAAAACGTTTCTTGAATAATTTTGGCCTAATATTTTACCATTTAGACTAGGGGAAAGTACCAAATTCAAAATGCTTAGTTTATTTATTTATTTATCTATATTTGCAACACGTTTTAGAGAAAACTACAAACACTTTAAAGCTATAACTTTCCAGATATACAGCTGTGGTCCCTCTTGTTATATGTAAGGAATATGTTGAGAAATTATGACCGTAATATGTATATGAGAGGTGTAGAGAAACACAAGTCTGAGACAGAAGTTTATTCCTTTTGTCTCAGAAAGGAATATGATTACAGTGAAGCATACAGTTAACTAGTTATTGAGACAAACGTAAATTATACTCATGCGTTCTTTGACACCTTCGTCATCAGATCCCTTGCGTTACACAAGAAGTTACCTTAGGGTCTTCAGAAAATGTTTATATTATACGTACCATGAGCACACACACACACACACACCAGTGTAGCCAACCATGGGGAATTATCCCCAGATTTAGGGAATTCGGGATACAAATGGGGTAATGGGGAAATCAGCTTTCAATTTGGGGATTTTTTTTTGCCAAAAGCATGATACTTAACCCATGAACTGAGCTATAGAAATTGCAATAGGTTATATATATATATTTCGTAATTCAGAGTGACTATATTTTCTAAAATGAAACAATAATGCATCTGCTTTCCTTCATCAATAAATTCGATATTTCGTGTGCATTCGAATGAACGAAAATGGGTGACAACAACAGCAGCAGCAATAGCAGAGATCAGCTGACTAATATTAATGATAATGATGCCTTCCACAAACCGTACCCATTATTATTTTTCCTGTCCAGAAGTTACTGTACAGAAAAAGAAATTAGACATACACTATGTTAACTCAAGGGAATTTTGAGTGATGATAGTTTGTGTAATGTTTTTCTTCATAATTTAAGAACACTTTGATGAAGCATAATCTATATTTGTTTCGTATATTGCATATTCCAAGGCTAACCCAAAAGCAATATGGGTGATATTGTTTCTACCATTCATAAGTGAAGTGTAACACTGCCCAAGAGTATACTGTTGATACTATATGCTTACTGTTCGTCATAACCCGAAAACTACATTCCTTCTACACCCATTGCATTTATTTCCCTCAAAATAATAGGATACACAATTAGAAAAACCTGTATTTTAATCAGTCAATTGTGAATAACCATTTCTTCTTAATATGTTTGCAATATTCTGTCAATTAGACTGAACCTGTACCTTAATAATTGGAGATTATAGTATATTATTACTGAATGGGGAATTTGGGGGAATTTTAGCCTGGAGCTGTGGGGAATTTTGGTTGTCACTGGTTGGCAACACTGACACACACACACACACTGGATTCACGAAAAAAATGGGTAACCTGGGATTTATTATCTTCCTTTTGCACTCATTTTTCTTCTATCTTGATAGTATACAAAAAAAGTACCATACGGTAATCCAAGTCCCTGTGCGAAATATTAATGACCGACATTGTTTTTTTCCAAGTGATATACTCGTTTCTACTCTAAAAATGGCTTAATTGAAATTGAAACAAACTAATTTGAGATACAGTCATCTGGTAGAAAATCCTTTGACAAAAAAGTTTGCTGAATAATTTTGGCTTAATATTTTGCGATTTAGCATAGTGGAAAGTACTTAATGCAAATATGCTTTGTTTATTCTGTACAACACGTCTTAGAGGAAACCATGAAAGCTTTAAAGCCGTAACTTCCCAGATGTATAGCAGTGGTCTCTCTTATGATAAAAAAGGAATATAGTTACAGTTAAGCATACAGTTAACCAGTTATTGAGACAAAAGTAAAAGGTACACATTGTTCTTCGACACTTTTTTGTTCAGATTCCTTGTTGATGCCACACAAGAATTTACCTTAGGGTCTTCAGATCTTGTTTATATTACAAAGAGCTCGTACACCCTTGGTAATTAAGGTGAAGCTTCTTTTTGTTGTGGAGAGATAACTAGATGAGCATTGCTTAATGCATGGCAAAGCTACTTGTTTTCGTCGTTACAATTATTATTATTATTATTATATTTCTTTGCACTTTTTCTTTGGTGTTGATGATATTACACATGAAGGTACCGTAGGGTAACTTAAGCCCTTGTGCCAAACATAAATAATCTTGTAGTATTTTTGGATTTTTGGAGTTGTTTAAAGATATCTCCCTCCTATAGAGGGAGCCGGGCCATACATTAGCCCGTCAGTGGGGATGGTTGTTGACACGGACATCTCCTGTTGGGCAGCTGCCACCCACCAGGGTTCGCTGGTGGTCCAACCTGCTGTCCGCCAGGGCAGCCTGGCAGCCCACCAGAGGGATCACTGGGCATGGCGACCAATGGATTTTTGGAGGCGATATACTCATTCTAAAAACTGCATATTTGAAGTTGACATATCTCAGAAACCAATAAAAATACAGCTATTTGGATGATATACCGTGATGAAAATGTTTGCTGAAGTATCGCTTAATACTTTACCATTCAGCTTAGTGGAAAGTACCAACTCAAAAATGCTCATTTTTTTTCTTTGTAACACGTTTTAGAGAAAAGCACAACAGCTTTAAAACCATAACTTTCCGGATATGTATCTGTGGTCCCTCTTATGACCTGAAAGGAATATGGTTACAGTTAAGTAAACAAACGTACAAACGTACAATTGACTCATGCGTTTTTCGACACCTTTTTCTCCAGGTACCTTGTTAATGTTAAACAAAAAGTTACCTTAGGGGCTTCATATCTTGTCTATATTACACATACCACCTCGCTTGCGTGCGTGCATGCATGTGTGTGTGTGTGTGTGTGTGTGTGTGTGTGTGTGTGCTGCTTTGATTTTGATATTACTCATGAAGGTACCCTAGGGTAACCCAAGTCCTTGTGCCAATTGTAAATGACCTTGATGTACTTTTTGAAGATGGTATACTTATTATTATTCTAAAAATTTTATACTTGAAACTGAAATATCCCAGAAAGTAACTGAGATACAGCCATTTGGTTGATGGTCTTATGATAAATTTGTTTGCTGAATTATATTGGCTTAATATTTCACCATTTAGCTTAGTGGAAAGTACCGAATTCGTATCTGATCAGTTTTTTCTTTGTAACACGTTACAGAGAAAAGCACAAAAGCTTTAAAGCTGTAACTTTTAAGAAATATAGCTGTGGTCCCTCTTATAAGCTGAAAGGATTATGGTTACAGTTAAACATACAGTTAGTCATTTATTAAGAAAAACGTTCAATTTGCTAATGCTTTCTTCGACACCTTTCTGGTTAGGTCCCTTGTTGATGTTACACAAGACGTTACCTTAGGGTCTTCAGATATTGTTTATATTATGCATACCTTATGTACCACATGTAGGCACAATATGGAAGCTTCGTCATGTGGTATGGTGAGGATGGGGATATCCCCATCCCCACCATACCACATGACGAAGCATCCATATTGTGGCTATACATTAAGCTTAGTACAGGTAACTGAATATTGTTTTATTTTTCTTTGCAAATTTTCTTTTCCTCCGATCTTCACGATTTTATATATGAAGGTACCCTAGGGTAACCGAAGTCCTTGTGCCCAGGGTAACCGAAGTCCTTGTGCCAAATATAGACGACCTTGAATCATTTCTGAAGGTGATATACTCATTTTTATTCTAAAAACTGTATATTTGAAATGGAAACATCTCAGGAACTAATTGAGGTAGCGTTATTCTGTTGAAAATCCTACGATAAACGTGTTTGCTAAATAGTTTTGGCTTAATATTTTGCCATTTAGCCATGTGGAAAGTATCGAATTCAGATCTGACCAGTGTTTTCTTTGTAATATGTTTTAGAGAAACCACAGGAGCTTTAAAGCTGTAACTTACTAGATATATAGCTGTGGTCCCTCTAATGATCTGAAATGAATATGGTTACAGTTAGGCATTAACCAGTCATTGAGACTAACATTAATTTTGCACATGCATTCTTCGACACCTTTGTCTTCAGATCCCTTGTTGATGGTACACAAGAAGTTACCTAAGGGTCTTCAGATCTTGTTTGTATTGAACATACCTCATATACCATTAATAATAATAATGTGATGGGCCCACAGGTCTGGTCCCCCTACAGGAGGTAATCTACAACAACAAAAATACCAATAATAATACTGGCCAAGCTTTCTTATTGAGGCTACACAGTAAGAACAGATAATTTGTCATTATTATGTAGTGGTAGGTGAGGGTGCTCACCATCCACTCACTCGATGTAGTGCTGCACTCTAGGGTGCCTACCCTTCTTCTCTTCCTCTTACTTTCCTTCCTTCCCCGTCTTTCTTTTCATTCTCTCCTTTTCCGTTTATCGTGACTCTACAGTGAGTGACAAGCCAAATAGTTTTCTGTACAACAGGAAACTACTTACTATCTTTGGTGGTAACCATATAACGAAATTGTGGCGCCAGGTGGTTTAGTGGGTAATTAGGCACTCCAATCGGATTGAGCCTGTGCAGGTTTATATCCAATGAATGGTTGGGGGTTTATTGCCCTCGGAACGTCACTCAGGGATGAATGAGGCTGGTCACTCATCATAAATGCCAGGACCAACTTGCCTAGCCCCAGGGTCCTACGCTCCTCATGGAGGAACACAGGATGATGGAGATGATGATCATCATTATCATCCTGACCTTTTCTCCACGCAAGGATTGGATGTGCTGAGTTCATAAGACAAGGAAAGAAAAAACTGGGAAGTGGTAGAGCTATCAGCAGAATGCCCCAGTGAAACGGGCAACACATGTATTCAGACTCCACTCAAACCCCAAGAACCCCTGTTCCATCCCAGAGAACTAACCATTTGCAATTTATTGTAATGTTTTCGTTCCAGATGTGAATTGCATAACCCCAGTTTTAATTAGCTCATCTTTCACTAAGCTATTAGGAGTCTCAGACCCTTTTCAAGTGTTCCATACTTCGCTTTCTAATACACTTGTTTACCACATTCATCCATCTTCTTGCCAAACAGTCCTACTCTCACCTTCAAACACATATAAATACTTTTCAAAAACCAATATGCATTCATTCTCTTCCTATGTCAATAGTTTTTTTTTTAATATTAATAATTTATGAACGAACTGTGACCATACACAACTCAATAATTAGGTGTAGGATGGCGACGAAACTGGCCTACAAATCAATGTTACATATCGTAATTTTTACATTCATTTTTAATTTAGCAGAGTAACTTATAATCTGACCAATCTCCTTCAGTTTGTATGCCTTCTCAGAAACACGTGTAACGCTGGTTGACGTAGTAATACTGGGTTTGATTCCACCAGGGGCGAGCATTTGAGAGGGTGTAGTTCTTATATGTGATCAGCCATTATGGCACTGTGTCTGAGTTCCTTCAGTGACATATATATTCTCTCAGCCGCCATAAAACACAAATTTCCTCATGCACATTTCACCCTACACTCCTGTGGCTTCTATACGTACAGTATTCCAGCGTGTGAAGTAGTGGGTGCTAATGCGTCACCTTTTGGTAAAAAAAAAAAAAAAAAAAGGTGTTCCTCAGCTCTACGGATCATTTGCTCTTCAGGACCTAATGAATGTGTACGATTATAATTGAGTCCCATGGCTTCATTGAGCGTACAGTACATGAAACCCGCTACAATACAGGCTTTAATGTGGCCTACAACCATCTAATTGACATTACAGTAAACACTTGCTTTCATCCTCACCGGGGCTACGTTAACCATGCATGTAGGCATTATGATTGTATTTAATTTCGAACCTGATTTGATCTGTATTAAAAATGCGTTGTGCGAAAAATAACAGTGGGGGTTTGACAGGCACGTTTGGTGATAAGTGTTGGAGGGTCTCATCCTGTTTGCTTTGTGTATGTGTGTGTGATACCGTGTGGCCATTTTTGTGACTGCACCTTGAAATAACACCTGATTCTACATCACACCCGATGTAGATGGACTAGAAATGTACAGTACGTGTGGGAACAGATGCAAGGGTAGTCGTAGCAGACAAACCCACAGTACCCCTCCAAGGTGTGGTAGCTCAAGGCATAGGCTGATATGGCCCAGATCATTTTAGATAAGGTGACTAGCTCGTATCCTGGTGGCATTGCATGACCTTCCGCCTCTCCCCCGGTGACGACATGAGCTGCTTGGAACCACTGTCTGACTCACCTCTTCTTCATTTCTGCAACATTAATGGCCTTTCCTCTAACTTTCGCTCTGTTGAGCACCATCTCTCCTCTAAACCTCACCTTCTCTGAGTCTCAGCTGTCTGAGGCAGCTGACAGCAAACCCTTTTCTGTACCCTCCTACTTTCTCTATGCTCATTTCAAAGCCGAAGGTGGCTGTTGTGTATATATACGCAACGACTTATCTTGCTTTCACGTTCCTGAACTCAGTCCTTCTGAATTCTCTACACTCTGGCTTTGGCTATCCTGTCATTCTCTGACTAAATATAAATATACCTATGCTGTTTACTTATCCTCTAATTCTACTATGAAAAATCCTTCGACCTTCTTACTTCTGCGATGGAACACATTCTATCCATTTCTCCTTTCTCTGAAATCTCCATTTTAGGAAATTTCAATGTTCACCACCACCTTTGGCTCTCCTCTCCTTTCACTGATCCACCTGGTGAACAAGCCTACATCTTTTCTATCCTTAATGACCTAGAGCAGCTTGTACAGCACCCTACCCTTATCCCTGACCTCCTTGGAGAGAGCTTCAACATACTTGACCTCGTCCTTACAACTAATCCTTCTGCATACACCGTTAATCTTTTCTCTCCGTTGGGCTCCTCTGATTACCTTATCACCTTAACCTGTTTCATTTCTCCAGTACGGCCTGTGGACCCTCTAAAGAAACGACATCTGTGGCACTTTGGAGCTGTGGATTGAAGGCCCTCAGGCAGTACTTCCTTGATTTTCCCTGGAATGATTATTGCTTCCATGGCCGGGAGCCATCTGAGTGTGCCTCGCGCATTACGGAGGTTATTTTCTCAGGCATGGAAGCATACATTCCTTTCTCATATCCTTTGACTAATGCAAGAAAGCCTTGGTTTCATCATGCATGTTCTAATGCTGTCTGCAACAAGGAGAGGGCCTATAAAAGGTACCAGAGCCAACCCATCTCTGAATCACATCTTTCTTATGTTTCTGCCCGGAATTGTGCTAAGTCTGTTCTTCGCTCTGCTAAAACTAATTTTATGCGTACTAAATGCTCTCAACTCTCCAACTCGAATTCTTCCCACTCCTTCTGGCACCTTGTCAAAAACCTTTCTGACAACTATACCTCATCATCCTTCCTTCCTCTTTTCTACTCTGATGGTTTTGTAGCTATTTCTTCTACTGATAAAGCAGATCTCTTTACTCAGACTTTCTCCTCCAGTTCCACCTTAGACGATTCCGGTGCTGTTCCTCCTTCACTTCCCCGCTCTGACTTGCTCATGGCTGACATTAATATTTCTTCAGCTGATGTATTTTTTGCCATCACAGGCCTCAGTCCTAACAAGGCATATGGGCGTGATGGAGTCCTTCCTGTTGTTCTCAAGAACTGTGCTTCTGTGCTTATACCTTGCCTAGGCAAACGCTTTTGTCTCTGTCTATCAACTTGTACCTTTCCTTCTTTGCTGGAAGTTTGCTCTCATTCAGCCAGTCCCAAAGAAGAGTGACCATTCCCAACCCTCTGACTATCGTCCAATTGCCTTAACATCCGGTATCTCAAAAGTTTTCGAGTCAGTTCTTAAGAGAGAAATTTTAAAGCATCTTTCCTATCACAACCTTCTTTCTGATCGTCAGTATGGGTTCCGTCAGGGATGCTCCACTGGCGATCTTCTCACCTACATTTCAGACTCCTGGTCATCCTCCTTTCGAGACTTTGGCGAAAGCTTTGCCATTGCACTTGACATCTCAAAAGCTTTCGATCGATTCTAGCATAGATCTTTAATTTCCAAACTGCCCTCTCACGGTTTCTATCCTTCTATCTGTGCTTTCATTTCTAGCTTCCTTTCTGGTCTTTCTATAGCCGCTGTTGTAGACGGCCATGGTTCGTCTCATAGATCTATCAGCAGTGGTGTTCCTCAGGGCTCTGTCCCATCACCAACTCTCTTCCTTTTAGTCATCAATGACCTAAGCTGTACATCTAACCCTATCCACTTGTACGCTGATGACTCCACCCTTCACCTTCCCACTCCGTTCCCGCAACGTCCATCTCAGCAGTTACTTCAACAAACAAGGGATGAGCCTATGGTACACCTAATGTATGACTTAGCTCATATCTCTGACTGGGGTAAAAATAATCTTGTTGTTTTTAATGCATCAAATTCTCAGTTCTTACACCTATCAACCCGACAAAATCTTCCACAGGTGTACCACTAATGTTTAATAATATTCAGCTTAATGCTCCATCATCCTTGAACATGCTTGAGGTTTCATTCACTCGAGACTTATCTTGGAAAGATCATATTACATCTATTGTAAAATCTGCTTCCAAGAGATTAGGTGTGCTAAGCCGACTTTGTTCCTTCTTTACCCCTGCACAATTGTTGACTCTATACTCGCGTTTTATCCGCCCTTGTGTGGAGTACAACTCGCATGTGTGGGGAGGTTCTCCACATACAGCTCTTCTCAATAGGGTGGTGTCAAAGGCTTTTCGTCTCATTAACTCTCCTTCTCTTACTGACTCCCTTCAACCTCTTTCTCTTCGCTGCACTGTTGCATCTTTATCTCTTCTCTATCGCTGCTTCAATGGTCTCTGCTCCTCTGAACTGTCTGCATGCATTCCTCCACCTTTACGACGGGCGGTAGCACCCGTCAAGCAGCAAACTCTCATCCCTTTTCTGTCCAGCTCTCTAATGCAAGAGTTAACCGTTATTACAGTCTTTCACTTATGCAACAGGTGAACTCTGGAACTGTCTCCCTCTGTCTGTATTTCCTGCTTCCTATGATCTCCAGTCTTTCAAACGCAGTGTGTCCAGGCATCCCGAAATGATCGGATCTTGAACTGGGCTTTCTCTTGTATTTTGTTCTTCTCTTGGAAGGAACAGTTTTTGCGGGCTTGTGGCCTTTGGTTCCTTGTTCCTAGCATAAAAAGCAACAACAACAACATACGCCTCTTGAATATTAGTATCTACGCGTGAAAGGCATATAATCGTTTTTCTGAGTGGTGCTTAAGCTTACTAGACTTTTATACCGATATTCATATAAAACAGAGGAGCCAATATTGTCAGCAGCCATCGGTGAAGTCATTCGTTGCAGGTTGTGTGGCTGTAGACCATTGATCCATGCTGGTAATAATTCAGCCTGATTTACTCGAGACACAACTAGGGAATCATTCTGTACTTATCATTAAATCTGTTCGAGGGTTTGGCTTAAGTGGAAAGCCGCTTAAGAAAAAAAACAAAAAAACTAGTCAAACACGAGAACGAGGAACAGACCACAGTGAGGAGAAAGCCTTGTCTAGCCCTTGCTAGCAATGTGGACCAGCAGAAGATGGAAAATGCATCTCCGAAAATATGACGAGGAGCTGATTTATATCCTGTTCTACCCACCAGAATTACCAGGAACGTAATAAATTCATGAAACTACTTGAATAAATAAAAAGTTTAGAGGACACATGCAAACTTACCAACATAAAATATTCTGTTTCTTGTATAGTTCATGCGTTTTGTGTGTGTGTGTGTGTGTGTGTGTGTGTGTGTGTGTGTGTTGAAGTCAGGTGTTCATGGGCGGCGTCAATCAAATCACCGCAGATGTATCGAGTACAGTATATCACCATACTTAATAGATATTACTATGCTGCCGTATCGAGTGCAGGTAACTCGATATTAATCTTAATCTAATGGTTTTTAATGTAAATAGCAACAGAAAAACAAAAATTTCCATACCACTGACAGTTGCTATTCATAACCATTAATTAAGCTATAATCGGTAAGACTGGATTATTCTACTTTGAAGGAAATTAATACAAAACATTGTCGTACTGAAAGGTGGAACAGCCTTCGAGGAAGAGTGGTCTCTCCTAAATTGAATAAGTTGTCAAGAAGTATCAATTGCAAAAATTTAAAAAAGTAATTGTAATGAAGTGATGACTACCTTAGTTTGGCTTGTGGTTTCACATTTAGGTAAGGTCAAGATAGAAAATTCTGTCGCATCTCCTGTTTTCTCTCCGCGAACCATGAAAATCAGTGTGGTGGATCCGCAGCAACAGACACTGATTACAAATTTTGGCCACATACAAATGTCATCAGTGTCAGTTGCAGTGGGTTTACCACACTTGTATTCAGAGTCCTTGGAAAGATAAACAGAGAGGCGATAGGACTTTTGATGTCGACGGTACAGTATGTATTTTTTTTATTTTGTAGTCTGTCTCCTGCCATCTATAGACGATTATATTAAAGCTAACCCATTTATCTATCTATTGTCAGACTCTTTAATCCCGTAAGAGGGGATCACAAACAAATCCCCTCCATGTCGCCGTCCCACGCCATTTCAGTGCTCTGCTCCCAGCTCACACCCTCCTCTCTCATATACCTCTCCACTCCATCCCTTCATCTCATCCTTGGCCTCCCCCTCCTCCTCCCCCCCTTCACCTCACTCACATAAACTCTCCTCGTCAGTCTCTCACTCTCCATCCTCTCCACATAGCCAAACCACCTCACTGTGTTTCTTCTAACGCTTCCTATCACATCAACATCCACACCACAACGCTTGTTCACTTCCTCACTAACCCACTGAACCTAATCTTCATTTCATTTGTGTTATCTGATGACGGTTTTAATCAGCTGAGGATAGACCTTTTGAGCAGGACGGGTTAGGAATAGCATTGGTAACCCCCTCCAGTACAAGACTTTTCCTTAGCTGCATATAATCTTCTGGGTAAACAACAAGAGTAAATAAATAGAACATCATTCGGATTCAAGGGATTAAGAGTTTTCGAACTACTGCGCGTTTGTTTTAACCTGGCAAAGATCCCTAACCTTTTCCAGAGCTACTGATGGGCATGTGTAGTCAGGCTGGAGTTTGGATCTGACTCGTAACCAAGGAGACTCATTCTTCGCTGCTAAAGTTCATTAATTTTCATGCAACTACGGCTTATTATTCAATTTTTAGGCGCGACTCAGTTCCTTCAGATGAACACATAACGACTATAATGAGGCCAGATACTTCCTTCATTAACCGCTTCGACACGAGAGGCCTAAATTGATGATAATTATCTGAAAATGTCAGTAAACAAAAACAAAAAAAAAGTCACTGGATCCAAGGGTTTAAGGCTTACAGTATCCTGATATTTTCACTTGCTATTGTTTCTTCCTCCCAGAAGTTTTATCCTGCTTAAGGCAAATTCCTTCTATAGTTCATTCATCTTAATTGGGCGGAGATTCGTCATTCTGATGCATATTTCCCGTAGCTCAGTGGTAAAATAAGATAACACTAGTGCCCTGCATAATTTCCACAGCACTTATTCGTGACTGGCGCCATATTCTAGAGTTAATTACTTCTTATTGCTCGGCACTGAATATAGACATGGTAATTTAACACCTAGTAAAAGTGAACAGAATGAAGTAATGGGTTATCGAAGCTAGATAATATGCAATACTATGCCGATATTCTCATTAACTCTTCAGAAAGCCATTAACTCCTTAGTAGCAGTGACGTCTTATTGATTGTGTACTTGTAATCTTCAGACTGTTTTATTCAGGACAGGAGAGACCAGATATATCCTTCATTAACTGCTTCACTGTAAGAGGCCCTTCCCAAGATTAATCAGATTTGTTGGAAGGACATAAGTCAATAATGAGAGCAATGGAAATGAGTTATTTGAGAGAAGCACGTGGAGTTACACTGAGAGACAGACAGACATTTGAGGATGCAAAAGAGTGTTGTGGTGATGATGTGGAGATGTTTGGAAGTGTTCAGATAAATACTTTGCGATGGTTTGGCCATGTTTTAAGGATTGAGAATGAGAGATTGGCTAGAAGTGTATATGAATATGGTGGAGGGAAAGCGGACGAGGAGGAGACCAAGAATGAGGTAGAGGGATGGAGTGGACAGACATATGAGGGAGGGGTGTGTGAGTTACAGTGAGAGCAGAAAAATGCAGAGGATATGGTGCCGTAGCGGCGATTTGTGTGTGGCCACCATTTAGGGATTAAGGCATTTGGCAACAGGTAGATGGATAGATAGATAGATAGATAGATAGACAGATAGTACTGGGTATGATAAATATAAAAGGATGTCCTTGGGCTGAAGGGTTAAACTACTCACCTTACCCCTTCCCCAGTTCCACCCCTCGACAGCTTTTCTTCCCTCTCTATAGCCTCGGTGGTGTCGGGTTGCTAGAATGGCGAGATGAGAGATGGGAGTTGACAGGGGGGAGGGGGAGCTGACAGGGGGAGGGGGAACTGACAGGGGTGAGGAGCAGTTGCCATGGGGAAAGGGAGGGGAGGGGAGGGGAGAAGACAAGAGGAAGGAACAGCTGATAGGAGGAAGGGGAGAGGAGGAGAGAAGACAAGAGGAAGGGACAGTTGACAGGGGGAATGGGAGGGGAAGGGAGAAGACTAAGGGAAGGGGATGGGGGAGGGGAGAAGACAGAGGGAAGGGGAGGGGAGAAGACAGGAAAGGGAAAGAGAGAGAAGAAATAGGGATGGGGGAGGGGAGAGGACAGGGGAATGGGAAAGGAAGGGGAGGGGAGGGGAGGAGAGATGGCAGGGAGAAGGGGAGGGCAGGAGAAGAGACGGGCGGAGGGGGGAGGATGACAATATGGGGCCAGGACTGGAGTTGCCACGGTAACTTGATATTGATGAATTAGTTGAATGGTTGCCTAACTCCTGTTTGTAAAGCAGACTTTCCTGATCTACCAGATGACCCGCCGACATGTCGTAAAAATACCCCCGCTAATACCAATACACCAGTCCTGTATGAGACAGCCCTAGCATGTATTCAATATGGACGGTGGGTGTTAGCGCCGAAGTGGTGACATGTGGAGGTGTAGGAGGACTACTGGGCCTTGGGATAGACTACTGCCCCCAAGATATAGGCCCTGAAGCCTTTGCCCAGAGTCGAACACAAAAAAAAAAAAAAAAAAAAAAAAAAAAAACCTACCTACCCAACCTACCTATCTACCTATATATATATATATATATATATATATATATATATATATCTATATATATATATACATATATATATATATTGTTACGGAACAGAGATAGATAATGAACACTTCAAGTGAGAACACCAAAATCACTGTCCCGCAAATTTCCAGGTTCAAAACAAAAGAGTTAGGTAAAATTACAAGTTAAAGTTTAATGCTCAAACTAACAACTAAACATTCAGGACTCATAAGGATAATGTAATGGCAAAAACAGGTTAAATATATGGTTGACTGCAATAGCCTCTATTAACACGAAATTAGCAAGAGTAAATTTATCTAAGTCAGCCCTGATAAAATGAGAAAACCGGATAATGCTCAGTTAATGCAATATATATTATTACAGATACAAAATATTATTAACAATGGCTGACATCAAAAACTCCACATGAATCACAAAAACCCTACCAGGCCCACGAACTAACACCTTCTGCCATACAGTACAAGAAAAAATGTAATAACACTTATACTCAAATTACACAGCAGCTAGATGGTTGGAGACTTCCTGAGCACTCACAAAAATAATAACAACTGTACAGGGGAGGACAGAGATGTGAACAAAATGAGGAGTAGATCTAAGTGGCAATTAATGCAGAGACTGAGCTCATTATATAGGGGCCGGCAGAGCTTGATACAACTTGTAAGAAGGACGCGCAAATGAAGCAATAGGGGACAAAGAGTTGACACTCCTGCTCTGAACAACAGGAAGAACGACTTACTCTACTATAAGGGAGGAGAAGGGGGGAGTGAGGTAGAACACGGAAGCTTGGTCACTATGGAAGCCACGAGGCGAATCGTGATCAAACATGCAGCATACTGTACGTTAGAATTATACAAAGGATGATGAAATCATAGGCTATGTAACACCTCCCCACAAAAAAAAAAAAAAAAAAAATTTACAAAGGAAATTTCTTATTACTCTAAAACAATCTGTGTAAAGTCTAGATAAGCAATCTGCAATAACATTTTCTTTCCCCTTGACATGTTGTATGTCTAATGAATACTCCTGAAGAAGTAGACTCCATCTTGTCAATCTCTGATTTTTATCTTTATACTTACTAAGGAATTTCAGTGGGTTATGAACGGTATAAATGACCATGGGGTCAAAACCAGAACACAAATAAAATGAAAAATGCTGTAAACCCAAAATCAAGGCCAAAAGCTCTTTCTCAATAGTTAAGTAGTTCTTTTGAGGTGGAGTGAACTTCTTACTGTAATAAGATACAGGGTGTTCAATACCCTGATCATCCTCTTGCAGCAAACTAGCCCCAGCTCCTGTATCACTTGCATCAACAGCCATCTTAAAAGGCTTAGCAAAATTTGGAGTAGCGAGCACTGGCTGACTTAATAGGATAGCTTTAAGTTTACTGAAAGAGGATTCACAGTTATCGGTCCAGACAAATTTAACTCCCTTTTTCAGTAGGTCTGTAAGTGGTGATACAAGAATTGAAAAGTTAAGAACAAATCTCCTGTAATAACCTACCATTCCCAAAAATCTTTGTAGCTCTTTCCTACTTTTAGGTCTGGGAAGATCACTTATAACCTGAACCTTAGCTCCTGGTGCTGCAACATGTCCATCACCAATTACGTACCCAAGGTACTGAACTTCAGCTTGACCAAACTCACACTTTGATAAATTAGCTACAAGATTAGCCTGAACCAAACGCTCAAGAAATTTACTGACATGGCATAGGTGATCTTTCCAGTTGTCACTGAAGATCAATACATCATCAATATAAACAACACACCCTGCCAAACCCTCTGTTACAACATTCATGAGCTTCTGAAATGTGGCTGGTGCATTCTTCATACCATATGGCATTACAGAACATGCAAAAGTCTTTCCTAGTGTTACAAAACATGAGATCTCCCTAGCACGTTCAGTCATAGGTACTTGCCAGTATCCCTTTAACAAATCAAACTTACTTATGTACCTAGTCTTTCCGATCTTGTCTATGCAATCTTCCACGCGAGGGAGAGGGTAAGTGTCTGTTTTGGTTATCTGATTAACACGCCTGTAGTCGATGCAAAGCCACTGTGACCCACCTGGCTTAGGGACTAGAGTGACAGGAGAACTCCACTCGCTCGGACAGGGCTCAATCATCTTGTGGTCCAACAGGTAGCCAAGCTCCTTCTGGATGAGAGGAACTTTTACTGGGTTCACACGGTAAGGAGGCAGTTTAATTGGCTTTGCGTCTCCAACATCGACATCATGCATCAACACAGTGGTTTTTCCTGGAGTGGCACGGAACACTTGTGGGTACTCCTGCAGTAATGCCGAAAACAACTGCCTTTCCTCGGGAGCTAGATGAGAAAGCTTAGTCTGGAGATCATTCATGATATCAGGATTCTTCCCCAAACTATCACTCAGGCTCATGCTGCATGGGAGAACTTCACTTGCAGACTCGGGTGGAACAGCTACAGTGCAGACTGGGTTATTTTCGTCCCGCCTGTGATATAACTTTAGCATGTTGATGTGACAAAGTTGCTTGTTCTTTCTACGATCTGGTGTGGCGATGACATAGTTGACATCACTGAGTTTCTTCTCCACGAAATAAGGACCACTAAACTTGGCTTGAAGAGGTTGCCCATGAACTGGTAGCAGAATCAAAACCTGATCTCCTGGCTGAAAGTGGCGTAACCTGGACTTCTTATCATACCAAGTCTTCATCTTCTCCTGAGCAGCTCCTAAATTCTCTCTCGCCAGCTGTAAAGCAGTGGACAGCCGTTCTTTGAACTTCATCACACACTCCAGCAGGTTGACATCATCTTCCTCCGACAGCCAACATTCCCTGAGTAGCTTAAGGGGTCCTCTTACTTCATGGCCAAACAGTAGTTCAAAGGGTGAGAAGCCCAGTGATTCATTTGGAGATTCTCTTGCGGCAAATACAACGAATGAAAGACCTTTATCCCAGTCTTTCTGATGTTCAAAACAGTATTTCCTGAGCATCGATTTGAGTGTTTGTTGATATCTCTCCAACGCTCCTTGAGTCTGGGGATGGTAAGCTGAAGACGTGATCTGGGTGATGCCCAACTCTTTCAGAGACTGCTTGAAAACATTTGACATGAAATTACTTCCCCGGTCTGACTGTACCTCCTTGGGCAGACCAAACTTTGTGAAGAACCCTAGCATTTCCTTAACCACGTTCTTTGCTGAGATATTTCTAAGTGGAATGGCTTCAGGATAATGAGTAGCCATATCAATCAGGGTCAACACATAAGAAAATCCTGAAGAAGTCTTAGGAAGAGGGCCAACAATATCCACCAACACACGGGTGAATGGCGCCTCAAAAGGAGGAATGGGAACTAGAGGTGCAACCTTTTCGGTCTGATTACACTTCCCCACAACTTGACAGGTGTGACAAGACTTACAATACCAGGAAACATCTCTGAAGATACCTGGCCAGTAGAAGTGTTTCAAAATGCGTGCCACAGTCTTCCTCACTCCAAGGTGTCCTGCCAAACTGGAATCATGAGCCACTCTAATGATATTCTGCCTACAAACACGAGGGATGACAACTTGATGTACAACCTCCCATTCACAGTCGGCTGATGCGATTGGGGGTCTCCACTTCCTCATAAGTACTCCTGACTTTATATAATAACAGGTAGAAGCACCAGCTGACTCTTCCTCACTGCAAGCAGAGTTAGCTAGACATTTCAACTCAGGGTCAGCAACCTGCAACTCAACGAACTCTTGACGAGACTAATTATCAACACTACGGGGTACTGCCTCATCTGGTGAGTGGTCCAAATTAGCAAGAAAAGTGTCAGCTAGGATAACATCATCATCATCATTATCCTTTAAGTCACCAGTAACTTTAGACTTAGCCCTAGTGACAGCACATGCAGAGAACACATCAGGGATTTCACAATCCTGGGTCGCAGCCACTGGCTCACTAGACAACTGAGGAGCTGGACACACTTGACTTCCACCAATATCATTTCCAAGTAAGAAAGTTACACCCGACATTGGGAGTGTCTCAACCAACCCAACCATAACGGAACCATTAACAAAACCAGACTCTAAATTCACTCTGCACAGAGGGACAGAGAAGTAATTATTCCCTACACCTTGTAAGATTACAGTTTCATCAGAGGAATTAACATTAGAGCCTAGAACACTGGTCAGCATAATAGATTGGCAAGCTCCTGTATCACGATATATTTTAACTGATTTCCTGTTATTATTGTCCAGAGGACTGACAAAACCATCAGACAGGAAATTAGCACGTGAACTCTTGAGAGTGTCACCCACGTTACTGCTCAAAAGAGGAGCTTCATCATGAGAATTTAATTTACCCCTCAAAGCAGGTTCAGTTAACTTGGTTATAGAATTCTGGGAACTCTCAAGGGTGGACACTAGACCAATTGACTGAATATTTAAAGACTCCTTTTTGTTCACATCACGCTGTCTCCTGAAACATTTCTCCGTAGTATGACCAAGCTTACTTCAATAAGTACATTTACTTTTCTGTAATCTAGAGGTGAAGCTGGTATTTACTTCCTGAGAAACATCATCTTTATTGTCTTTCCTGTTACCTGTACTCTGAGTAGAGGCAACGTACTTACTCTCAGCTTTCCTTTTTTCTTTAGAATATCACTTGTGAGTGAGAACATATTCATCAGCTAAAACTGCAGCATCAGACAAATTATCTATTCTTTTCTCATCAAGATATAGGTTTACATCTTTATGAATACACCTTTTGAAGTCCTCCAGCAAAATCATCTGCTTAAATTTACCAAAATCAGAATCCACATTCTTAGAATTTAACCACTGCTCTAACAGATCTTCTTTGATTTTTGCATACTCAACATGGGATTGCTTATCTTGCTTATAAGTTGTCCTAAATTTTACTCTATAGGCTTCAGGAAGAAGCTCATAGGCCTTAAGAATCAAGCTCTTAACTACATCTTAATTATCAGATTGATCCTGAGGCAAAGATGCATAAGTTACTTGAGCTTTACCGGTGAGAACAGTTTGAAGGAGTACTGGCCAATACTTTTTGGGCCAATTAAAACCTGTAGCTACCCTCTCAAACAACTGAAAATACTTTGTCAAATCAGATTCATTAAAAGGAGGGACAAGTTTAACATTTTTAGCCACATCAAAATCATCAGAGCTAGATGATCCAGTTCCACCTTGTTTCATGCGATACTCATGGTCTGCCTGAATCCTAGCAAGTTCAACTTGTGCCAGAAACTCAGCCTCCTTAGCACGAGCCTGAATCTCAGCCTCCTAAGCACAAGCCTGAAACTCAGCCTCCTTAGCACGAGCCTCCTGCAGGGCTAGCTGTAACTTAGCTATTTCAATCTGCGTTTGCTGATCTGGAGGAGTTACATTAAACAAGCCTTCATTAATCATGTCCACAATTTGATCTTTAGAATGATGAGAGCGAACAGCAATTCCCAATTGTTGAGCAACAAGCTTAAGTTCATTCTTTGTTCTGTTTTCTACATCACACACTGTTTGCACATTTGACAAAAAATCTTTGGCTTCATCAAGCGTAGTAATAGTAGACATCATGAATAAATCACAGTCACAAAATATCAAGCAATATCCTTATGATAATATCCTGAATATCCTGGCGAGGTTGCCAAATTTATGTTACGGAACAGAGATAGATAATGAACACTTCAAGTGAGAACACCAAAATCACTACTGTCCCGCAAAGTTCCAGGTTCAAAACAAAAGAGTTAGATAAAATTACAAGTTAAAGTTTAATGCTCAAACTAACAACTAAACATTCAGGACTCATAAGGATAATGTAATGGCAAAAACAGGTTAAATATATGGTTAACTGCAATAGCCTCTATTAACACGAAATCAGCAAGAGTAAATTTATCTAAGTCAGCCTTGATAAAATGAGAAAACCGGATAATGCTTAGTTAATGCAATATATATTATTACAGATACAAAATATTATTAACAATGGCTGACATCAAAAACTCCACATAAATCACAAAAACCCTGCCAGGCCCACGAACTAACACCTTATGCCATACAGTACAAGAAAAAATGTAATAACACTTATACTCAAATTACACAGCAGCTAGATGGTTGGAGACTTCCTGAGCACTCACAAAAATAATAACAACTGTACAGGGGAGGACAGAGATGTGAACAAAATGAGGAGTAGATCTAAGTGGCAATTAATGCAGAGACTGAGCTCATTATATAGGGGCCGGCAGAGCTTGATACAACTTGTAAGAAGGACGCGCAAATGAAGCCATAGGGGACAAAGAGTTGACACTCCTGCTCTGAACAACAGAAAGAACGACTTTACTATAAGGGAGGAGAAGGGGGGAGTGAGGTAGAACACGGAAGCTTGGTCACTATGGAAGCCACAAGGCGAATCGTGATCAAACATGCAGCATACTGTACGTTAGAATTATACAAAGGATGATGAAATCATAGGCTATGTAACAATATATATATATATATATATATATATATATATATATATATATATATATATATATATATATATACCTATTTTCCTACATACTGAACCTGCATACCTGCCTATTTCATTTTGCTGACCTACCTGGCTACTTACCTATCCAACCTACCCACTTGTTGACTTGCAAATCTACTAATCTGCCATATTAACCAGCCAACCTACCTGCCGAGCTAACTAATTTTTCTTCATTCCTGTCGAACTTGCCTACCTATATGGCTTGCTACTTCTAGGCCTAACTCACCTACATTTCTGCTCTAGCTAACATACTCGTAGATGCCTGCCTGCTTAACCAACTAACCATCCAACCTACCCAGCTAAATTATCCACATCCTTTCCTACCGATCTATCAATTTACCTGCCTACACCTACGTTACCTATCTACTGCATCTAACTACTTACCTATTTGCCTGCTTTCAATAACCTATACATCTTTTTCCTAAAATTAACAGATTTCTTTTGTACTTTGGCATCTTATTTCATGAAGTTTACTAGCGGAAGCAGAAAATACCGGGGCTGTACACTCATTTTAATAGCACTTCTTTGTGACTAGCATTATAATCTAGTGTAAATCTATTGTTAAAATCCAGTATCGACGGTTAATGGATGGTAAATTTAGGCCAAATTACAGTAAAAAGGGAATAGCTACCAAACTTACCTACCTACCCACCTAGCCCACATCGAGTTGTTAATACTGTTACACGTCTAGTTCCTGAAGTAATGTTGCGAGATTACGGCCCCCCCACCTCGCTTGGATATTACTGGTTAGTTCAACAAGACCTCATTAAATTCCGACATGATTTCCAGACAGTGTAAGAGAATTACTGGCCGAAACTTGGACCGAATTCATAAACACGCTTGTGATCAATTCCCTGTCGTAACTCTAATTTCATTTCCCAGGAAGGACCAGGAGAGGTGATTCCAGAGTCTTCCCATGTGTCTTGTTTCCCATACAAAAAGAAAAATAAATAGTGGTTACGGGAGGAAAGGTTTATATGTGTGATCTAACAGGATGGACAAGGAGAGGAGAAGACAAACATCTTATATTTAGTCCTCCTGGAAATAACAGAACTAAGTTAAGACAGGGAATCACTTGTAATTATACTAAATAAAATCCAACCCCTGCACTACTTAACCATTTCACTGCAGCGAGTTAAATACCGTTCTGTTCCTGGAAGTCTCAGAAGATTTTATTCAGTCAGAAAGGGACCTTACCAGCTGAAGGGGTTACTAAGGTCTACATTCTTGTAGCGTATCACTTTTTCTTAAGTGATTTATTTTGCTGATTACACCCTACTTTCCTCCTCTGTGCTACATAAATTCTTCCAATAATGTCATACTCTGCATTAACGTGGAATAGGATATTAACCAGACATATCGAAAAATAAATCGCTAAGGAAGAGCTGCTACTGAGCGAAGAGAATACGAACCACTGAGTCTCCACCGTCCCGCTCAGTGAAGAGGTCTTTCCCAAGCTGAAAGAAATCGTCTCGAGGTATCAAGAATAAGCTGTAGAAACAGTGACTACGTCACTGTATTTCACTGTACTGAGGGGGTTACTAACTCAGCTCTCTAGACTATCCAATCAACTGCCAGGCAAATTTCTGTACATTCTGCAGCAAGTGTTCCTTGTTCCTTGATCCAAACTTGCAGTGATTTCTTAAGGGCAACGCTGCTACCGGCTGACATTGATTGCCGGTAATGACACTCAGGTGGCGTGATTTCTTTGCTTGAGGCTTTGGGGAGGTAGAGAACTGGAGTCACGAAAGATGAGAAACGGAATATGGTCTTGCAACGTAGTGAAGAAGAAGAGGAAGAAGATGATGATGATTATGATGATGATGAAAAAGATAATAATGATAATAATAATAATAATAATAATAATAATAATTTTATTATTATTATTATTATTATTATTATTATTAACTAGAAAACAGAGCTTGTCATTACCAATTTCAGTGACTCACCACATGACAGGGTCACCCATTTTCTTCCTCCGTTCAACTGCAGGAGCAGATTTATTCCCCAATACCTATCGCTGGAGCTGGCGATTTCAACAGGTTTTATATAGCATTTCCTTCGAAGTCAAGATATTATGGCCATCCTGGAAGAGTGGCAAAAAGCCTGTGGCCTTGAAGTTATGTCAAAGTCATTCATACTTCAAAGCCATGCATAACATATCAATTCTATGAAAGTGCCAAGTTTGGTGTTTGTCGCCAAGTTCTATATATATATATATTTTTTTATTGTGCACTCTATGACCCCAAACTACAATACTTTCCGTTAATCCTTGGGCGATCTCAGAAACTACGGCACAAATGGGCCCATAATCATTTCAAACCTGCTCCCGAAGCTTCGCTGTCCCATAAAAATTTCACGTTTGCATCTTCAGCATTTTTTTTTTTTTTTTGGATGTAACTGGATGATACTAGGTCATATGAAGCCGCAAGCTGGGGGACTCAGAAGGCCAAGTATGATGGCCGAAGCTTTGAAATAAGCGAATACAGGCAATTTACTGCTTCGTAACAAAGAATAATAAGAATAAGAATATTAACAAGAACAATATAACTCATCACTGGTATGGTGAGTTATGATAATAATAATAATAATAGAGATAAAAGAATATGTCTTACTATTTATCTATCTGTCTATCGACAGATTGACTAAAACATAATTGGCGGCGCAACTGCCAGGGTCATATGCCGCCAGAGAGAGAGAGAGAGAGAGAGAGAGAGAACATAAACAACTTAACAAACAGCGCGGAACGGTTGTACTTGTACCATAGAGACAACTGATAGACCTCATAACCTCGCAACTGCCCGTTACCACAGATGGTGTGCCTGTGACCGTAACTGTCCGTTATTATAGATGGTGTGCCTGTGACTATACCTGTCCGTTATTATAGATGGTGTGCCTGTGACTATACCTGTCCGTTATTATAGATGGTGTGCCTGTGACTATACCTGTCCGTTATTATAGATGGTGTGCCTGTGACCGTAACTGTCCGTTATTATAGATGGTGTGCCTGTGACTATACCTGTCCGTTATTATAGATGGTGTGCCTGTGACTATACCTGCCCGTTACTATAGATGGTGTGCCTGTGACTGTAACTGTCCGTTACTGTAGATGGTGTGCCTGTGACTGTTTCTGCTCTTCTGTATTCTTTTGAATTTTAATTCATGTACTGGCATTATTCACTTTATTCTCTGTGACCTCCAAGCAGGCTTTATATATTTCGAACATTATAGCGTGAGGGATATATAATCTGACTGAAACAAAATAACTTTATAGATAGATAGATAGATAAACAGATAGGCAGATATATAGAAAAACACAAACGAACAGACATGGATAGACACATCCATAAATAAATAAAAGCATGAATAAAGATTTTTTTTTTTTTTTTGGCCTATCGACCATTGGGGCAAAGCTCTTAGTCATTAAGGCCGGATATATATATGTATATACAGCTACCCATATATACATATATATACAAACATACACACACACACACACACACACACACACACACAAACTGTTTTGTTGGATGCAAGATTTTCTCATAAAAAGAGAAATGAGAACAGTACTAAGGGGAAACTACTCATCATTGAAAGAAGTGACTAGTGGAGTATCACAGGGCTCAGTGCTGGCACCAATCATGTTTTTAGTGTATATAAATGATATAGACAGTAACACTGGAAATGAAAGCTATCTAAATATGTTTGCAGATGATGAAAAAATATAAAGGAGAATTACTAACACAGACTCTTGTAAAGAGCTACAGGAAGAATTAAATAAACTTCATGAATGGAGTAATACATGGTAAATGGAATTCAATGTGGACAAGTGTCATGTAATCAAGTTTGGTAAAAGTGGAAAAAGACCTGATTGGGATTATACGTTAGGAAATAAAACCCTACACACATCAGAAAAAGAGATTATCAATAACAGACTATCTCCGGCTGACCACATCAGTGAGAAGGTACGGAACATGTATACACTGCTTGCAAATATGAGAATAGGATTCACATACATAAATGAAGACATGCTAAGAAGGATAATAACATCACATCTTCTCTTGGTAAGGTATTTGAAACTTTAATTATTAAGCATATTGTTAAACATCTTGAATCCAACAACTTAATTAGTGATAGACAATACGGTTTTCGCCGCGAAAAATCCACCATTGACATACTCAGTCTCCTGACTCATACCATCCATCAATCAATTGATCTTTTTGGAGAAACTCATGCAGTAGCTCTTGATATCTCTAAAGCTTTCGACAGAGTATGGCACCGTTCCCTGCTGTCCAAACTCCCTTGCTATGGACTAACGTCTTTTGTTCCTTTGATTTCTTCTTATCTTAGTGACAGGAAAATAAGAGTAAAAGTAGATGATGTATATTCGAATTTCCACTCAATTAACGCCGGCGTGCTGCAGGGATCAGTTCTGGCGCCAACTCTATTTCTGGTTCATATTAATGATCTCTTATCTGTCACTCACAATCCCATTCACTCATATGCAGATGACTCAACACTACATAGTTCATTCACACTCAGACATCCAATTACAAAGTCTAATATCTCTACCTCTCAACTCAGTACAGCCATCTCCATAAATCAAGATCTATCTACAATCAGTGAATGGGGACAAAACAACCTTGTCTCTTTTAATGCTAGTAAAACTAAATATATACAGTTTACTAATAGACAGATATTACCAGATTCGTACATTACCTTCAGTGCTACTAATATTCCCATCTCCAAAAGTATTGAAATTCTTGGTGTCTCACTTAACAGTGCCCTCAGCTGGACCTCTCATGTCAGATCACTTGCTAAAACCACCTCAAAGAAACTTGGATTATTGTACAGAGTCCGTAACTTCTTCGCCGATGAGCAGTTAGCTATAATTTATAAGAGTCATGTGTGCTCTCAGCTTGAATATTGCTCACCCTTGTGGAATGGTTGTGGAGAGGTTGCATTAAGACAACTAGACAAAATTCAGAATAAAGCTGTTAGAATCATTAACAACCCTGCCATTACAAATAAACTACCTCCCCTGCAAGTAAGAAGGAATGTTGCCTCCCTTGCATTATTTTACAGATATTTTTTAGGCAAATGCTCAGACGAAGTTGCGTCCATGGTGCCACCTCTCCATACCTTCCCTCGTGTTACACGGGCATCTGGTAGAGCTCATGACTGGAATGTCACTCAACCATATTGCAGAACTTCTGCCTATCAGAATTCTTTCATTCCCCGAACTGCATCTCTCTGGAACTCACTTCCCCAGAGTTGTTTTCCTCCAAATTTCAACCTACAACTGTTCAAGTCTAACTGTTACAGATATTTTATGAACAGAGGACACCAGTAATCTGGTGTATGGATTTTTTTTTCCCTCATTCGTTTTTCCTTCCTCCGTTCTGTTATTTAAAAAAGGAAAAAAAATCATTCATCAGACCAACCCTGAAGTATGCATCAATAGTCTGGAGTCCTTATCTCAAAAAAACACATAGACAAGATTGAAAAAGTTCAAAGGGCCGCTACAAGATGGATACCAAGCTTAAGGGATCTAAGCTACGAAGAAAGACTAAATAAACTGAATCTACCAACACTACAGGAGAGAAGGAAAAGAGGTGATATGATAATGCTATATAAATGCATATCAGGGAAGGAGAAAATAGACATAAATGATTACTTAACATATGGGGATGCATCAGCAAGAGGACACTGCAAAAAACTGCATAAGAAGAGAGGTGACAAAGACGTGAGGAAATTCAGTTTCCCAAACAGAGCAATTGATCATTGGAATGCATTACCGAATGAAATAGTGTGTGCCAAAACAATTCACAAATTTAAGGATATGTACGATAAATATGGTTTAAGACACGGAACAGTACGAGCTTGACTCATTCCTGTAAAGATACAAATAGGTAAGAACAATTAGGTAAGAACACACACACACACACACACACACACACACTTCCATGCATATATACAGACACACTTTCAAGCACACATACATATATATATATATATATATATATATATATATATATATATATATATATATATATATATATATAATTTTATTTTATAATTTTTTTGTATTTTTATTTTTATTAATTTTTAATATTTTTATATTTTTTGGCCATACATTATAAACAAAAATGCCTAATCTAAAGAACCTGAAACTAATCAGCTAACTGACAAATCACTAACCTATACTAAATCCTAAAGAGACAAATAACTATACCTACACTAATGGTAGAAAGACCTCGACCAAGAGAACACCATCGACTGCAGGTATGTAATGCCTCTCTACATTACACACCTGCACTCATCACCTGGTGACTGTCAGTCGACCCACAACGTAATGTAGGGTATATCAATATATGAAAGAGAACCAGACAAGTCAGGAACATTTCCGTATACGTCAGCTGTCGGCCCTAATTAGTAACTTCAGGAACATGGTATAATGTATTTACATAATATGTACAAAATGTGAAGAACCTCGCCCAACAGACCACCATCGACTGCAAGTGCCCGATACCTTTCTATACTGCACACTTGCACTCATCAGCTGGTGACTGTCAGTCGAGGAACGGGATTAAATGTAGGGGACATCATTATTAGAAATCGGTCAGTGGGAAGAGGAACTATTTCAAATACATCAACTGTCAACCCTAATTAATAGTACAATATATACATATTTACAGTTGATAAAAACCATATCCGTTCAGTAAAAGTCACATCACTCTGATCTGTCCGGTCTCTCTCAAGAAAGCCATCAATTTATCAGTCATAACAATGTCCCCATCACCCAGGATGGTGGAAAGGGTGAAGGGGACGTCTACTGCGACGCAGTAATTTGTAAGTGAAGCACGTTCACGAATAAACCGCCGACAGCGCAGGGTGATATGACTGATAGATTACACCGCATTACGGATGTCACAGTGCGGTGGGAAGTGTCTTTCCCTATATGGTTTCATGTGAGTTAGAACGGTGGCATTGAGCCGTATTCTCGCCAGTACTTTTTCTTCAAGGCGACTGGGGCAGTTGGCAGTGTCCCAGTCGCCCAGGTGCGGCTTACAAGTTGGAATATTTAGTCTGGTCCACTGACCTTGCCACAGAAGATTTATTGATTTCTTTCCGAGAGAGAGACTCGACCGTAGATCACGAGGAATGTCCCAAGTCTCCTCGAGCTCTACAGCCAACTTTGCAAGTAAGTCAGCCTGCTCATTGCCGTAGATGCGACAATGACCAGGCACCCAAATCAGCGTGAATGACTTGTTGCAAGAATGCAACTTATTAACGATGCGGCCCTGAATCTCGTGAGAGTCCGTAGTACATGATGCAATTGCCTGAAGGGCTGATTTTGAATCTCAAAATATGACAAATGAGTCATGCCTAGAATTGAGAGCATTGTCTATGGCTTTGTCAATAGCAAAGAGTTCGGAGGTAAACACAGATGTATGAGTCAGCAACCAATACCTAAGTGCACATTCAGTCGACCACACACTTGGACCCACACATTCATTCGACTTGGAGCCATCGGTGTACAATTGATGGGACCCCAAGTGACGAACGATGATGTTACGAAACGAGTGGTGGACCTCCGCCTCCGGCGCCTTGGTCTTTGGTCCTGGGAGCCATGATACATCCACTGTAAAACCAAGTGGCTCCCAAGGCGCTATATTTTAAAACACCAACTTGTCACAGTCACTGAGGTCCTCACCAAGCTCCTGGGTTAGTAAGTGGAGGCGAACAACAAGTGGCTGACACCCCCCCCACATGAGGTGGTGGTATTGACGCAGGGGGGTACAGGCCACATTGCCGATATTACTTTTTCTCAATGTTTGTAGGCCATACGATAAGGCCAGGTGGTCATGGCGAATACAGAGGGGAGGCACATTCGCCTCCACTTCCATATGAGCTACGCGGGTACACCAGACGGCTCCAAGACACATTCGCAAACATTTATTCTGCAACACATCCAGTCCTTTCAGCGTGGCATCGGATGCCGAGCCGTACACCTGTGTGCCATAGTCTAGCTTCGATTGATTAAGGGACTTATACACCATTAATAAAGATTTTCTGTTGGCACCCCATGTGGTACCCGCTAGGTACTTGAGGACATTTAGTGGTTTATCACAATGAGCAATCAAATTATTAACATGAATTTTGAAGTTCAAACGACGATCAAAATCTATCTATCTATCTATATACCTAGGCTGCTTCCCCCAAGGAAAGGGAGGTAGCTGAGACAGGACGACACACTCTCCATTTACTCATCCATTCAGACACATTCATTCACGTCTTAGCCCCAAAGGGGAGAACGGACAGATCCTCACCGCACCACACCGCACAAGGGTCAACTGCGTAATGCAATCAGTGACATCCGCAGCAGGGCCCGACAGCAGAACTGGTTTACCCCTGCCACATCAAAACAGACCCATCCCCTTACCCGCACCTGACCTGACTAGCTGATCAGACCAAATGCGGGAGAATATCCCCTCAGGGCTGCATCATCACTTATTCATTCACAATTTCTCTCCATTTATTTCTGTCACACACAGCCACTCTTCCTTGCTCAATAGACATCCCTCTTGCATCCAGCGCTCTCTTCACACTGTCCATCCATCCTATTCGTGGTCTTCCTCTCAGCCTTACACCTCTCACATCAGATCTCGTTATCTTTTTCACCAATCGCTCATTATCCATTCTCTCCATATGCCCAAACCATCGCAACACCCTCTGCTAAACTCTACCAGCCATCTCCCGAATAACTCCAGTTCTCCTTCGCACTTCATCATTTCGCACCCGATCGGGTACGATCAAAATGTATTCCCAAAAACTTTACAGAATTTTGAAAAGGTACCGCCTGATTATTCAAAGTTAAGCACAAATTAGGTACGTTACGAGTCGTAAAAGCTACAGCAGCACACTTACGGATGGAAAACTTAAATCCCCATTGCAAGGCCCATTGGTGGACGGAGTCAAGGGCTGCTTCAATCCGCCCAGTTGAAAATTGTGCATTACGGGAAGAGTGCCATATTGCACAATCTTCAGTGTAGAGCGAGTAGTTAAGATTCCTCGGGATGGGAGTTGATGACAGAATATCATTGATCATAATACTAAAGAAAGTAGGACTAAGCACACTTCCCTGTGGCACCCCGTTTTCCTGGATAAATCTATCCGATGTTACATTACGGGGCAATTTGACAGAGAAAGTTCTGTCTCTTAAGAAATTTGAAATAAAAATAGGCAAATTTCCTCTTAAATCATAAGCATAGAGCTTCATTAGTATACCATGTCGCCATGTCATGTCATAGGTTTTATGGATGTCCAAGAACACCCCTATCATGAATTCTTTATTGGCAAATGCCTCTGCAATACAATGCTCCAAATTCATTAAATGATCTAGTGAACTTCTGTATTTACGGAAGACTCATTGTTGATCATTGAACAAATTCTTCGACTCTAAAACAAAAAGAAGCCTATTGTTTACCATTCGTTCCATGACCTTACATAGACAAGAAGTCAACACAATAGGACAAAATGAAGTGGGATTCATAAGACGACCAGCCTCTTTGGGTATCGCTATGACGTGCGCAAAGTGCCATGAGTTTGGGAACGTTCGAGATGCCCAAAACTCATTGTACAGTGCTAACATCTTAATCAGGTTGTCCTGATTAAGATGCTGGATCATACCGTACTTGATGGTGTCTGGTCCAGGACTGGTGTCTTTACAGGATTTAAGGGCAAGGAGCAGTTCATCTAGCGTAAACTCTTTGTTGTACGAGGAGTCTACGTTTTCTGTGGCAAAGTCAATGATCTGTAGCTCAGCCGCACGTTTATGATGTTGGAAACGCAGATCATAATTAGCTGAGCTACTTACATAAGAAAAACTCCTGGCGAGGATGTTAGCAACGTCCACGGCCTCATCATAGATGTTATTTACCTGGAGGGTGGTAATAGGGAAGTACTGTATGGGCCTTTATTAATATTCTTATGGTGGACCAGACTTTACTTAATGGTGTTGTACGAGTCACCATGGACACAAAGGACCGCCATTAGTCACGTTTGGCCCTTCTTATTATTCTCCTTGCCTCAGACCGTGCCTGTTTGTATGCAATAAAATTTTCCTCAGTGGGCTGACTATCAAAAATCCTGTATCTCCTATTGCATTTTCTTAATGCTCGTCGGCAATCCGGCGCCCACCAATGTGCTCTATGCTTCGCATGAATTGTAGAAGTTCTGGGAATAGCAGCCTCAGCTGCGTGGAACATGGACTTAGTTACATATTCGACCTTGACATCTATGGTCTCCCCTTGAGAAGGATCCCCAATCTGCTTTCTTATAGTTAAATTTTGGAGGTGGAGGGTCCGAAACCATGTCGCGTGTATAAGAAAGACAGATGATCACTTCCCAAGGAGTCGTCATAAGGGTCCCGTGAGAAATCTTGATGTATACCAGGGGAGGCCAAAGATAAGTCAATGGCCGAAAAGTTATCAGTACGGTCATCTACACGAGTTGCTGTACCATCGTTCAGAAGACAGAAGTTGGACTGTAATATTAGGTCAGCTACTTGCTCCCCACGACCATCGATCCTCAAGCTACCCCATTGATAGTGATGGGCTTTAAAGTCACCAAACACTAACTTATTCCCTGGAAGATGGTCAACTAGTGAATTTAAAGCATTACTATCAATGGGGCCATGTGAAGAACAGTATAGAGAGCAAATAGACAGATACATGTTACTAAATTTTACTCTGCATGCAACAGCTTCCAGAGTAGAATTTAGAATCACTTACGTTTGTGGGTGTGATTTGTCTGTGTAAATGGCAACTCCTTGACCTTCATATCTTCTATACGAGTGGTAGTGTCTGAACTGTGGAGGATCAGGATGATCCTCCAGGCACGTCTCCTGTAAACAAACAATGTCTGGCCTGTGTAAGGAAAGCAAGATTGCTATATTTTGTAACTTATTGCCGACACCTCTACAATTCCACTGTCATACAGTGAAAGCGACAGTTTAAGATTTATGAGGGTGGCCAGTGCTCTTAGTTTTTTTATGCCGCCTGCCACCAGGCGAGTGGCTACCGGGGGACCTTTCCTGGTGCTTGCTCGTGGAGATCTCCATATTCTCGTCGATAACAAGGCTCCCAGACTCCACCGAGGAAGAGCTATTCTTTCTCTCCCTTGCTGGACCAGGAGTGGGAAGGACACGAGGACGTGACTGTTTGGTGAGAATGGTCAAGTTAATCTTGTCATACTTGTCACAATTCTGTTTTGGCCACACTGACTGCAAAGGAGCAGCGGCAGCCTGAGAGTATGAAGTGGCAACAGGGATGTCTGTCAGAGAGTTGGAACGTACAGGAGGCTTAGACTGAGAGGTAGGGCGTGGGGCATGAGGAGCGAATGTAAGGTCAGTCTGTGTCTCCACGGTGCACATCACGGGACGGGACACAACCGCCGATGCATAGGAGATATTAGGTTTGGAAGTTGCATGCAACTCCTTCACCTTCTTCCTAGCATCATAAAAGGATATGCCCTCCGTTGCTTTCACTGTGTAGACCTCTTTCTCCTCCTTCCACTTGGGACAAACCCGAGAGGAAGTGGGGTGAGCACCCTGGCAGCGAAAGCAACATTCATTCTCTGATGTACAGTGGTCAGCAGACTGGCCTTCAGCCGTGCACTTGCCACATACTACGTTAGAAGATCGACAAGCCTTTTCGTGGTGTCCATAGATCTGACATTTTGCACAATGAAGGGGGTTCGGGATGTATGGTCTGACATTTACAATTTCGTATCCAACTTTCACATTAGCTGGAAGAGATACTTTACCAAAAGTCAAGATAACTGTTTCGGTCTTTGTCCTTATGCCTTCCGAGAATCTGGTAATAAACTTCGCCTCTATTACATCTTGCTGAGCAAGTTCCTGTACAATTTCTTCTTCCTCCATATGCACAAGATCCCTGCAGGTGATAACACCCTCGCAGGAATTCATGGAGTGGGGGATCGTAGTTTGGACATCATAACTGCGGAACTTCCTCAGTTTCAGCAAATCCTTTACCTGGGTTGAATTTATTGCCTTTACCAAGAGATCTCCACTTGCAAGTTTTTTTTACTTGTTCCACCTCACCTGCACACCCATCAATCACCTTCTTGATGATGAAGAGATTGAGGCTGGACAGGGGAGTGGAACCAACCACATGGATCAAGATGAATGATGCATTATGTACACTGAGATAAAGTGCTCTTGTCCGGGACCGTTCAGTCAGGGGACAGTCCGTCCGTTGGTCAGTCGGGGGTCGGTCAGGATTACCTCCCCCCCTCATGGGGGGGGGAGGCAGTAGGGTCGTCCGCCATGGTATCACTCCCCCCTAGAGGGGGAAGTGGGAAGAAGATGAGAAGACAAACAAAGGACAAATAACCCGGGGCAAAACACCTATGACTGAGGTTGCCCTCTCAAACCACTCCAGGGAGGCCCGACCGTGTCGATTCACGCCCCAGAGCGATCAGTGAGGGGGACCCTCCATGGGCGATAAGCAAAGGTAAACTCAGGAAAAGATACAAACACCTATTGTATCTCTAACAGGGAGGGGAGGAAAATGAGAACTAACCAACCTACTGTAAGTTTATTTAAAAAACGCCCTAGTGGCGACAAAAACAAAACTAATGCCGGTGAGGCAACCCTGTAACTAGAGAAGAGTTCAGCACATGTCCGCCCTCTTCGCAGCCATGCATAAAAGTCCCTCGAATAAAGATGTAAAAGAGTAAAATAAATAAGTCACCGGCCTGAAGACTTTAAAAAAACTCTGGTAGTGTGTAATATGATTTGTCAATAATGATTCAGATCAAAGGATGCAAAATGTGTACCTTATTTACATGCATGAAACCTAAGAAATCAACCCAATTCTGACCTTTCTTCGCCCGTACAGTATTCTCATAGGGTCAGGAGGCTTCCAAACATTTTGAATATGGCTGGTTAATATACATTTGTATGTTATTTACGCAAAGTATGGCGATTTGGGTTTTATCTAATAAGGAAAAGGGTAATGTGTACTATGTGAAGGAAATCGCTCAGGAAAAGTTGTTAGCGAGTTTCCTTAACCGACAAGAATACGGGCCCTTGTCGTTCTCTGTTAAATTTCGTATAAGACCTTGATATCACGAAGCCAGTCCAAATCATGGTAGTAGGGCATTAGGTTTAACTATTTTTTTTTCTTTTAATTGAGGGAATCGCCATAATTTTAACTTTTGAATTTCGTGACTTCTCCTTCCCTTGTCTCATAATTCCCCAGATTACCCATAAACAACAAGGAACAGTGTAACAGAAAATCGTAGGCAGAGGGAGGGACGAAATTATCTTCTCTATTATTTCAAAGCTTCTCCCTTTTGTCTACGGGCTGTATTCCTAAGCATGAGAGAGAGAGAGAGAGAGAGAGAGAGAGAGAGAGAGAGAGAGAGAGAGAGAGAGAGAGAGAGGCTTGGTATGTTTCTTTGCCCACAGATGATTCTCAGTGATATGCCTTGCCAGAAAGGTAGAGTGACAGACATCCCTTAAACGTGCAGCAGACGCAGTGGAATGGTAAGCGAACTTTTGTAGCTGATTGCATAATCATCCAATCCCCATCGAAACACACACACACAAACACACACACACACACCTCAGTGATGTAGGAGGTACGAGAATGCTTCCAGGATTAATACAAGCACTGGGCGATGGAGCTACCACATTTCCAGTTCTCATTCTGACCGCTTTCATGACATGTTGGGAATACGTGGGTAATCTTATGCCTATGGACTGAAATACAAATTAAGTGTGACCCGTGAGATGTAGATTATGACAAGTACAACTGTGGGCATGATATATATATATATATATATATATATATATATATATATATATATATATATATATATATATATATATATATATATATATATATATATATAACAAACATGAAAACTGAAATCTTATCAGTTACTACAGTTTACTTCTGGTAATGCTTCATAAATGCTGTAGAGGAAAACCATGTACCTTATCCTCTTCAGTAATGCCATATGCATAATTTAACTCAACATACAGTATTTCATCCATAATGATCTTAAAACGATATTTATGCAGACCGTCCTTTGTAAATCGACAAAGAATAATAACACGATTCCTGTACCTGTTCTGGTACCACTATCAGCATTTGTCTAATTTCACTTCCTAATTATATGTTTTTCCTCTAGGTTTAGTTGTGACTTCTACGAATTTAACAGTTATATTTGTCGAAAATAGCCAGTTTTTTAAATGTGCACCCCCTTCTACCCCTGTTGAAGTTGGGGAACCCGGTGGGAAATCTTAGTGTTGGTATGAGGTGAAAACTGGTCCTTTCCGAGAAAAATGAAGCTAGGAATCGCATGAATCACAGCAAAGACGCAGGAGAAAACATAAATTACAAGCCAGTTTAGGTATTAGCCTACCCAGACCCCACGTCGCCTAACGTTGACCCCGTGCAATTGGAACCTGTCCAGTGTCAACAAAAAACGAAAATTACAAGCCATTTCGGGTATAACGTCCACAGACCTTGTGTAACCTAACCGCGAACCCGCGCATTTCACACCTAACCTGTGCCAACTCACCGTATGTCTTTAGTTGCACCAGTCTAAGGACGCAATACGTTTGAGGGGAGAATAGCGTGCGAGTCCAGAATATCAAGGCCACCTTCTTTATTTTTTTTTTTTTTTTTCAGAAGATGAACTGAGTAAGTTTATATATATATATATATATATATATATATATATACACCGGATTACAGGTGTTCTTTCATTTTAAAAAATCTATAACATTTGAACTTGAACCGCTTCAGGTTGCGGAAAAACTGTTCTTGGGAATCGAGTTCCAATGAGATGCAGGTTGGGGAATAAAAGTATTTTGATAGCCAGAAGTTTTGCAATATGGCAATGTGACAATCCAGTCATGAGCCCTACCAGATGCACGTGTAGCACGTGGGAAGACATGGAGATGTGGCACAGTGGATGCAATTTCGTCTGTGCATTTGCTATAAAAGTATCTGTAAAATAATGCAAGGGAGACAACACTCCTTCTTACGTGCGGGGGAGCTAGTTCATTTATAATTATAGGGTTTTTAATTATTCTAACAGCTTTGTTCTCAGTTTTGTCTACTTGTTTTAGTGCAACCTCTCTACATCCACTCCACAAGGGTGATCAATATTCCATTTGAGGGAGCACATGACTCTTGTCTCTTGTAAATTATAGCCAAGTGTTCGTCACTGAAGTAACTGCGGTTTCTATGGAATAAACCAAGTTTTGCTGAAGCGGTTTTAGCAAGTGATCTAACATGAGAGGTCCAGTGGAGTATATTAAGTAGTGAAAAACCTAGGAATTCAATACTTGTCGAGATCGGAATATTGACGGCATTTAAGGTAATAAAGGAAACAGGTATTATCTGTCTATTATTAAATGGTATATATTTGGTTTTCCTAGCATTAAATGAGACAGTTCCTTTTTCCCATTCAGTGATCTTAGATAAGTCTTGATTTATGAAGATTACCGTAATCAGTTGTGAGAGATATTAAACTTTGTGAATTCTTGTTTAAGTGTGAAGGAACTGTGAAATGTTGAGTCATCTTCATATGAGTGAATGGGATAATAGGTGACAGATAAGAGATCATTAATATGAATTAGGAATAGGGTGAGTGAAGTGAGTGCAAGAATTATCGTGGCATAAGTTTACTGAGTGTGGTAGGGAAAGTATATGGAAGAATTATTATAGAGAAAGTAAGATAGATATCAGAAGTCCTAGTGGGTGATGAACGGGGTGGCTTTAGAAGTGGCAAAGGATGTGTGGATCAAATATTTGCAGTAAAACAGATAGTGGAGAAGGCTTGTGAGAAGGACTATAAGGTGTTTATGGCATTCATGGATCTGGATAAAGCATATGACAAAGTAGACAGAGAAGGATTGTGGAAGGTTTTGCACATGTACGGTGTAGATGGTAAGCTGCTAGGTGCCGTCAAGTGTTTTTATGATGGTAGTGAAGCATGTGTAAGGGTAAATGGGCATCACATGATGGGAGTAGTAAAAACATGAGTAATGGAGAGAGGGATGGCCTTGGTAATGAATGGTCTATCTATCTATTGCCAGACGCCTTAATCCCGTAAGGGGTGGCCACAAACAAATCGCCTCCATGTCTCCCTGTTCTACGCTGTTTCACTGCCCTGTTCCCAGCTCACACACCCCTCTCTCATATACCTCTCCACTCCATCCCTTCATCTCATTCTTTGCCTCCCCCTCCCTCTCTTCCCCTCCACCTCACTCACTCTCCTCGTTAGTCTCTCACTCTCCATCCTCTCCACATGGCCAAACCTCCTCAGTGTGTTTCTCCTAACGCTTCTTATTACATCCACATCCATACCACAACGATCCTTCACTTCCTTATTTGTCAATCTGTCTTTCCATGTGACTCCACATGCTCCTCTCAAATAACTCATTTCCACAGCTCTCACTCTTGACTTCTGTCCCTTCAGCAAGGTCCAAGCTTCACTTCCATATGTTAGAGTTGGTATCACAATACTGTTATGTAGGCCTAGTAACTTTTTCACTTCCATGCTCACTTTCTTGTTTATCACTGCCTTCAAGGAACCAGCAACCTTTCTTCCTTGTTGTACCCTTCAAGCACTTCACCCTTTAAACTTCCATCTTTACTCATCGCACTACCCAAGTACTTAAACACACTCACATTTTCCATTTCCTCCTCATCCAACCTCACCGTACATTCAATGACCTCACCGCTCTCGAAGACCAGAACTTTACTCTCCCCTACATTCACCTTTAGATTCCGTTTCTTAAATACTCTCCCAGACTCATCCACCAAGCCTTGCAGCTCCCCTTTTCCTTCACGTAACAACACAATATCATCTGCAATCAACATTACAGGGAGTTTCCAATCACTGTCCTCTCATTAGGGCCGCTTCAACATCCACTGCCCTACCTTGTATCTCTTTTATAACGCCATCCATATACAGGTTGAACAACCATCGAGACATGACACATCCCTGTTTCAATCGAACCCTCAAATAGAAAAATTCACTCAGTTCACTATACACACGCACTGCAGCCTTACCACCCTGATACATACTCTTCACGGCATTCAACAACTTCCCCATCTACCCAATATATTCTTAATACTATCCACAATCCTTTTCTATCCACCCTCTCATATGCTTTCTCCAAATCCATGAAGGCCACATACAACTTCTTTCCCTTCTCTAGAAACTTTTCCACTAAAGATCTAAGAATGAATATCTGATCTGCACAAGCTCTTCCCTTCCTAAAACCTCCCTGTTCTTCTCCAACTAATTCCTCTTATTTCCCTAGCTCTGTCAATAAGTATCTTACAATATACTTTTCCCATTACACTAAGAAGGCAAATGCCCCTGTGATTACAACATACTTCTTTTTCCTCTTTTCCTTTGTACAGGGGAATAATTATACCTGACTTCCAATCATCCGGAAAAATACCTTCCTCCCAGGCCAGTCTACACATCTTCCACATCCATTCTACTACTATCTCTCCCCCATGCTTCAGCATTTCATCACACACTTCATCAATTTCTGGGGCTATCCCCATTTTAACTTTCATCATCGCTTCCACAACTTCTATCCTACTGATTTCTTCCTCTATTCCCACATTCATCCGTCTCCCAGCCATTCCCCAGCCGCTTATACTTGCAGTACTTTCATTCTCTGTGTTCAACAATTCGTTGAAATGTTCTCTCAATCTGCTCATTTTTTCTCCCTTCTCCACTGGTAATCTACCATTTTTATTTTTCACTCCCCAGCTAACTTCTTTGGCACTCTGTCTAATTCTCTTTACCTCTTTCTAGAACATTTTCTTACATTCCCTTCACTTTACACTCAAATTCCATCCAAATTCCTCATCCGCCTTCTTACTCTCTCTTACTAATTTTTTCACCTCTTCCTCTCTACATACAACTCCCTCTTCCGTCTCTCAACTTCTTCCAAGCCCCTGTTTCTCATCCACTTATTATATGCTCTCTTCTTTTGTGCCACAGCCTCTCTCACCTCTTCATTCAACCATGCTGTTCCCTGCACCCCCTTTCGTCCTGTCTTCACCTCACACACCACTTCACATGCGGCACAGATTTCTTCTGTGAATATCTTGCACACACCTTCCACGTCCCCCATCCACTCCAATCCACACTTACTCAGTCGCTCCTCCACTTCCCTCTTATATTCTACATTTTTTTCATCCTCTTCTAACCTCTCCACCCTCCTTGTATGAGCTACTTCCTCCGGTCCTTCCCTTCTTCTATTTCTCCATTTCCATTGGAATTAGATTCTGACCACCACGTGGTGGTTAGAATCCACTCCCCCAACGTCTATGTACTCTTGCATTCAATACACACCTCATCCTATCATTAACACACACATAAGCAATAATTGCCTTCCATTCATTCAGTTCACCATCCACCCTTCTCATCACTAGCCATGTATATCTGTGGATCATTTTGTGCCTGAAGAGGGTATTGACTATCACCATCCCTCTCCAGGCACAAATGTCCACTAAAGCACTGCCATTCTCATCCGTCTCTCCAGGCACACCCCACTCACCAACTACTTCGTCCACCTTCATATTCCCTACTTTTCCACTCATATCTCCAGTCAAAACCACTCTCATTCCTTTCAAACTTTCCGTGCACACTTCCACATTTGTCCAGAACTCTTCTCTCACTCTGCTTGCACGATCTTGCATTGGCACATACACGCACACAATCGCCCACATTTGTAGTTCAACTTTCAATCTTACCCATACAATCCTTGACCCAAGTGATCCATACTTTCTTATCTTTTCCTTCCTTCTGTTACTCACAACAATAAACACTCCTTCTTTTGCCTCTCATTTTCACCTACTGCCGTGCATATAGATGGTATGCATTGACGTCACTAAGCCCCGCCCCTAATACGTGCGGTCTCGACTCTGGCCGTGTCGAAAAGTAAACAAACAGGGTTTCTTCCCCTCTAGACGCAGAACAGTCACTCACATTGAGCTCAATCAGTATGGCAGGAAAAGTTATTGATGGCGTTCATATATCAAATTGTGTTCTTCAGATGTTGAACTCTGAATCTGTGTCTCGATATTGTGAAAAGTGCAAGGAAATAGGTAATACAGACCCGTATAACATACCACGGCACAAGTGGAAAGACATCACGACTCTGCTTGGTGGCGATCTACCAGACTTATGCCACAGTGACATATACCAGTACTTAATAAACTTCAAAAGTGTATATAATCATAAGGAACTGAGAGCATACAGAAGTCTGGAAGCTTACATGTACTTTGTTGCTGGATGGGTCAGTTACTTATAGCAGACATCAAGCAAGGGAATGCTTCTGCAGTGTGCATCAAAACAGCTAAGGTAAGATATTTTAATGAAGTTCGGCAGTTTATGCCCTGAATTTTGTAATTTCCATATGAATTCAAATTTGATGAAAGCCCAAACATTTCATATTTTCTAACCTAACCTAACCTAACCTACCTTACCCTTCCCATCCCTACCCAACCCTAACCTAACCTGAGCTGCAGCTAAACATAGTGATAGCATAATGACAGTTCTTTGGTTTTATTTAGAGCTGAGAAGTCAAGGATGTTATATTTCTTGACTTTAGACTATAACAATGGTAATCTTTTCTTCACAAAAACCTTAATTTATTACCATGAAATTCGGTTGAGTTTCCTTGGGGTGGAAGTGCACTTGGGTGTTCTTGGATACTAGAGCTCCAAGCTAACCAGTCAACCATAAAAGATGCTGAAGGATCAAGTAATGGTTAAGGATTTGTCTTACAGAAGCATAGCAGCAATACATGTACATCTCTTCTGAAATTATTTGTCATCTAATAAGTAATACAGTGGAAAAACGACAATCCTTCTCCCCTCAAAATATATGACCATCATAATATCCAAACTTAACTTTTATCTTTTAGCCTTTAAAAACAGCAGCAAAACATGGTAGGAAAACACGATGATAATTCTGAGTTAGGCTTCATGTGTGGGCCATGGTCTGCTGCAGTGGAGAAATGCCTACTTTTTCCCAGTCTTAAGAATAAAACACACTGAGGTGGTTTGGCCATGTGGAGAGGATGGAGGGTGAAACACTGACGAAGAGAGTGTATGTGAGTGAGGTGGAGGGGGGAAGAGGGAGGGGGAGGCCGAGGATGAGATGGAGGGATGGGGTAGAGCGGTATATGAGAGAGGGGTGTGTGAGTTGGGAGCAGGGCAATGAAATGGCGGGGGACAGGGCGACGTGGAGGCGATTTGTTTGTGGCCACCCCAAACGGGATTGAGGCGTCTGGCAATAGATAGATAGATAGATAGATAGAAGAATAAAATAATCCACATATTGGTTATAGTGTTAGCTGTGCCATAATTGAATGAGTGTGTAATACTGCAGGAGAGACGGAGTGACTAAGGACAGACATTAAATTAGTAACTAATTTCATGTATGTTCTTAGTCTCTCCCTCTCTCCTGCAATTTCACACACTAATCGGTAACTACACTAACCAATGTGTGAATTTTCTACTGGTAGTTTCACATGATTTTGTTACCGTACCTACCTGGACTGCACCTGAAATTTTCTTAAGCCCAGTCTCTATATCTTACATTAAATAAAACCTGGTATCTATAAAGTATCGTTAATAGTTTAATATAATATTTAAATGCTTACCTGATATGAAATGTGCACTACACAATCTGTCATGTTGTGAAGGCTGCCAAACCTTGGAAGTCGAACTGACTACTGCTTTCTTGACGGCATTTACCCACAGTTTCCTGCGATTTATAGCCCTTTCAGGCACTCCTTGTCTATTTCTAGTCTGGACAGGAAATTCATAAAAGGAGACATTGTCTCTTCTTTCCTTACTTGAGCAGCCGAATGCACAACACCACTTCACCATCCTTGCGATTCACTGGGCGGCCACGGCCAGCAGCGGTTTGTCTAGTAGGGGTTCGTGACGTCACATGCATACCATTTATACCCCATCCATACTCCCATTCTCTCACACTCTCACCTTTCCATTTAGTTTCAGTTAATCCACGTACATCCACTTTCCAACCCTCAAGCACCTGGACAATTCTCTCTCTCTTTCACCTCATTATTCGCACCCCTTACATTCCATGTAGTTATCCGTACCATGTCCTTTGTTCGGTACTTAGTCGTCACCATTTGATCAGTTCTAGTCCGAGGCTTCTTGTTCGTATTTTTAGTTAGTTGTTTTCCGGGGAGGGGCACAAACCCTCCGCCAACTCATTTGTTGTCACATAGGGAACACGTGTTCGTTGGTTATAAGGTTACCACCCAGCGCTGTAAATACTTTCCTGGTTTACAGGAAACCATTTGGCTTGCCACTCAATGTAGAGTTACCCTAAAAGCAGAGCAACACTACACTACAGTGGATGGATGATGGGCGCCCCCACCTACAACCAATGAATGGTGATGGACGGAATATCTCAAATTTGTTGCATGCTGATGATGTAGTATACTGCTTGTAAATATCGGACAAGAACGTGGTAGACTAGTGCAGAGTTTTGCTGTGTCTGTGAGCGTCGTGCCCTGAGAGTAAATGTAGGAAAGATTTAAGTGATTGTTATTGAAAAAAGAAGGTGACTCACGGTGTGATGTTTCAGTGAATGGAAAGAAACTGGAATTGATGAGAGAGTTCAGATACCTGGGTACAGTGATAGAAAAGAGAGGAAAATGTGCAAAAGAAGTGGAAAGTAGAGTGAAACAAGGAAAGAAAGTAGCTGATGCAATGAAGGCCTTGATAAGACACAGATGCTTGAGTGTGCAGCTGCATGAGGCTAACATGAAAGAGTGTTAGTGCCAACTTTAACATATGGATGTGAGACTACGGTGTGGCATGAAAATGAAAAGTCAAGAGTGAGAGCAGTGGAGATGGGACTCCTGAGAAATGTATGTGGAGTACAGAGAGTGGACAGGATACAAAATAATGTGAATCGTGAAAGATGTGGAGTGAGAAAGTCTGTGGACACCAGCATCGAAGAGTGTGTACTGAGATTGTATGGTCATGTGGAGAGAATGGATAACAATAGAGTGGTGAAAGAAAGTATATCTGAGCGAATTTGAAGGAGTGAGTTGGCGCGATAGGCCAAGGAGAAGGTGGAGGGATTATGGTGGATGAGTGTGTGAGGAAGAATGGTTTGGAAATCGGTGAGGCTAGGGAATTGACAAGAGATCGAGCTGGCTGGATGAATACTGTGAGGAGCAGCGCATGATTAGGGATTTGGCACCCTTTTTTAACGTGACAGCGTCCGGATTGACTCTATCGGATACGTTTATGTGAAGCTGCAGAAAGTGTTGATTTTTTGTGGCGTATCAGATAGAGCCAGGATTCCAGGGGTTTGCATGGTGAATGAATGGAAGCGTAGCCCATTGGATTGGGCAAATTTGGGCTGTCTGGACGTTGCTACTCCATATCCTGCCCTAGGGTGGGGAAGGAGGTCCGGATGATGATGATGAGGAGGAGGAGGAAGAGGAGGAGGAGGAATAGGTTTGGGGACAGAACTGATCCTTGGCATGCTGGCATTAATCGAGTGGATATTGGTATCTTTCTATCGCTGAGATATGATGAAATCAGTGGAACAAAACATGATGGCATAACAAGGGAGTTTATCCAGCAGGAACAGTGCCACACTCTGTGAGAAGCATCAGAAATATCAAAGGTTACTGCATGGGTTTCACAATGTTGGTTAGTTTACTGATGGATGGTATGAGTCAAGAGACTGAGTATATCAACAGTGGATCTTTCGTTGCGAGAACCATACTGTCTGTCACTAATTTAGTTATTGGACTCTAGATGTTTAACAACATGCACGTTAATCAAAATCTAAAAAACTTTACTGCATGGGTTTCACCATGTTGGTCAGTTGACTGATGGGTGGTATGAGTCAAGAGACTGAATATATCAACAGTGGATCCTTCGTTGCGAAAACCATACTGTCTGTCACTAATTAAATTGCTGGACTCTACATGTTTAACAACATGCACATCAATTAAAATCTAAAAAACTTTACCATGAGACGATGTGAAAGGTATTGGTCTGTAATCAGAGGGGACAGAGAAACTTCCTTTCCTCGGGATTGGATGGATATAGGTTCTTTTCAAGAATTAGGGAATGAAAGAGCACTGATGCATAGTCTGCATAATATAGCTAGAACAGGAGCAAGTTCTGGGGAACACTTTCAAAACGATTGGAGGAATTCCATCAGGACCTGGAGCTTTGTTGGTTGATAAATTGTGTAAGATGGATTTAACGTATCTATTTAGTATCTTAAGTGGAGCAAAGAAAGGGTTAACAGTCGCTGAGGAACGGCAGGACACCTGTTACACAGAACCGTTAAGGCTGGTCTGATTATGAAATTAAAGCGGAAGAAAGAGAGGGGAGCAGCAGTTTTTCTGACAGGCTGTAATCGAACACGGGACAAAAATTCTTGATTGATTCGCCCAGTTAAAATGAGATGGACACTACAGGCACTTCAATCGCTAGGGTTCTCCATCAGAGTGAAAAAAAAAAAAAAAAAACGTTATCCACAATGGCGGCTACAGGCAAGATATTCTCAATTAATATTGATTTCCGAGGAAGCAGGCATTAAGGAAAGTTGTTCATACTGGTGGGCTGTAATAGCAGAACACCCATAAAATTGATGGGGGTAATTAGGGACTGAAACGGAATATATATCTCAATATATTTTGGATAGAGGGGAAAAATTACAGCTAGAACCTATGTATTCCCTCCGTGTCCATAACTGGTAATTAAAAGACCTGGGTGGAGGGCTGAAAACATCTTTTTGGGGAACGACGATGGTAGAGCTTTTTTGATTGAGTCCGTTTCTGTGTATTGTATGTATGTTTGATAACATATATATATATATATATATATATATATATATATATATATATATATATATATATATATATATATATATATATATATATATATATATATATATATATATATATATATATATATATATATATATATATATATATATATATATATATATATATATATATATATATCATCATCATCCGGACCTCCTTTCCCACCCTAGGGCAGGGTGAGGAGTAGCAATGTCCAGACAGCCCAAATTTACCCAGTCCAATGGGCCACGCTTCCATTCACTCACCATTCAAACCCCGGAATCCTGACTCTATCGGATACGCCAAAAACATTCATCACGTTCTGTACCTTCACATAAACGTATCCGATTGAGTCAAGCTGGACGCTGCCACGTTAAAAAGGAGAGCCATATCCCTGATCATGCACTTCTCGGCTTCTCCTCACAAAGTTCATCCAGCCAGCTTGATCTCTTGTCAGTTACCTAGCCTCACCGACTTCCAAACCTCTCTTCCTCACACATTCATCCACCATATCTCTCCACCTTCTCCTTCAGCTACCTCTCCTCCTCCCTCCCTCAGATTCGCTCAGGTATACCTTTCTCACCACTCTATTGTTATACATTCTCTCCACATGACCATGCCATCTCAGCACACTCTCTTCGATTCTGGCGTCCACCGACTTCCTCACTCCACATCTTTCACGAATCACATTATTTCGTATCCTATCCAGCCTCTGTACTCCACATACATTCCTCAGCAGTCCCATCTCCACTGCTTTCATTCTTGACTTTTCATTTTCCTACCACACCATAGTCTCACATCCATATGTTAAGTTGGCACTAACACTCCTTCATGTAAGCCTTGTGCAGGTGGAACACTCGAGCCTCTGTTTTTTATCAAGGTCTTCATTGCACCAGCTACTTTCTTCCTTGTGTCACTCTACTTTCCACTTCTTTTGCACATTTTCCTCTCTTTTCTATCATTGTACCCAGGTATTTAAACACTCTCACTAATTCCAGTCTCTCACCATTCACTATAACATCGCACTGTGAATCACCTTCTATCTCAATAACCATCACTTTACTCTTTTCTACATTTACTCTTAAGGCACGACCTTCACAGACATCAGCAAAACTCTGCACTAGCCTACCAAGTTCTTGTCCGGTACTTGCAAGCAGTACTGCATCATCAGTATGCAACAAATTTGAGATATTCCATCCATCAACATTCATTATCAACGCCATCCCTCTCTCCAGTACTTGTGTTATTACTTCTCTTATCACCCCATCTATATATATATATATATATATATATATATATATATATATATATATATATATATATATATATATATATATATATATATATATATATATATATATATATATATTGAACAACCATGGGGATATCACACAACCTTATCGCACGGCCACATCGATCGTGAACCATGCACTTAGATGCCCATTAACCCTTACGCATGCTTCGCTACCATCATCAAAACTCTAGACGGCACCTAGCAGCTTACCATCTACAACTTACATGCGCAAAACTGTCCACAATCCTTTTCTGTCCACTTTGTCATATGCTTTTTCCACATCCATGAATGCCATAAACACCTCAAAGCCCTTCTCACAAGCCTTCTCTGCCATATTTTTCATTGCAAATATTTGATCCATACATCCTCTGGCACTCCTAAAGCCTCCCTGTTCACCACTCACTAGGACTTCTGATATCTCTCTTACTTTCACTATAGTAATTCTTCCATATACCTTCCCTACCACACTCAGTAAACTTATGCCACTATAATTCTTGCACTCACTTCACTTACCTTTATTTTTGTACAGGGGTACAATCACAGCCTTTTTCCACTCTGCAGGCACAGTTTCACTCCTCCATGCCTTCTTACATATCTCCAACAAGCACTTTATTCCACTCTCTCCACTACACTTAAGTATCTCTGCATACACCTCATCAGCCCCACCTGCTTTCCCATTTTTCAGCCGCTTCACAGCATTGTTCACCTGTGTGAGTGTCACGTCCCCTGGTACTGCATTCCTTCTCTGCATACCCCCCAAATTAATCATGTTAACAGCCGCTCTACTCTCTCTATTCCCATTCATCGGGCTTTCAAAATATTCTTTCCATCTGGTCCTTACTTCATCCCCATGGGTTTATAATTTACCACCTACATCCTTCACAACATCACACTTCTTTCCACTTTCACTTCTACATTTCCGCACCTCTTTCCAGATTATCTTCCTATTTTCAGAGTAGTTCACATTCAATTTTCTGCCTAGATCATCATTTACCTCCTTCTTTTTCCTCTTCAATATTCTTTTTACGTGCTTCTTGCTCTCAGTAGATTCAGTTCTTATTTGAAATGAACCCCTGTCCTGTAACCACTTTAGCCACTTCTTCCTCTTTTCCTCCACCGCTTTCTTAACCTCCTCATCCCACCATGCTTCACCTTTCTTCTTTGTTGTTACTCTTGCCACACCACACACCGCTTTTGCATTCCTAACTAAGCAATCCCTACATGCATTCCACAGGCTGTCCAGATCCATTTCATTCCAATTCACTGATTCTAACTCCTCTACTTTGGTCCTGTAATCATCTGCCATTTCTTTGATCCTCAGCTTCTCAACTTTTCAGTCTTTCCCCTTGACTGCTCCTCTCTCTCCTGATCCACCTCACTCCTCTCAGCTTGATCTTGCATACCACAATCATATGATGTGACAGTTCCCCACATCGTCCACTCACGGCCCTCGTATCAGCAACCATTCCCATCATCGACCTCTTTACGAGCACGTAATCAATCGGGCTTCTTTAACACGATCCTAGTTCCCTCTATACCATGTATATTTATGTGCATCCTTGTGTCTGAAATACGAGTTACAAATGCAAAACCTCCTCTCCTGACACATATCCTTTAGTCACTTCCCATTATCATTTTCTCCCGGTACTCCATAACAACCCATTATGTTATCCTCAGGACCAGTGCCTACTCTCCCATTCATATCCCCCATTATTATCACTTTATAGCTTCTGGGCATTTCTCCCACTACTTCACCCAGCTCATCCCAAAACCTGTCTTTCTCTCTCTCACTCCTGTCCTCACCTGGTGCATATGCTACAATAACTGCCACTTTCTCCTTCACAAACTTGAACTTGACATACATACACCTCGAGCTGACACATTTGTAGTCTCCCATTCCACTCTGCCACACCTCATTCATCAACAGAGCAACTCCTTCCTTGCATCTTCCTCGTCCATTCATTCCCGATCTTACACATTTCACACCTTCCCACACCTCCACTTCACACCCATTCATCTTTGTTTCACACAATGACATCACTCCATATCTCGCACTTTTGAACACATTCACCACTTCCACCTTTTTGCTCTCCTCGTTCACACTTCTCACATTCTACATGGCTATGCGAATCTGCCCATTTGGTTGGGGCCCTGGGCAGGTATTGAGTCCTCGCATACAGATAGATAGATAGTTAGATAGATATACAGTAGATATACAGATACAGGTATATATACAGTATACGGTATATATATATATATATATATATATATATATATATATATATATATATATATATATATATATATATATGTATGTATGTATCTATATCTATCTATTTTTCTATCTATGTATCTATCTATAGTGACTGAGAAATGATTCGACCTTTGCGCAGTCAAAGGCCATGGTCATGGGTAAAGGTCAGACTTCGGATGTGGTATAGCTCTGGTCTCTGGTCACATTCTGCCATTACCAAGGCCAAGGAGATTATGTGTCTGGCTTCTTTTTTTGTTAGCAATATTTTGGAAAGTTATTGACAGTAATTGGCCAAATTTCGAATAATGACCGAAGCCCAGCAGAAAAACAAGTGACTTAACTTCCGGAAAAAGAAAGAAAAAAAAAAAGTCTAGGTCCAGGTAATGAAAAAAAAAAAAAAAACATGAATTTCACATAATTATGCATGAATCACAATTTTATATCTATAACAACAGAGTAGAAAGGTAGGTGGCTCACTGAAAGCAATAATAAGGAATAGGGAAATGAGCATGGAAGTAAAAATGTCGCTGCATGACAATACTGTGATCCCCACTCCGACATTTGGAAATGAAGCTTGCATTCTGTTGGAGGATACAAGTCAAGAGTAAGAGCAGTTAAAATCAGCTATTTAAGAGGAGCATGCGGAGTTACATGAAGAGAAAGACAGACAGACAAATGAAGTAAAGGAGCATTGTGTATTGATATCGATGTGACTGAAAGTGTTAAGAGAAATACTCTGCGATGGCAGAGTGGAGAGGAAGGAGAATGAGAGACTGGCTAGAGTGTATGTGAGTGAGGTCTAGGAGGAGTTGGAGAGGAGACCACGGATGAGATGACAGGACGGAGTGGAGAGGTATATGAGAGGGGGTTATGATCTGGAGGAAGGGCAACCAAATGGTAGTGGACAAGGCATCGTGGAGGCAATTTGTTTGTGGCCACCCCTTACGTAATTAAGGTGTTTGATAATAGAGAGGCAGATAGACGGTTGAAACAAAGAGAAATGGGATCAAGACCATAATGTTCCTCATAAAAAGCCCTTTCATTTTTTCAAGTCTTGACCTCTGATCTTGAATTTTTGTTGAGATGAAGGTCAAAACTGACCCAATTTGACCTTAAACTTTGAAACTCTGACGGAGGTATGCACTCACTGAATGCTGTTATTTGTACTGGGAAGGAAGTGTATGGTGACTGGTGTAGTTCATCCAGCAATCTGTAACTTCTGTGGCACAGGAAAGGGGAGACTGTGTCTGAGAATGCAATTTTTTCTTTTTTTACTTTTTCTTTTTTTAATGTCCCTAAGACATAAAGATTTCCCGAATCCTGATGAACATCGAAATCTGGATGATGATGATTGTGATAATAATGATAATGGTGGTAATGATGATAATGATGATGATGATGATGATGATGATGATAATGATGATAATGATGATGAAGTAAGAATATTTATTTGGCGGAAACTAGTATACCGGTACCGGTGCCTTCTATTTCTGGAATATAATTAGCTACATTCTGTGTGTCCATTGCACCTAACGAACATTAATTTCTCAGACGTCATGCCTGAGAGTCGGAAGAGTTTCAAGTTGTTCTGAGAATGCTAAAATAGCCTGGAACCTGTTAAAAAATTTCGATAATGGTAAGAATATACCGTACTTTTTGTTCTTCCAGTGATAAGAGGGAATGTATCTGTAGTGAGACATAAGCCTTACCACTGCTGAGCTATTCACTTCTCTTTGAACAAAGTTTTTCTTGAGTCGTAAGAAGCCAGGTATACTGTATGTGAACGGTGCATGCTTACTTTGTTGCTATTGTTGTTCATGTTGTTAGAGAAAGCCTTGAATCAGATCATCGCCAAGTCTATACTGGCTAACTTACAAAGCTTGTCTTTACACTGTACAGTGCCCCCTGCCCTCCGCCACCGTCCACAACCATTCCATCACACCCACTCCTTTCCATCCACCCCATTCCTTTTTTCCCCCCTCCCCCCAGCACCAACATTAAAAGAAATCTGTTCCCACGACCAGCCTGGCCTCACCAGCAGCGTCCATCATAATCGGATGTAGTCGTCTGTCTTTGCTCGACTGCCTACCACAATCATAACCCATCTCACCCGCCTCAACCACTCCGTTCCACCCACCTAACGCATTTTCTCCTCCACTATTTACCTGTATCTTACTAACGTACAGTACCTACAACACTGTTTGCAACATACAATACGTGTAGGGAACAACTGCTGTGTCCTTACCGAAACGGATGCATCAGATGATCAGAAAGTAGCCAAAATATGTATCGTAATGAGTATATCAGTGACAAGGAAGGCAGTATATATATATATATATATATATATATATATATATATATATATATATGATTAAAAATTTGCACATTAATAACCAACAGTAGCAGTCCAGACAATTACAGAATTAATGTAACCACTTTAACCTTCACAGCATTTCAAAACTTACGCCATATCATATTAGTTATAAGTATTTTACTTCCAGTTACTCTCTCATTTCCCAGGCATTAAGAGAAGTAGTACACTATGTGAGACATGTCGGATAATTATCTTGCTGTCATTATCAAAGTTTTCACCCCCACCAGGGTATAAGCTACACACAGCTGTGACGACAGACTTGAATCAGACGTGAGCAGTCATCACTGCTACATTCATACATGTCTTCCTGCACACAAGAATTTCTGCAATTTATTCACCTCTGCTAAACTGCTTAACCAAAACATATAGCTACTTCCTTCGCACAGGACAGCCTAGGTCCTCCTCATACTGGTCCTTCGGCCAAAAACAAAGCATAATAACTGCATCACTTATACACATACAATAGTTCATCTCAACATGATTAGTATACATTTAGGTAACAGTTTATATTGTTATTACAGTTGCCTTTTATAATTTTGAACGATAGGAACATCTCCCATTATTTATATTAATTTACTTGTACTTAAACTATATTCCTTAGCATCTATGTATATAATCACAAGCACTTGAAACGTTTCCCATTTAAGAAAAATATACAATGATCCACTTCAGAATCATAAACACTTTTCTTGTGATAGCATATGGAGTCCAAAGAATCACCCACGGTGACTCAGTTTCTATAGTCTGGCTCAAGTCCTCGGGTTGACACCTGATGCTGTGAACCACACTGTCCCACTTTAAGTTATTACGTAATTGATCCCCTGAGCTTGTTATCATTCCCACCAAAACTCCGTCACTGCTTCCAATACCATCCAAACAATCACAACAATGCCTAAACTGCCGGCCCAACAATTCAAACATTGTATTGTGTGGAGTTCCAGCATGACAGTATGCTTTCCCCGGCATGCCCCACCATCCACCACCTTCCCAAGCAATCGCTTCCACCCACTCTTTTCCACTCATCTCACCCATTTCTGGTTTGATGTAATGACGGTCAGAATCAAACAGGGTGTATAGAGAACATAGCGACTCAGAGGGCCAACTTTGACTTGACCCTTCGTCAGTCTGCATCAAAACCAGATCACCAAAACTTTGGGTGAATGAAGTAAAATGAATGTAATGATTATAAGCTGACCTGAACTGACATGACTGGACTTGAATTCCTCTTATTGGGCCCAGTTGGATGTAAGGCCCTGAATAAGCCTAAGAGGATCTGAATGGTCTACATGAACCTGGATTAGTCTGATCGATCTGAGTTGATGTGAGGGACCTGAGTGAACCTACAAGTCTTGAACAGGCCTAACTGAGCTTGAGATACCCAATGCTGTCCTGAAATACTGTGGCTAGGCTGAAGTGGAAATGGAGGTCTTGGGTGGATCTGTACTGGTTTGAAGGTACGAAATACTTTCTGAATAAACTTTCTTACTCCTGAATGATCCTGAAGGAGTCTTGAACTAATATAACAGCCGGACAGGACGTGAAGAACCTAACTGAACGATCTAACTAAATGTGTTTGTTCTTAAAGTGACCTTAACCAAAATGACAAAGATGGTTTGAGTGCCCTGACTAGGGATGGTCGTAGATGTTACGACACCATGCAACAGAAATAAATACCTGAAACTGACTGAAATCACTGCTGGACTACTTTGTTGCTAGTTACTGCATGAAGGGAAAATATAAGCCATTTAGACTTTTCTGGCAGTTATGCTAGCAAGACGCAGGTACATGACTGACGAACGCCCTAATAATGCAACGCAGTGGTGCCTAAATCTTCCATTTCCCAAAAATTTTCACACACACACACACACACACACACACACACACACACACACACACACACACACACACACACACACACACACACGCAGGGCCTGAATCTAGCACACCGGTATAAGGCGCTTTGAAGAAAATGATACAGTCCTGCTTCGCAGGACTGATAAATAAATAATTAAATAAATGTATATAAATAAATTAATAAATGTATATATAAATATCTACCTATCTATTTATCTATTTCAATATATGGATAGATAGATAAAACCTCAAATTTTTCGACACCGGTACTGTTAATGTTGAACTTTTGTTAGAATTAACATTCAGTGAGTCAGATGTTTGCGCTTCTGCATGATATCCATTTACACTGCATGGTAACTCATTCGTAGGGTATACCACAAGAGTGCCGACGATTAAATTTTCCTGTGAGTATTACTGCGTTTATAAAATGCAAAGTAATTTGATTTTTTAGTTCTACAGTAGATGACATGATTCGAAATTTAAATGAACCATTTGTACGCTGGCACTAGTAGACTAATTCAGAACCTCTGACTTGTAAGCGTGATGTCTCTCAACTACGAAACGGGCCCGGGACAGACAGCTGCGGGCAGATGGAATAATAGCTGGCATGTTCCTTTACGCTGTATTGTTGTTACTTCTGTTTCAGCTCCAGGCTGAAATGGACTGGAGCCCAGTGGATTGTAGGAAACAAATCAAGCAATTCAACCGGTCGCTTCCAAAGGTATTTTGTTGAGGTTGTGTTGAACTGTTTGTGTTGTGATGGTACGGTGAGTGAGATGAGTGTGTTGACGTGTTGGGGGTTGCACAACAGTGTAGGCAGTGTGGATTGTCTGTCAGTTGTGTTCTGTTGTGGTGTTGTCGCAGGGTGATGACATCCTTGCACTCCAGGTAGGTGTGCATGTGTCTCTTTGATTAGGACACTTTGTCTGGGAGTGTGTGTCTGGTGGTGGTTTATGAAAGAAGCTGTATCGGTGAATATTTTTGTTCGTTGTGATGGTTATGAGTTGGTGTATGTGTTTGTGAAGTGTAGTGTTGGATGAAGGACTATTGTTTGATTAACCTAAATAAAATGACCTGCTCAACTGCCAAGGTTATATTCCGCCGTGTTGGTTGGAGAAGGAATGTTGCCGAGATACTTTGTGTAGTGTTGTGCGGTTCTTCTCTCTCTCTCTCTCTCTCTCTCTCTCTCTCTCTCTCTCTTGTGGAGAGGGATGATGTAACATGAAGTTGTTGGATAGGTTTTGAGTTGAAGCGATGAACGATGTGCTTCTTATATTTACTGTATGTGATCTATGAGTGAAAGTATTTTTGTATCTTGATATGGGTGGATTATATGTCCGATCTTAGTGCATCCTGTTATTATTCTCAAGACTCTTGTGTATTTTAAAGCTTATCCATGACTTCTCTGCTTAAAATTGTGGTCCATCTTGGGCTAACATAATCTGCAGTTATCTAATGCACTGTTTATAGACTATTTACAGGGAGCCTTTCTGTTGTCCATAGGTAGTGAGTGCTTTAAGTGTCCTAAAGGCATCGAGTTTCCGTTGTATTATGTGGTAACACCTTATTAAATATTTCTTATGCTCCCTCTGTAACACATGACAACTTCTTACATTACAGTATTTAGAGAATACAACTTATCGTGTCATACATTTTGCCCCATTTCACACACACACACACACACACACACACACACACACACACACACACACACACACACACCTCTGCTCTGATTAGGGAGGCTCCGTGTATAGGTTAGTCTTTTGGTACACGGAAGTGTGTGTGTGTGTGTGTGTGTGTGTGTGTGTGTGTACTTCCTTGATTCGCTGATTTTATATTTGTGATTACGTGTTCAGGCATAACTCATTTAGCCCGTGCATCCCAAGTACCGGCATTTATATTTCAGTTAACGCCATACGATATTTTTTTTAGCTGAGAGTGAATTATAGGAGCCCAAGTGTTAACGGCATGATAGTTCTCTCTTATAAAAATGTAAATCACATGTGAGGCGTAGCTGTGTGTGGTTTTCGAATTGTCTGTGTGCCAGAAAGAAACATATCATTTGGTGCAACACCATCTTCTGCCCAGGAGTGTTTAAATATTACAAATATCATAGTGTCACACAATTGAAGATTTACGTGCGGATTATGTAAATCAAAGATTATGCAGTAAACGTAAGTGCCGATTAAGAAACTGAAGTTATGGAGAGATACTAGAGGTAAACTAAGTAAATGTAGAGAAGGCTATCGAAGATAAATTGAAACGTGTAAAAAAAAAAATGAAGGGCGTGGAAGGAGCGAGACCTGTGGATGGCAAAATAAAACTCAAGTGATGCAAGTTACGAACTTGGTGTAGATGTATTATTTGGTGTGGCTGTAATAATAATAATAATCTCGTAAAAAGTGACGATATAATAAAGTAATTGATATGTTTGCTGCTGTTTGTGTAAATCCACCAGTTAACAAAAACCCAGAAGCTGAAGTGGATGAAAAATCTGAGCCATTGTGAGAGAGAATGAAAGGTAAACATGATTATTTTTTTGTACCGTGGTTTTAAAGCTAAAAGAAAACAAGGTGCATGTATGGCCACATTCTTGACGGTTCTCTGTGTAACATGTGGTTGATGTGTTTTGCTTCTATACTGCGTTGTTGATTACATTTATCATGTGACATTCAGGCTGACAACATGGTATTCTCAAAAGAGTTTCACAAAATGTTATCATATTTTGTTATATATCTACACGACGTCGCTCCTTGTTTTCAAAAGAAATTAAATGTCTAGCGATTCAGCAAGTCAGTGAGAAGAGTGAGAAGAAGCAGGGATATAGATTTTCTCCTTCCTTCTAGGTTAAGTATGTTTTGAGAGCCATAAAACTTAATCATGCAGATTTTAGTCCACTCAATTGGACGGTGAAATTATAAAAGAAAATAACGGTTTTCGGGGAGGGGGGGGGGAAGGCGAGGTTCTTTGATGTGGGAGTATAGATTTTCTCCTTTCTAGGCTAATTATGTGCTGAGAATTATAATATATGCCCTAATCATGTAGATTATTAGATCCACTCTGTAAGATGGCAAAAATACACTGGAAAATACCACCACTATTGAAGTCACCTTATTTCTTTAACTCTCTGCCTATTCCCATTACAACTGGCACACAGCAACCGTCTAGCTACATACACACACCCTTTTCTGTCCAGCTTCCTAATGCAAGAGTTAACCTTTACTCTCGGTCTTTCAAGTATGTAATTCTTGAACTCTGGATCTTTCTTCCAGTCTATCTTGCTCAATGACTTTAACATTGTTTATATATATATATATATATATATATATATATATATATATATATATATATATATATATATATATATATATATATATAAAATGCACCTATACATGTGGGAAAAAAAGATAAGGAGAAGGGTCTTCAATTTAGCTTTCTCTTTGTACAAACCTGAGAAAAAAAGGAGAGGTTCTGCGAGCTCTCAACCCTGGATTTTTTTTTTTCCATATTAAGAAATCCATGTAGGGTCATTATTCTGAGGCGAAATATATACGAAAAAAATAAGAGTGATGTCACCTGTGCATGAGAAAGAGAGAGAGAGAGAGAGAGTAATGTAATACCGACCTCGAAACAGGACCCAATGACACAGAGTAAGGTGACGTGAAGACGAGTGACATTTGGCCAAGACTGACATTTAAGCTGCAGAGGAAGAGTTTGTTGAGAATCTCCTTAGCCCTCTCATGGTCTGAACAACTTTAGTATTGGATTTTAGGTGACGACACGTGATTTTCTTTACCTGGGAGTGAGTCATAGGAGCCTGAGGTATTGAATAGGGAGAAAAACAGGGAAAATGCATGGAAAAATCATGAAAAAGACGTGGAAAGAAGTAAAAAATCGTGGAGAAGCCAAGGGAGATATGGAAAATGTAGGGAACAGGCATGAAAAGTGCAGGAAAAACATGGAAAAAACAAGAAAAATGCGTGGAAAAAACAAGGAATAGACGTGGAAAACACAGGGAAAAGGCATGGGAAAAAGGAAAAGATTGAAAAATATGAATAAAATCATGGAGAACGCAGTGAGAAAAGGAGGGAAAAGACATGAAAAATGCAACGAAAAAGCAGACAAAGCATAGAATAAGATGATGCAAAATAATATACCAGAGAGATACTCGTAAATCTCTCGACTCCTTCAACCAGTGGGCAGCCTTTCACATTCTCATTGCTGCCTTCATATGGTTGTACTCAGCATGAGAGAAGAAGTGTCGTAGCAAAAGAATTACACTAATGGATATTAATTTTCACTTAATTTCTTCTATTCTTAAGTTAAAATCACATGCCAACAGCAAGAATAATGCATGAAAGTCGTCACTAAACAGAAGGGGATAGTTATGAAAAACTTCACGTAAGATCAATAGTCCAGGTGCGACAAGAATGAATATATAAGACATCAGCATACTCTGAAGGTTACTGAAGGCTATCTGTGACCTATTTTGGTCGGAAAAATCTTTATAAAGCTGAGTAAATTAGCCTTGTAATTGCAAGAATAAATCATACTTGACGTCATCTTGTTTAGTTCACAACTTTTGCTAGGATGAAAAAATTATAATCCATTATTGTCACCACAAGACGCTTCTGTTCAGCTTTGGAGAGACTATTTGAACAGGAGTTAGACATCGCCTTCATTAAATCTTTCACTACTAAAGGTCTGTCCAAAATGCATAACTTCGTCTCGACGTCGCAAGGGTAAAATAAGGCTTACAGTTTCGTGATGAATAGCAAAGGGGAAACAACGCAATGGGGAATGCAAGAAATAAGCTGATGGAGAGCAAGAGAAGGGTAATTTCTTGACACCATCAATATGGTGACCTAGTTATGTCTATCTGTTTTTCTGTCTATCTATCTATCCGTTTGTCTATCTCTTTATGTCTGTCTGTCTGTGTGTTTATTTATTTATCTATCTAATTCTAGTCAACACCGGAAGTATATTCATGTCAGGACATACGTTTAATTGTGAAAGAGTAAATATAGACTATAATACGACTCCAGGTTCCAAAAGTCTGTCCAAATCTGAATAAAGATAACGTGGCGACAGAAATAGCAGAACATATTGTAATGCATCATCGGAGTGAAGTGGTTAACCTTTTTAGTCATATGACTTATTTTTAGGCTTTATCCTTGGTGTTTGTAGATAATTATACTTTCCTTAAGAGAGAAAGTTTCTGCACTCCCTTCCCCTTAACTTGGCCCAGATATTAGTTCTTTTGCCCTCACATTAACTTTGCCCACTAGTTCCGTCCTTTTGCATTTTATTTCAATTATATTTGGGGTCGAAAAAGAGAATTCTGCAACTGTGCATCCTATTCGTAGCATTTCTTCACTGCTTACATCATATTCTAGTATTACTTTATTGTTGCAACTCAGCATTCAGTATCGAGAGATGCCAATTTCTGGCCAAGTTAGAGTGAAAGGAGTATAGTTAAGGGATTACTGAAGCCTGAAGTATATCCAATCCTTCCAGAAAAAAAAAGATGTGTTGGGCTGATTATACTCTTTTGAATATACGTTGCATGAATAATCCGTAAAATATGTCATTGGGCTGAAACGGTTGAATTCCATGACATTTCTTTACCGTCTTGTAGACGTAGAGGGTTGGAAAAGTTTTAGGACCCGTCTCCGTGTGTGTGTGTGTGTGTGTGTGTGTGTGTGTGTGTGTGTGTGTGTGTGTGTGTGTGTGTGTGTGTGCCCTTCTGCGTGAGTTCTAAGTTCTAAATGCGTTGTCGTAGAGAGCTTCTTGACAGTGATGAGTGGGTAGTTATTTAGAGTCCATTTTTACGTCTCCTTCTCACTCAAGGTCTTGAGTCAAACGGTGCGGTCACTGAGGGGAGAAGAAAACTACCCACCCCAAGCGGCCGGCTGTTCCCCGTCTTCTGCTTTGAGGTATTCTAGATTTATATATCTTGCCAGTGAGCAACCAGTTTACGAAAGATGCTTATATAGTAAAGAATGGGTTAGGAGTAATCATTACAAATCTTCATGGTTCCATTTACTCGTCTCTTTGCTCACAATGTATACACCCTTTCCCTAACCCCAATTTCATTTTTTGTATCACCCTCATGTACTTTTTCCGTATTCTTACATTATTGTTTCTACTTCTGCATTCCATCAGTCCGTTCCTTTCCTACATGCTGACTATTTGCAAGGCTACAAATACTTTTAACACTAATAACCACCGCTGTCTTTATGGCCTCCCCTCCCTTCTGTTTTAATTCTCTTCTTCCAATCACTTCTAATCCATTTACCATAACTCCTTTATTTTTTTGTCTTTGTTCGTTTGCCACTGCTTTCTACTTCAATTATTCTGCTTTTAGTTTTGCTCCAAGGAGACCTTTTAGTCTTCTCCTTCCATACTCTGAATGGGGCGAATATAATCACATGATCAGGAATCTTCCACACCCAGTTGTAATTTTAATAAACACCCAAGTATCCTTCCCTCTACAAGCACGTCATCATTGAGATTTCTGTCAACATTCTCTGCATCTGAGTTATATCACATGTACATACGAGTCTCTTTGTGTTTGAGGATGATTTACATGTGCACGACGTCCTCTCCTGATTTACATCCTTCAGTCGATTACCATTATCGTTTTTTTCCCCCATCCATACCAGACTATGCATCAGGACATCCACAAGACCCTTTTTTGTTCTCATATGCACGTCACCCATCACAAACATTCCATAATATTATCTCCTTGGCGTGTATTTTATTACTTCCTGCCAAACTGATGTCTAAACCATGCCCTTCCTACCAGATCTCTGTCATCACGTGGTGCACACTATATACCGTAATCGGAGCTGATATCACTGTCTCATACTTTAATTTCTAATACATGCACTTTGCGTGAATTCATAAACTCACATTACTTTCACTTGTTCAACAACCAACCAGCCTCCTCTCGACTCCATCCACACGTTCTCCTACCTCATCCTATCCATATCGAACTTTCCCATTCGTCTACTTCATTCCGCTTTTTCTTTTCTTTCTTTTGTCATTTTATAATACCTTGCTTACTTAAACACCCTCTCTGCCTCTATTCTTTTGCAGCATTCACTCATGTCCCTAACTTTTCATACACTGCTACAGTCTTTGGTTTTACCGGGACTTTGGCAAGCACGGAACCTAGCTCATAGGATTCTGAGTTCAATTTTTAGTAGTTGTTTATGGGGCATTTTGTTAGTCTTTTAAGTTAGTTGTTTTCCAGGGAGGGGCACTAACTCCTCGCCAACACACTTGTTTACACGTATGGAACACTTATTAGTTGTTTGTAAGGTTACCACCCAGCTTAATAAATGATTTCCATTTTATGCAGGATGTCATTTGGCTTGTCACTCAATGTAGAGTTACCCTAGAATACAGTATCACTACACCGAGTGAGTGGATGATGGGCTTGGTCCTTGTAGGAAGGACACAAGTCAAGAGTGAGAGCAGTAAAAATGAGTTATCTGAAACGAGCATTTGGAGTTACATGGAGAGACAGACTGACAAATGAGAAAGTGAAAGAGATTTGTGGTGTGGATGTGGATGTGATAGAAAACGTTTGGAGAAGTACACTGACGTGGTTTGGCCATGTGGAGAGGATGAAGAGCGAGAGACTAACGACCAGAATGTCCGCGGGTGAGGTGGAGGGGGGAGAGGGAGGGGGAGACCGAAATGAGATGAAGGGATGGAGTGGAGAGGTATATGAGAGAGGGGGTTGCTAGCTGGGGGGAGGACAACGAAATGGCAGAGGACAGTGCGACATGGAGGTGATTTGTTTGTGGCCACCCCTTACGGGATTGAGGCGTCTGACAATAGATAGATGGATAAACAGATTGTCTACAGGGTAACATTTCCTGGTCTCCATGGAGGGTGTTGTGTCGAAGTTTAAAAAAAAAGTCGGTACACAATTTTTTTTTTCTTTACTGTTTTCTTTCTGTGTGTTAGTACTCTGCGTCTCAAACAGTAAATGAAACGTGAGCGGCGAAAAAAAAAAATGTATTGACTGAATTATGAAAGTACAGTACACAGTAACCTTTTCCGAGAATCGCTTTAACAGTTTATTTTAAAAGACTACCTTGGAAAATGTGTGTGTCACTTTGCCGGCAGGTGCGGATAATATTTCTCGAATAATCGTATACATAAAATACCTGATCATCAGTAATGCTAGACTTTTCCTTATACTCGTATTTCCAGCACATTAATGTAAAAGCTATTGTTCTCTGTTAAATGACGCTTTTCACTGTTTAAAAATGTTATCAGCTTCAAAACAGTTACATGCAGGCAATCGCCATTATTAAGAGAGGAAATTGTTCCAAGATGTCACTTTTTTTTTTTTTTTCGTACAAATTGTGTTATTGATTGTGGCAAAAGAGCAAATCAGTTTTATTAGTAGCCATGGAACCTCAACCGTTTCATTCCGATGACTTACATTTCCATTATTCATCGCGGATTTATCGGGTGATTATGTCAAGTATGAGAAACTTCTCGACCTGGATGATTAAAACCTACATATAGTTAACCCCTTTACAACAAGATATCTCCCGATATCTTAATAAACTCGTCTGATGGTGGCCTGATTAAAATAAAAGTCATCGAACTGAAGAGGTTAATAGGTAACACACTGAGGTGGTTTGGCCATGTGGAGAGGATGGAGGGTCAAAGACTGACGAAGAGAGTGTATGTGAGTGAGGTGAAGGGGGGGAGAGGGAGGGGGAGGCCGAGGATGAAATGGAGGGATGGGGTGGAGAGGTATATGAGAGAGGGGGGTGTGAGTTGGGAGCAGGGCAGTGAAATGGCGGGGGACAGGGCGACTTGGAGGCGATTTGTTTGTGGCCATCCCAAACGAGTTTGAGACGTCTGGCAATAGATAGATAGATAGATAGATAGTGTAGTTTTCTGTAGACTTCACTGTACCTTTACACATGGAAAAGGAATGTTGAAAAAGTTACTTACAACAAGTAATTTTCGTACTTAATTTTTGTTTCATAATAGGTTGAATGTGAATAATTAGTTTCATAGATAGCATTAAGAACAGAGTGCTCTAGGAGTAAGATAAAGCCGTCAATAGCCGCTTCAGTAGGAAAAAATACTTCCTGTTGTTTAAAAGAATTGTCTGGAGGCAGAAAAAATGAATATATATATGAAACAGGCCTACCTTTGCTGAAGGAGTGTGTGTGTGTGTATATGTGTGTGTGTGTGTGTGTGTGTGTGTGTGTGTGAACAAAATGTCTCTAGTATCTTTTATTGGATTTGGACCAAACTCAGTGACAGAGTTGAGGATCTTACCAGGGATTAAACTTTTTATTTATTTTTTTTTCATTTAAGAACAAGATGTCAAAGATCAAGGTCATAGGAAAAGATCAGCTTCAAACAATTTTGACCTGATTTAGACCAAACTGAATGGAAGGGTTGAAGATATAGCTAGAAAGAAATGCGTTGAAGCTAGAAAGAAATGCGCTGATTCTGAGAACATTTAGTCAGTGGCCCAATATCATAGGTCAAGTAAAAAAATATGTAAAAAAGTGAATCTTGGAAATTGATTGAATAACCTGCTGTGAGAGTTCTCCCTCACATGGACAAACTTGTCAATAAAGGGAGAGAGAGAGAGAGAGAGAGAGAGAGAGAGAGAGAGAGAAATTTTTGTACTTAAAGAGTTAATGGAGACTGTTATAACCATTTTTCACTAGGAAAGATCTACCGTAAGATGAATTTTATCGTCTGGCGGTAAAAGACATATAAGAAACACTCTTTCCCATTCCCACTAGGTCGGGACGCTGAGTTGTGTGTGTGTGTGTGTGTGTGTGTGTGTGTGTAACAGTCTTCCCGTCTCCGGCTCCCCCCTCCTCTCTCTGTCCTCTTTCTGTCCTTCCTTCCCGTTTCTCTGATTCCCTCCATTCCCTGTATATTTTTTCATTCTCCTTTTTGTCTTTATTTCCATCTACTGTCGATCTCCATCCTTCGAGGCTGCGTTGTGTCATTTTCTAAGGATGTTTACTTCTTTGTGGATAGTCAAGGAGCTCTGTACGAAGTACTGTCTCGTACAGACAGTGATATTGTCAATAGATATCTATCGACCATCCGGCGTATTGAAAGCACAGGTCGTAAAGTACACTTCACCTGGGTTCATTCCCATATAGGGATAACCTTCAATGAAATGGCTGACGATCTAGCTCGTAAAGCCCTGCTTTCGCCCCACGACTCTCCTGATATATCTGCTGTATATAGTTATAATGCTGTCAAAAGCATGATCATCTCTCTTGCTAGTCCAGATATTACTAGACAGCTTAATGATTGCACAGCAAGTGGCAGCACTGCTCCATTCATTATGTAAATGTGGCTGAGAATACTGATGTAACATATGGTCCAAGAGGTGGACTCCATGACGCTGTTGTCATGAGACCGAGACTAGGCTATAAATATTATTGGGAATTCACCAGAAATGATCCTGTACCATGTACAGTGTGTGGGGCGCCGGCGGCACACACACTGCATCCTTACATAATGGAATGTCCGCTAACTGCTAAGTATAGAAACCCGCAACTTTTAACACTGAACACATCACATGGTTAATCAATGAAAAAGTGTTACTCCTAATTCTCCGTGCATATCCGGAATACGTACCACAATACTAACAAGCACTACATTCACACATGTGTATACACTTATAAACTTGCTATCCTCTGTTCTATCCTCCAGATCAGCAATATTCATCAAGTACTCTGCTACCTAGCAATAGTTGCTAACAACCGTACTTCCAAGGCAATGTAAGGAAAAAAATAATGAGGGTCATGTACGGACTGTATGGTCAAGTAAACAGTTGTGTTGATATAAAAGGAGAAAGAGAGGTATAATCTTAGAGGTGTGTGTGCCTTATGTTACGCAGCCTTAGTTGCTGAAAATAAAAATGTACTGCTTTAAGCCAATGTAAGACAAACGCTACTGTGTATCAGTGGAAAATAAATGAAGGGAAGATTTGAAACGAAGAGTGGGTGTAATGGAGGGAGTGTGTGGTGGGTGAGTTGGCGGTGGTGTTGTGGCCGTCACTCACCGACCTGCCGATAAGGCGATGCCGTCATCACCTTCGGCAACAGGGCTGGTGCTGATTTGCTCACTGTATTTTTTTACTACTCTAGTATTACCCTTTACTCCTGTTTGCAATACATCATACAGATGCCTCTGTATTTCATAACATAGAGTGTAACCTTTTATTTTTTATCAAAGGATATGTGGCTACACCAAAGTAAAAAAAAATATCGTGTGACCACACCCACGAGTGTCCAATTACAAACTGTATGTAACTGTAATGGCTGATGAAGGTGTGTGGCAAGAACTACGACCTTCTTTTGTTATATTTGCACTCTGTACCTTTTACAATAATAAATATTTCCAAGACTTCCTCCTTCGTCTTTATTTTGAGCTCTTCCTCTTCTTTCTCATCTTCCTTCTCTCTGTTTTCTTTCATCTACTTATACACATTCTATCCACCTCCTTCATTCTCCATTATTCTCTCGTTTTCATCTTCATCTCCCTCCCCTTCCCTCCTGCCTCAGACCTTTCTTCTCCCAGCCAGCACCATTGGTCTGTCATTCCGTCCCGTTCTCCCCTTCTTCTTCCTTCCCTTTGTTCTCCCTTCCCTCGCTGCTATGCCCTCTTTCTGTGTGTGTATGTGTGTGTGTGTGTGTGTGTGTGTGTGTGTGTGTGTGAGAGAGAGAGAGAGAGAGAGAGAGAGAGAGAGAAAGAAAAAGAGAGACTGTGTCTGTCTGTCTCTCTGTCTGTCTCTCTGTCTGTCTGTCTGTCTGTCTCTCTCTCTCTCTCTCTCTCTCTCTCTCTCTCTCTCTCTCTCTCTCTCTCTCTCCGTTTTCTGCTTGCTGTTAAACTGGGGGAAGTAGTGGGCAGGGTACAGCCTTTGTCTTTGCTATCCATCTCTCACGCATCTTGGTTGGATAAATAGCGTATTTAGTTTTACGGCTTCAGATATCCTTGTAGTATAATAATAAGCGCTCAGCTGACTGTTCTGTATGTCCTTTGTACTCTCTGCTATCCTCTTTCCGCTCCTCTCCTTTTTCCTTTTCAGTAATCTAACGCTTTTCTTTCTTCTCTCCATTTTAGTGTATCCTCCTCCCTTTTTTTTTTCTTTGTTCTGTGGATTTTCGCTTTCGTCTTTTCTATCTACACTTTCTCCTCCTCACCCTCTCGCCTTTCATCTCTACTGTTCCCCCTTTCCCATTCCTCTGATTCCTTCCTTTTCTTTTCTCCTCTTACCTTCTTTCTCCTTTCCTCATCCTCTTTGTCTCTTCTCTCCTCTCCTTCATTCTCCCTCCTTCTCTCTTTCTTCTCCTATCACCCCTTTCCCTCTTTCTCATATCACTCTCCCCCCTCCTCCTCCTTCTCCCACTTCTCTCCAGTTTCCTCACATTCCCCCTCTTTTCATTCTCTAACTCCTATTAACATTTTACCTTTCCTTTCTTCTCCCTCATTCTCCTCTCTTTCTTCCCTTACCGTCTGTTTCTTTCCTACTTCTCTCCCTTTCTTTTCCCATCCACTTCTTCCTCCCTCTGTCGTCCATATACTCTCCTCTATTTTGTCTCTCTCCTGTCTCTTCTTTTAAATTCTGCTTCCCTTCTCCTGTTCTCTTCCGTCTTTTACCCTGTTTTTTTCCCCCATTTTCACCTATTCCTCCTTCTCCTTCCTTTCCTTTAATGATTCCTTTCTTCCCTTCTTTCCGCTGCATCGTCTCTTCATCTTCTCTTCCTCCTCCATCTTCTCTCTCTGTTATCCTCCTTCTCTCTCTCCTTTCCTCCTTCTCTCCCTCCTTTCCTGCATTCCCTCCGTCTCGTCCCCAGTTGGTTCGTGTCTCCCCGTCAACACCAAACACCACTTGGGACCTTGTCACACCGCTTCCTCCTCAGTACACACTTTTTGTTGCCTGCGGCGTGTGTATGTGGAGAGATAGAGAGAGAGAGAGATTTACATGGAGTTACAAACACAAGTAGCACCCCCAAAAAACTCACGACCCATACCGAGGAGGCACTGCCATGGATGTAGGCCTACTTACCAAGTACACGCTACTACTGCATGAGTGAATGAAAAGTGTAGGAAATACGACGGCTCTCCCCAACCCCCTCTTCAGAGCGGGGAGGGAAAGTATACCTAACCGGTGATTTAAATGACGAGATGATATGTTTTACAGAACTGAAGAAAACATTCAACTTACAGCTAAGTTAGCCCTGACAAAACTTTATCATTCGAAGTCAAAATGTTCTACTGAGGGCCTGTGTACAAGCTCTGCCGGCAGCTGATTCAAGGTGCTGCACATCTTGTGCTAGTAGAAAGTGCTTAATGGATCATTGTTGACACGTTTTAGATCAAGTTTCTTCCCATGGTATCTTCTTGTGTTAATATTTGAACTCCATATAATAGTAAGCTGGTAGTCGGGGCCATCTAATCCCTGCAGGATTCTTAAAGCCTAAGTTAGTTGTCCACCCAGCCACCTAATCTCTAATGAAAACCAGGCCCAGTGGCGCCAGCACTTTATGATATTCCTCGTCCCTGATCGATGAGATCAAATAAACAGTTAGTGCATGAACTTCATCATACTTTGCAGCATCGCTCTTTAGGATTGATCAGAACTGCACAGCATACCTCGTACATCAGATGCATGAGCAGAAGACAATTGTAAAGAGAGAGGACCCTTCGTAGTTCTGTATCTTAGTTTCCTTTTTATATTACCTAGAAGCCTCTTTTGCTTTTTATTATGCTCCAAAGCACAGTTCAGAGAAACTAGGGTTATTGTTGATTAGGAAAACTAGGTCTCGACCGAGTCAGTAATGCTGATTGAATTTAGCAACAAAGAGTAGTTGGTTCATGGATTTGCAGAACCATGTGAATTACCGTCCAGTCGTCTAGATTAAATGATATTTGGTATCATTTAAGTCACTCTCTTATCTTAATCAACTCCGTACATAGTTCTTTATCTTCTTGAATAACAAGGCTTTCTTGTCAAAGAATATTGTGATATGGCTGACAGTCCCCACAGTTATATCCCTGATGTCAATATTAGATAATAAAGGATCTAGAACTGAACCCTGGGACATTGCACCTGGTGTCCAGTTAGAGGTGTCCCCATTACCTTTTACTCCCAGTCGCCATGCATGTTTTGAAATGCATGCAAGCTATGGTTGGCGAGGTACGGCCTGAAAACCGCATCACTGTCACCCGTGAGTATGCCATTTTGAGCAATGTTGGTTAGCTACAGCTCGACTGCAGTTAAAGAACATACCAAAACACTTCTTTTCAAAGGAAGGCACCCTACTTTTAGTCTTTCAGTATGCGATGCATATAACATCCCAAATCTAACTATTGCTTTATGGATAATTATAGTTCCATAAAAAAAAAAAACTAGAAAACAAAAATTTTCTTCTAAAGTGATTGTTAAGTAGTAGGAATGGCAGAAATGCACAGGTAAGAGCTGAAAAAAGCACAGAAACAAGTGAGCATTCAAGATGGGAGATCTGGAGATCTCTACCCATTACTACATAACACACTTTAGCAACAACTTGTAGCTGGTTCAATGTAGTATCAGGTAGAGGTCTCCAAATCTCCTCCCATGAATGCTGTCTTGTTTCTGTGCTTTTTTTCATCTCTTATCTGTGCATTTTTGCCAGTCCTACTTGATACATTAATTTTAGAAGAAAATTTTTGTTTCTTAGGATTATTATGATTTACATTCCACTCCTTTCAATATATTCCTTTCCACAGATGTAAGGCTAATTGGAAGGTAATGCCTGGACAATGGCGATTTCCCTTTTTTTTTTTTTTTTTTTTTTTTTTTTTTTTGAGAGAGAGAGAGAGAGAGAGAGAGAGAGAGAGAGAGAGAGGTGGATTTTTAGTTGGGGAAAGAGGAGAGAGCGCCTCTTGCCTATGCTTTTGTTATAGCCTACTGAAATGAAGGGTATTTGTATTCATTAAAGGTCCTCTCTCTCTCTCTCTCTCTCTCTCTCTCGATAATTACCGCCTTTCCATATGATTTCTCTTCCTCTCTGACTAATTGCCCTAATCACTAAATAAGTTACACTGCTGGATTTCGAGCTAATAAAGCGATATTCTGTAACATCTGATTATAAGTGATGAGCTTAAGAAGATCTCATTTAATTTTGCCACATGAATGATGGAATAATAGTCAAACGCATTTGCTAGTTATTAATTAACATAGCAATATCCCATTAATCACTGGCATCCTGATTACTGGTCATTCAACCTTTCGAACGAAATTCCAAGGGAGTGACGGAATATCTCATTAATCCCCTCAGTCCTATGTTGTATTTATGTTTTATTTCATATACCGCCAGACTAGTTTTTTCAGCTTTAGACAGGCCTCTAGTAGTAGTGAGGGGGTCAATGAAGGTTATATTTAACCTTTCCTCCTGGAAAAGACTAAATAAAATCTTTTGAAACTAGCAAGAATAAACTAAGACGTTACCGGAGTGAAAGGCGTGAAGTTTTGATAGCCATCTCACCCTTGGGGTTCCGAACCAATGAAGGAAAATTCAGACCCATTGGATTACATACGATTAGATTGGCTAGACTATATATGTTGACACCCTCGTCACTAAAATTTAGTACTGAGGTTAGAAAGATTCCAACCCACATTATTATAAGAGATTGGTTTACTGTGGTCGTCTTTGGTATTGACAGCATTCACATGTCACTGATTCTGAATTAATGAGACGAGATTTCAACCCATTTGAGTACTGTTAAGTTACATCGTAAGGTTTCAATAATAGTTAACACGTTACCAAGGCACTGTTGATTTTGCCCCAGGCTCATCGGAAGCATGAACCCAATGGACTGCAGGCTGAACTCTGCCCTGAAGTTCACTATCCTCCTTTCAGGGGATAGAAAGTGAGTTGGGAGACGTTTGTATAACCGAGCAATTTAGCAGGTCGGTTATATCGGTACCACCTCATGAAGGCGTCCCTCTTCAGCACAGTGTAAACAGCGATCTCGAACTTTTTTTAAAGGTCATTTACTTTTTAGGTCATTTAATCCTACACCATAATCATCCTGATCTTTGCATCTCCTTGTCAGGGATACTAACTGGTGGTGATGAAGAGGTATAGATGTCTGCGGTAGCCTTATCATGCCTAATTCACATCATCTTCTCCTCTGCAGCAGTCATTATCCCATCGTTAGAGTTTTATGCACGACAGGCGTGATGATACCTTGCTACACTGTCATTGCAGTTTGCATTATAAGTTTGTGATTAAAGGTGTACGACTTAACTCCTGAAATAACTGAGCGTTTTAAACAAGAAACATACCAGTGTGTAAAATTTTTTTACTTCTGTTTTACATATTATTTATGTGTACTTATTGACGGGAAACATACCAACGAGTCCAATATATTTACATTAATCTTATGTATTACTTTAGTACAGTCATAAATTTACAAATAGACAGCTCAAAGATGAAGATTACACACAACAGCTACTATTGTTTTGGAGAAGCCAAAACTGCATTATCCCGTAACAAGATTACGAATTTGGGTCCATTTGTCTAAAGTTTACGTCACGAAGGGGAGAGCAAGCCACTCAAATTTACAGTACTTTCAAATGACAGTTATGTTATAAACATGGAAAAAGTTTGGCCTCTCTATACCACTGTTAACTGGTTATTGTAATGAGGGACACAGCCTAATTAAATCTAATAACCACAGTCCTGTCTCAAATGTCCGATAAAGACTGGAGCTATCCCTTCCCTTCTTCATGTAAGTTTGATCATACGGCCAATGCTATCACAGATGTTTCCAGCATCCCTTCGTGAGCCTTTTGCACATCCATCTGATATTAAGCACCACTGGTTTGACATTCATGACGGAGGAGAATTATTGACCGCAGATAGAGGCGGGGATGAAAGTTCACATAATATTTAACGTCTTCTCTAGCCTCTCTCTATTGGATAATGTTCCTAAGCTAAGGGAGTTCTTTGGATGAGTCTCTGTCTGTAGATACTCTTCTCTGATATGGTGCGTTAAGGAAGAAAGTGACGGAAATACCTTAGCAATGTGAAACAGACGCAGTAGAATACTTTTCGAACTTTTGTTCCAACCTGTACCTTTGGCCAGAAACACCCCGTGTTTATGACCAGTGACGCCACGGTGACCACACACACACACACACACACACACACACACACACACACACACACCACCCTCCTTTTGTCCCACTCCCTCAGTACCTCACCTCTCTCTGTGTCAGGCCTCCCTACCATTCTGTTTAGTCTGCCCTCCTTTATTATAGGACTACATAATGGATAGATAGATAAATAGATAGATAGAGAGACAGATAGAAGCAGGAAGTCAAATGATGAGAAGGTGTTGTGTCTGGCAAGCAGCGCTAGGCAATAACACACACGGAGGAAGAAGCTGACGACAGAAAGCGACAGCCAGTAAGGAATGATGCAGTTGGCTATGTGATATCCTCATGAGAAAAGGTCTGGTTGCCATGAGGAACATACGTGACATCCTTACTACACACCAGATTTTGGAAAGAGAGAAAGAGAGTTTAGAGAGAGACAAACGACCTAGAGAGGTCGAACGGAGATTAACCTTAGAAGACAGAGAGAGAGAGATAGCGAGACAGGAGATGCTTCTTTTAGGACTTATACTATTATACCTGTTTAATGTTTCCCAAGACAAATTAAATAGTCCCACTTCCTTCAACTGCCTCTCCCGTCACTATGTGACATCTGGGTAGAAACTACAAAGATATAAAAGCACTCGACCTGAAGTCTAAAATATAACTGCTCTACAAGTAACTACAAAGTCTTTATGACATTTGGTAGCAGCGAACGTATACGAACCTCGTCTACGAATCAACATTAAACTCACAAAATATCAAGATTGAAAAAGAACCAAATAAAGATTTCTGACAGTATTCTCCTCTATCACTTCTTTACCCTCCGTCTCCCAGATCACAATACGCTGATGCAGAGGGTCAAAGAGATCCTTTCGCATGCCCTGCGTGGCTTAGCGACAAACCAGCAAATCTGCGGACATCGTCTCGAATTAAAGCAAATTTCTACAAATGCAACCGAGACTACAGAATTAGCTTCAGTTCTACAAGGTCTGCAGCCATCTACAATCAACTACAGCCATCTACAATCAACTACAATTAACAACTCTCGTCGTCTGTGCATAATCTTCTACGCACCTACAAGTGACGGATGTTGTGCAACAGGTAAATCACAGAAAGGACCGAGAAAACTCCCTTAGGAATGAGGGAACAGAGCAAACGAAGTGAGACACGACTGCAACTCACATCTTCACTCAAAGTTACTCATCGCTACTCATTCACTCCACCACAGCTTCTGGTGTGTGGAAACCGACGTCACCATGTGCTGAATGACATCACAACAACAGTCTGCCACCATGCCAAGCAACGTGTGACTGACACACCAGGCACTTCTCACCCACTACTCATTACTCATTATTCCACGCAAACTCCCCTACTCATATTCACTTATTTTCACAGTTAAGTTGGAAAATTCGACGATTTTCTATGTTGAGGTTTGCCTGAGACGGCCGTTAACCACTACAAATGCCAGGCCATGGAGTTTCTGGTAATATCGTCCATCAACACACCACTAGAATTATCGAAGATCTTCAATCAAACCTGTATTTCTTCAGATCGACTTTTGTATCGACACACCTCTACGATCTGTGCCCTCAAGTGGGTAAAATTAATAACACTCATTTCTTCTCAGTGCTAAAATTAGCTATATTCAACCATTGAGAAATCATCTAGTTTGCTAGGACATAAATAAACAAGAGGCTGCGTCATTTCATAACATCATATCTTAAACAGAGATATTTTCGCCACCACACCCGTTAATACCAGATGACACACAAGTGCCACAACATCAGACTCGCAATTGAGGCAACCCACACCCATTTAGCGCAACCCACACCACACGTTATAGATAAGGAAACAAATCACGGGAGTTTCGGATGATGAGTGAAACCCTTCAGACGTTGAGAGTATCGACTTTCTGCGGCTGCCTTGAATCGTATGCCAATATACTTAACAGGGTCATACATATTCTGCCATTCCCTCACATAACGATAAACTCGTACAAGTTGAATTAACAGAGCAATCATTAAATATGAATCAAAAACAAATACTGCTGATCTAAAAACACACCACTCACGTTTTTGTGTATCACGAGATCGAACTGCCCCAAAATTCTCTGGCACAGACAGAGGATCGCATTGATGTCATTCATTAATCAGTCAGTGCGAACAAATGTTCATCAAGCGCCACCTTTAGATGAACAAGAAAGGTGCTATTTTCATCTTGCATAAGCCAGAAGATGTCAGCAAGCAATTGTGCGCTCCGATAAGCTACATCGTGCTAGGACATATGATGAATTTAAAACTGAATTTCTGAAGAAATTTTCTGGAGGATATGAACTACGCAGGTATAATTCCAGAATTACATAAAATTGTAGATCTTGTAAAGGGAGCACACTGAACCATGTGCTCAATTAAGAGAATAGCTGCTGAGATGTCTCACACAATCAAGAGAACCTAACCAAGCTATAAATTCTAAGTGGATAACCAGATGATGGGAAAAGATATACGAACATAAATAAGTGAGACATCATTGGTTATGTAACTGCCTTGTAGAATTACCTGATGAGACCAGCAGATCGTAGTGATAGGTACATCCCTGGAATGTGCTTGCTGAACTTAATGAACGAGGAAGGTAGAGATGCAGTGCGGTAAAGCAGGTGTGGTCGACACACGTACGCATTCTGGTAGAATCAGAATTTTTTCCGAGACGGTATCAGCTATTAGAAAACATCCCCAGCACCGACCCCAAACAGAGGAACAAATCGTCGCGACCACAAATGAGGCGGCCCAAACAAACAAAATCGCCTGAACCTCGTTCCCACACGCCTTCCTACAGGCAGTTTTACAAAGTTTCAGCATGACCGAACGGAGTCTCGCGCAATAAACAACACTTTTATGAGAAATCACCTCGTAGGTCCCCAGTCAAGGATAGGTCCATTCTGAAAAACTGTGTCAGCCTGTACCAAAACGGACACACAAGGTATGAATGCTTTATCAAAACGAAGGATAATCAAAGACACAAGGATTTGGTCCTTACTATAGACATATAGATACCAAGGGCACTGGACCAGTGATTTATAAACAGTAGAAAAAATTGTGTCTATGTTCAAATCGGGGAAGACAAGTCATGACAAAAAGCAGACAAACATGAAAGAACAAGGTTAAACTTCACATAGGAGGCATGTTGGGAAGTAGGTGTATCTTGATACCAGCTGTATGTGAGGATCAAAACATTTCCTTATTTTTAGATACAGGCTCTCCAGTGAACTTAATAACACATGAAGAACTAAATAAATTCTTAAAAATAAAAGAAATAACTTCTGGATGAAAGCCTGATTTAGAATTAGAAGCACAGTAGATGGTCAAGTTGCAGTAAAAGGTATGATAAGATTAAATCTCAGTTTCACAGAAACTACAAGACCATTCTCTGCATTGTTCTGCTCAATTGAAACTTAGCAATTAAAGCTCATATCATTACTGGAGCTTAAGTCCATGAGAACTGAGAACATAACTATACTCCCCGCAAATGAATGGAATAGACTTTGATAATAGATTATGAAAGTGGCACAAACCCTCACCGATTGGTAGAAAGGCCAAAAAGAATTGGTAATATTAAAGGCTTTAACAAACATACAAACAGATGAGTGTATAGATCCCATACACCAGCAACCCCATCCTCAAGATTAGTGACCCAGATAACAGTACTTTGATTTATCAATTTTCCATTATCTCACTAATGATTTGGTTATACACCTAATTCATACATGAAGGTTACCATAAAGAGCAAATTACGGAATAGTACTGTTCTTGTCATGGAGAAATTATGTAAAAGTAAAGTTGTCAGTAAAAACGCATTATGTCATACGAACGACGAAGGAGAAACTACTCAGATATTAAATTTATTAATCACATGAATAGAAGTTCCAGTTGAAGAGGACTTGCATAGTTAATATTGAAAAATGTTTCGCCCTGTGAAAGGAGAATAAATATTGGTGGAGATAACAAGTGAGATCAAATCTACGGATAGAGAAAGAATAAAGAAAATTTAATTCACTCAGGTGAATTTGACGAAGAAAATGATTTGTTAACCCTGCTGGAAAAACACAGGGACACCGTAGCATTGCCGGAGAACAATTAGGGTGTACTAACTTGATTAATCACATGATTAATGTACCCAAACACCGCAATTTTCGTACCAGCTTATCGCATACCACCTCCCAACGTACACTTGCAAATCAGTATGTCGATGAAGTATTCAAAACTTAGATTATTGAGCCTTCAGTTTCTCGATGGAACAGCTCCCTTTTCTTTGTTGCCAAAAGTGGAGAAATGCGTTAAGCATTAGTAGATTACGTAAACTAAATAATCACACAATCAGCAGATTTCCCATGCCATTGCTAAAGTGATGTTCACCACAGAATACTGGTCCATGAGAATAATATATTCTCGACCGTCGTCTCTAAACGGATACTATCAGATTCCGGTATCTCAGTCGTAAATACACTGCCTTTTTCAACAAACAGAGGCCATTATCAATATCTTTAAAAGAATGCCAATGGGACTGAAGGTTAGCCGGTACGTTCAGCGTCTTATGAATTACGTGTCCGTCCGGAATTTTAGGACAAGGAATATTTGTTTATCTTGACGATATTATTATCGCAATGAAGAATCGTGGGATCATCTCGGAAATTAGACTGCTCTTACAAAGCTTAGTGATGCTGGATTAAAAATTAAACTTTCTAAATGCAAATTTTAGCCTTCAAAGGAAAATAAATTTCTTAGGCCACAAATTAAGTTCTGATGGTATTCACACCACTGATGACAAAAAATACAGGCGGTAGAGATTTTCCTGAACCCACTACGACTGACGAGTTGAACAATTTAAGTCTGTTAGGTACTATAGGTCCTTCGTACCACAGTTCTCTCATATAGCCTTCCCTCTATTCAACTACTCAAAAAAGATGCTGTATTCAATGGGAAGAAGAACAAAAGAGCATTTAACAATCTAAAAATTAAACTAACAGAAATGCACCTTGTTTAGCATATCAGAATTACACGAAATCATTTCTTATTTGTACAGACATCAGTTAAGGATTAGGGGGCTGTTACTGATGCGGAAGATAAAGGAAAAAAATCGAGCAATTGCATTTGCCAGCAGACAGACAAGAAGGTGCAGAGAGAAAAATTATAGCACTACAGACTTAGAGCACTTGCAGTGATTTTTGCATTACAAAGTTTCAAAGAGATTTGGTATAACGTTGCAAGAATCATATTCACCGACATAAACCACTGGTGGAGGTATGTTTAAAGAAAAACTCCTTTCTGGGAGGAAGGGAAGATGAAATGTACAGTTGAAAACTGCAGTGTACAAATACATTATATACAAGGTAAAATGAATATAGCTAGCTGACGCATTGTCTAGGAACCCGAACACAATTAAGGTAGCGGCGTTAGAACACAAAGGAAATATCTTAAACCACGAGGATATCGCAAAAGCACAAGAACTTGACTGATATGGTCAAAAGTAATAACAAGTTAGAAAAGTGGAGATGACATACAATTACTAGCTGCATGTCCCACTTGAACAATTCACACAATAAATTAATAATACATTATACAAAATTAACTCTTATAAAACCTTAAAACGTAAGGAACTGCTAACCAGATGGTAGTTCCTAATGTCATTATACCGCCAGTATTACGTATGATACACGACATCCCAATTGCAGGACACCTGGAAAGGATAAGACATTCAACCAAGCAACTATTATATTACTGTCTTCATTGCGAAGAGATATAAACAATCATATGGGCAATTGAATCATGTGAAACACAAAGGATACCCAATCACACCTGCACCGATAGGTAATTGCAGTACCACATCAACCATGGGACATTGTGCGCTGTTGATTTACTCAAGATGCCATTATCATACAATAATAACCTATGCTATTCGTAGCAACGAATCATTTTTCCCGTTATGTCATTTTAGCTCAATTAAAATCAGACAACCGAGACAGTAGCAAAACTAATGACAACAGATAATGTAATATGTCGCTTTACTACCCACAAAGGTATTAATAAGTGATAATGGAGGAAATTTAATTCTGAGATCTTACAAGAAATATGTAAACAATACAACATTTAAAAAAGTTAACGTTTTTGGCCTATCACAGCATCCAGATAGGTTGAGTGAAGACAAAATAAAAGGTATTAGATGTGCTACGACATTCTCAGTGAAAATTATTACAGCTGGGATGATTGGATTCCCAGAGTAAGAGGCCTCCATTAATGGGTCTATAAATAAATCCATTGGTGACACACCACATTTCATTATATATAGCACAGATAAAAATTACCATATAGGCTCTAGAAGGTGACAGCATGCTATATACAATTACGATGATTACTCTAAACTCCGTTTACGTGGATTCAGGACATTCACAAAAGAGTGCAAAAACAGACAACGATCTAAAGGAAGAAATGGCGGAGGCATTTTAACAAGAAGGCAAAAGATTCACCTGTCAGCTTAGGAGACATTGTTTACGGAGTCATTCGCACGAGAGACAATAAGTGTCCCTAAATTTGAGGGCCCATACGAAATTAATTAACATAAAGGCAAACAAAGTTTTAATTAAGTCACTTTCAAGTAGCGAGGAAAAACAAGTTCATATTGACCATTTAAAACGAGTTTCAAGGAATTATCTAATTATTCAGTATGGATACAACCGAACAGGTAGACGTACCTCAAGAAACCAAGCAAGAACACAACAATGATTGCAAAAGAATTAAGGTCATATACCAAACAATAGAACATAGGTGCAACTGTTCCAATGAAATCTACCAGTACATCATTTACGAATTAAATATCGATTTAAACTCCTTCTATAAATGAAATAACAATATGCGTAACACATCATCTATCATCAACCACAGCTTTATAAGAATTAATAGATTTTTTTCGGTAGGTTACGATGAAGGGACTTATGCTATGGATTCTCTATACATAGTAAGGGAGTATATGCGCACCTAGACTGAAAGCATATAGTACGACAAAAAGGATGCCTCATATAGCTCCAACGGCCACGACTACAATCGTCAAGGACGTCACTGAGTACTGAAATAAGTCTAGATTACTTGTATGACTTGCCTGCTTCATATGAAAAGACTTGCGACGCCGATGCGAACTCCTGGACTTCAAGATAAAGAATATGTTTCACAATCACAGCATCACCAAGGAAGTGGATGAAATGGTGAAGTTAGCGAAATGAAACTAAAACGAATAGCGAAGTCAACTATGCTCGTCATGATCCGAATCTCCCATCTTATGGAACAAGGTGTGTTGACAGGAACAACATCTGTGCTCGCCAAAGCGCGGTTTGTTCGATCTGGGCGGCGCAATTCTTTAGAACTTATCTTTGGATTGTACAGAGGATGACCTTAAAGAAATAAACAAAAAATTTAATAGGAATAAATAAGGTACTAACATACCAAGATAAATTCATCACAGGACAGAACATAAACGTGAAGAGCAATTTGTGAAAAATCTGAAACAAGCAGAAAAACGTAACTCTCAGTATGATAAAATAAATGACTTGGAGGATAACGTTATATTTTCCAACGCTTCTCCATCATCACAGAACATACTGACACGATTCTACAATTAGAGAACACTAGAGATCATTTCAGGGCACTTATGCAAGGAATTTTCGAGATACTGTTGATAGCAAGATCTGAAATGTTTCTCCAGGTTGCAGGCTACGTCAGATAGTTAGTCAAGGCATCACATAAACATAATTGAAATGCATTGGATACCACAGTAGGGAATTTATGCAATATTACCCATTACTTGGAAACAACACTAACACACATAACGCTCAGTGATAGTTCATGTTGCATTCATCACGGAAGACCTGTTGCAGTATACCAAATACGCCCCTATAGAAGCAGCAACAACACTTTAGTCATCATCAACATCAACACAGACACGGCGAACTCATCACTTGGTCTCCAAGAGGCAGAGACACTGTCACTTTAGCAAGTGAGTCACTTACGATTGAAAGCTGAGTGCCGCCTCCTTACATGCTGTTCATCTTTTGTCCTGCACGTACATTTTCACGTTTCGGCCACTACTGATACCAATTCCCGCTTGTAAATATTTATCATCAGCAATAACAATATTCATCATCATTGCAACTTCACTTTTGCTCCAGATAAACTTGTACACCATCAACGCATTGGACACTGCATAGTTTTTATTTCCCCTCCATAACACATCAGTTTACATAGTCTGTCCAGATATTCCACCATCTCATACATCAGCCTCAGGATTATACATAGCACCAGACTACTGTGCGGTATTTACACCATCCATGTCTGCTTTTTCCACCATCTAATCTACGCCATTATCAACCATACACTGAGCATTTCCATACTGCCTGATATGAACCAAACATGAGCACAAGTAAGAAAGCTGACTTCACTAAGTTTAGCTTCGCGCAACTGATCAGTAAAACAATAGAAGCCTGGGAAGATTTGAGTTTAGTGTGTTCAACCCTTATTATGTGTAATGGCTTGCCTTCTGTCTTTATAATTATCTGCATTGTGGATTGCAGTATTGCTTATTGGCCATGCACAGAATGCATGCAAAATTGCTAATTTGGAGTCATTGTTTAGTGGGAGAGTTAACATCACAGTTAACCACTCCCTGAATGAAATTATTATATATTTGTATATAGTATTAATTATATATTAAAAAAAAAAAATAATAATAATAATAATAATAATAATAACACAAAGAAAGAATGACCCATATATGACAAACCAATTGCCATTATCTTTGAATGAAAATATTAATAACTACTTTAATAATCTTAATTTTAAACTATTTTATTCTTGCGTAACATGCATTTCACTATAATATGCTAAGTACATACTGTATTACAGTTAAATAATTCACTTTAATGCATTTATTCCAATATGTATTCAACTTATTTAAAATGTAATATTATTGAATAATCACTATTTACTATGAATAATATGTATACAATATTCATACAATTATGTTACTTTACAATATTATGTATTTCACTTAATTAGCTTATAAGTTCATTATAATGTGTATATGGTAATATTAATATATTATAACTATTAAGTGTCGATGGTACTCCATTTTCGCGCGGCCGAGCAAATATGAGACTACATAATGGATAGATGAATAAAATAAAGATGAATAGAAGAGACAGATAGAAGCAGGAAGTCCAAATGATGAGAAGGTGTTATTGTCTGAAAGCGAGAGCAGCGCTAAACATGCTTACCTGGGAGGAAAGCTGGCGACAGCCCGGCCAGTAGGAAATGATGCAGTTAACTGTCAGCAGTCCTCGTGAAGAAAAAGTCTGGATTGCCACGAAAAGGAACATACGTGACGCATCGCTTGCACAGATTTTAGGAAAGAGAGTTTGAAGAGGAGACAAGCACGACCTAGAGAGAGAGGTCCGAGACGGAGAATTAACAACAGGAACAGAGAGAGAGAGAGATAGCGAGACAGGAGTAGCTCACCGGGACTTATACTATTATACCTGTTTAATATTTCCAAGACAAATAAAATAGTCCCATACTATTCTTTACCTCTCCCGTCACTACATGACATCTGGTAGAGGAGGAAACTACTACCAAGATAAAGCCGCTCGACCCTGAGATCTACAAAATATACTTCTCTACAAGTAACTACAAAGTCTTTATGACATTATGACCTCTCTCTCTCTCTCTCTCTCTCTCTCTCTCTCTCTCTCTTCTGTCCTGCTTTTGTTATCTGTAATAATTTTTACATGTATCAAATTCTTTGCTGTGTGATTCTACTAAGGACTGTATAATCTGTGTAGTTTGTGTTTAGTCCTCTCTCTCTCTCTCTCTCTCTCTCTCTCTCTCTCTCTCTCTCTCTCTCTCTCTCTCTCTCTTCAATCAATATTTCAATCTGCCTGCCTGCCTTAAACTCACACAAACAATTGCCTGCTTCTCTTCCTCCCTTTCATCAATTTCACGGCCTTTCTCACGCTCTCCCCGTTCCTGCCAATCCCCCTCCCTTCCCTCTGCCACTCCTATCGTCTCCCACTCCCCTCCCCTCCCCTCTGTCCGTTATCTCGGCTCCTCCTCTTCTTCCTCCTTTCACACATCAGTACTACTGGGGACCTGTGTGTAACGTAGACTGTTCAGGTTTTTGTTCAAGATGAAGAGAGTAGGTTTGTTAAATAAATTGCTCTGTTTAATGTCACTCTTCTAGGTATTATACGGTAATTCTAAGCCTTCTGCTCCTGCTCCTACTCCTGCTTCTTCTCCTGTTTTTGCTTTTCCTCCTGCTCCTCCTCCTCCTCCTTTTTCTCCTCCCTCTCCCCGTCCTCCTTCTGCTCCTCCTCCTCCTCCTCCTCCTCCTCTCCCTCTTCCTGCTCCTCCTCTTCTTCAATCTTGTTGTAAAATTTGGAACCTGGATGTAACACAGACTGTTGCTGGTCGTGTCCTGGCGGAAGATTGCGTCTTAGTAAGAACCGATTGTCTGCCCCAACCCATTCAGCCCGAGAACGTTTTATATATTATTTCTTGCTGATGTTATACAGTTTTAGTCTTTATTCGAGTGTTAATATAGCCATCATTTACTCATCCTAGGAAAGAGAGAGAGAGAGAGAGAGAGAGAGAGAGAGAGAGATGAATAAATAATCTCTGTAGGTTGCAAGAATATCAGTGCGTAATTGAACTTTGTCTTAATCGCTACGTGTGGTCAATAGGCAAGTATCTAACCCTTATTATTCTATTACGTACATTACAGGTTCCCCATTTCTTTGTCATTTTTCATACTCATTCAATGTACAGTTTCTGGCTAAAATACTGACCCACTTCAAGACAATGAATATCAAGACAGTGAGCGATAACTTTTAAAACACACGAATTCTATCTTCTCAGTCCCAGGAAAGTTGCTGAATACTGTACGAGTTTTATAATTGTTCGACTCAAAAGAATGGTATTTTTCGCGACTCTACCTCCCCCCACGCCTCTCTCTCTCTCTCTCTCTCTCTCTCTCTCTCTCTCTCTCTCTCTCTCTCTCTCTCTCTCTCTTATCGTTATCTGTCCTCCTGCTATCCCTCCTCCGCCATTCTTCGACCTTTCCTCTTTCCCTTTCCCCTTCCCCTGCCACCTTTCTTTCTCCCACTTCCTGCTGTTATCATTCCTTCTTCTTTCGCTCCTCCTCCTCCTCACATTAGCGTCATTATATTTCCTTTTTTTTTTTTTACCCTAGTTCCGTTCTTCGTGCATTTATCTTTTACTCACTTTCCCCCTCCCTCTCCCTCTCTTTCCTTCCATTTCATCCCCCTTCTCACTCTTCCTTTCCCTACTCTCTCTCTCTCTCTCTCTCTCTCTCTCTCTCTCTCTCCCCCTTCTCTCTCCCGTTTTCTTTCTCCTCAACTCCTCACTTTTCTCCTCCCCCCTCCATGCCTCCTTCTCTCTGTTTTCGTCTTTCCACTTTTCGTACTCTGTTTCCGTCTCCCTTCTTCCCCTTTCACCCTTTCATCTCTCCCTCGTTCCCCTATCTCCTTGTGTCTCTACCTCCCCCCCTCCTCTCTCTCTCTCTTCATATCCCAGGTCCTCTTTTCTCCCTGCTTCCCATAACCAATTGTATTTAATTAACACCTTCAACTCCAACTCCTCCTGCTGGTTTTCATTTATTTATTTATTTTTTCAGCTAAGAGGAGATTTCTCGTGAATCGGGTTTGAAATAAGCTCCAACAATTCTTTTAATCCGATGACCTTTTTTTGCCTGCATCAGTATATTTCATTCAACACAAGAAGGGTTTCAGTGCTGTCTTTTCTTTAATTTGACCTTATGTTTTGTCGTGTTCCAGCTCATTTCAGGTCTGATTGGCAGAAAAAGGCTTTACTACTCGTCTACATCCTCTTCATGGCATTTCTTCAAGAGTATAATTGTATTTAGTGTTAATCTATTGTTACAGCTCAACATTGAAGAAGGATATATAACAATTTTTTGCCAAGTCTGAGTAAAAAGAGTATATTAGTGAAAGGGTTATTTATGACTATATTAAAAACTCCACAGTTCTAAAAATCTATTCATAGTTCAACAAAATCGTCATGACTTAGCAAGAATGAAGTAAAAGAAAAAGTCAGTGGTTTGATAATGTTCACCACCTCTGCACAGTCGTCTTTATATACTGTGGTTTTCCTAACATCAGACAATTTCATTCAGCGAAGTAAGGGTTTCTTGTAGTAGTAGTGGTAGAAGTAGTAGTAGTAGTAGTAGTAGTAGTAGTAGTAGTTGTACTAGTAGTTGTAATTGTTGTTGTTGAGTAACTCCAGTTTTTCTGGTCGAACAGACCCATCGACCACAATCAAGCAATTGCCCCTGCAACGCCGTCCTTGTCAGGGAATCAATGTTCTCTTGCGGCAGACAGCGCCTCCGCACAGCAAGACGCGGGAATAAGTGTGAAGGTTTGATCCTTCGATGGACGTCGCATTTGCGTTTATCCATGCAGATAACAGGGGCACCACTGCAGGCTCCACCTCACCCTGTTATTTGGCTGTACAGTATGACTAACATCCATCGTTGTAATCGGTTCCCTGGGTTACAGTAAACCATCTGACTTTTCACTCTGTACAGCCACCTGAAGTGGGATGAAGAGTAATAAAAAAGGAATGGAAGAGTGCAAGAGAATAGGAAGACAGAAGAGTAGACACAGAAAAATGATAGACGTGAAGGAAGAAGTAGGCAGCATTACACCAAGTTACTGGATGATGGGTGCCCCCATCTGCCAGCCAGTAGAAGCAGCGCAGGAGCAGCAGCAAGAGCAGCAGCAGTAGTAGTAGTAGTAGTAGTGGTAGTAGTAGTGATAGTAGTAGTGGTGGTGGTGGCGGCGACATCAGCAGCAGAAAAAATGATAGAAGTGAAGGAGGAAGGCAGCTCTACATCAATTGAGGGGGTGATGTGCGTCCCCACCTACCAGACAGTAGAAGCAGTAGTAGCAGAAGAAGTAATAGTAGCAGCAGCAGCAGCAGCAGTAGTAGTAGCAGCAGCAGCAGTAGGAGAGAGAGAGAGAGAGAGAGAGAGGAAGTGGCAAGGCAGTAAGGCTGACGTTTGAGTGCATGTTGATAATGAATATTGACTTGCCCACGTTCCTCCGCGGCCCTCACTTCTCTCTCTCTTTCTCTTATCTCTCCCTCCTCCATCCTGTCTTTACTGCTTTCATCTTTTATTCTATTTTTACAACGATAACCAGTTTTATATTTTATTCTGGCTATCTCCGGGTGAACTTTCGATGGACAGTTTTAAGCCGTGTTCTTGCTGCCGCAGGAGACTTCATAACGCTTCCTCCTTAGCGATGTTACATAGTAAAACTGAAGGCTCTCAGGTGTCTATAACTTATTCTATGTTTAATAAAGTCGTCTGTTCTTTAGGTGGAATAGAATACTGCATCTGACCCAGCCAGGAGAGGGTTACTGGTATACAGTAATAACACCTAGGCTCCTATTACTTATTATAAACTCACCTCCTCTGAAGTTAGTTGGAATAAATAATAAAGCTGTCCGGACCATATTCTCTTGTATGTTATTGATGTCTACATATCAGAAAAGCTTAGTGGTCCAATCAGGCGGCTAAGCGCTTGCCCATGAGACACTCACTGACATCAAACTCGACATGGACCTCCTCTGACATACTGGGCATGCCCATGCGAAATTTCTTCTCATTCCGAATGTCTGGTGAAAAATCGAGCAGAAAAGTGCGCGAGGCTCGGCTACAACTGATCCCTGGCAATTATAATTTACACCGTCGTTGTCAGCTTGTTCCGTGTCTTTTGACGTATAGCAAGTCGAAATCCGAGGGGGTCAATTGTGGACACACACACACACACACACACACACACACAGGACAACGCTTATTCGCGCAGTAGTTTTGATACGTTTACTATTTACACCAGTAACGTACTGTACGAGAGAATATCTGTGTATTATATGCAAAATCCGTCGCAATGGAAGGGTGCTGCGAGTTTATGCCATCAAAAGTATGGCTCTTTAACTATCTCATGATCTGGACAACTTTAGTATTGTAGTATAGCTAACGACAATTGATTTGTACACAGCCATGATTGAGTTATTGGAACCGTACAGTGTTAAAGAATGGTTCTTCAGCGCTTTCGTTGCTATGAATTTATAGTTATCTGTTTTTGTTTTTATTTTTGTTACTGTCCCACTATTTCCTACACCTCAGTGGAGATTTATCGAATCGGCGGAGTTAAGCATTATTCCATCATCGTGATTGTGATGACGATCTTGTTCATCATCACCATTAACTTCCAGTTAACTGTTCGGTAAATGGGTTCAGTAGGATCCAGAACAAGATAAGGGGAAACACAGTAAAACTATCAACAGAATGCCTTCTAAGTGGAACGTGCAGTTTGTAATCCTTCAACCCTGTTAGTCTGATGACATTTTCATTTTTAATGGAGCCACCACTAGACAATCTTATTCAACTTCAGAACGGATCTCTAGTGATGGAATAGTTATTGAAGGCTATACTGTATTCTTTTTTTTTTTTATGCGTTCGACTCTGGGCATAGGCTTCACAGCCTGCTATCAAGGCCCAGAAGTTCAAACTGTATTCAAAAAGGGAATGAAATGTTTGGAGCCCGGAATTAACGTAATCAGATATTTACCTTATGTATGTATGTATATATATATATATATATATATATATATATATATATATATGCCACGGACTTGTTACTTAGAAAGCGCAGTCTTAAGCAGTCTTATTGGGAAGAGAATCACCAGGGCTTGTGTACATACATCTTCATCTTTATTGGTTAATGTTTCGGTACCATACTTCTACCATTATCAGAGGCTAAAAACAGAAATAAAAGACTGTGTATGTAATGTTCTGTATTACACTATTCTGGTCATGGATTATAAAAAAAAATGCATTAATTTATGCAGAAAAACCTTAAGGTGAAAGTGGAAAATGATTAGTTTTGGGTGAAATTAACCTACGTTAATTAATGAATTTAAAAGAGCATTCCATGTCAGATAAAAAAAATCTCAATTCTGGTCTGGTAAGTAAAACTAATAATAAAACAAAATCAATAAATAAAATCACAAGTTGCTGCAGAGTGGCAAGAATTCGTATTCACCATATATCGACAAAAAGACAGTATAATAATGGGCTGCTCCCTTGGACCAACATTAGCAAAGGATTTTCGGTGTCTCCACGAAGAAAAATGGCTTGAAAACTGACCACAAAATTTTAAACCATTGTTCTATAGGCATTATGCAGACGACTCCCTCTTTCATTTAAGTCTGCTGACCATGTTCCACAGTGTACCCTCATCTTTCAGCAAATTAACATAGAATTCACTTCGGAAACCAAAGAAAATAATGTGCTCTCTTTTCACGATACGAAGATAAATAGGCAGTCCAATTCTTTCACGACGTCACTATACAGGAAAGCAACTATCAAGGGTTTGTGCTAAAAATTCACATCTTTTGTTCCCACGATACAAACGAAATCTGGCGGTGACACTTGCTACATGAGCTTTTCGTATTTTAAGACTAATTCAGGTTCAATGCTGAACTACGAGACCTGAGAAATTTAATACATAAGAACGAATATCCATTAACCCACTGCATCTCAGCAAATTTTTCACCAATGACCCCCCCCCAGTCCTGGCAGATTTTAGTTTTTTTTTTTTTTTTGGCTAATACCTCCGCTTTTTATGAGAAACATCAAAATTTCAGAAAGAAAGTGTTCAGTTGAGTTTAGAAATATGGTAGAAATAAGAGTACCTTGTTACCGTGTTCTCTCAGGCCAGGCTCGAGAGAAAACGTTTTCTATGGGAGGGGTAGCTATTTTAAACCATTCATAACTGGTTAGATATTTATTTATTTGGTATGAATTTATATGTAGTACAAGACTATATTGGTTTTCAGACAATAATATAGGCAATATATTCACTCACCAAAAACATCAACATATGGCACCTTCTTTTACGACATTACCGCCTCATCACTTCTGCTTGCTTCTTCCCGTGGCTTATTTCTTCCTTTGTCCTCCACCTCAGGAATCACTTTCGCCTTGAATTTCGTCATTGGAGAGACCATGGTGTGACATGTCTTTACTGGCCAGGTCACTGCTAACAGAAGTTGCTGAGAAAATGGCGTGCAGGGGGGGAGGGGGGGTCAGGTGGGGCCAGGCATTATCCCCGCCTGGCGTTGGGTAGAGGAAGGTCTCCAACATATGCCTACCAAAAATCACCCATGAAACTTGAAAAATGTGCAAATGACGGACCTCGCAATTGCATAACGTATGGATACGTTGTTGGGTGTCTGTGACAAAACGTGGTGACGTATCCATATGTTGTTGGGACGCAGCGGGTTAAACTTTATTGATGTATATATCGGTAAAACACTGAGTATATTGCTATGTCCACCTTTTAAAGTCATCTACTGTACCTACAGATGTGATTCATTTCCCCACAGTTATTGCTGAGAAAGACAGCTGTTCACTCTGTAAATGTTTAAGCAGCTTAGTACGTGAATTTTGTCCACAGCTAAACCTTACAGTAGTTTTCAAGGCTAATTACAGTATCCATTCATTCTATAAGTTCAAGGATGTAATTTCTGAGGAGCTGAAATCGTCCATTGTATATCAGTATAAATGTCAAAGCTGTAATACTTGTATATTGGGAAGATGAAACGGCACCTCAAAACATGCATCTGCTATTCATAAACATGCTCACAACAACGACCATCCTGTGTCCATGGAGAATTTTTCTGTGCTGACCAGTTCCTTTTCGAGACAGTGACCTGTTAATAATGGAGTCACTTCTGTCATACAGGGACAAACCTACTATCTGCAATAATTAACTATCTATGTAATTACTGTCTATAAATTGTATATCTTGGAGGCTTCTTAGGATTTTTATTTATTTTTTACTGTGTGTTAGTGTTAAGGTAGCTTTGTTATGAAACAAAGTTTTACAATTGCATCATCTGTTGTGTGTATGTGTTTTATTTTTTTATCATTTAGGATATTAATACTAGTATTTACGTCAATTTTTTGACACGTCAATGAACTCTTGCCACACTCTGCAACGAGTTGTGATTTAATTTATTTATTTAGTTTCATTATTAGTAATACCAGACCCCACATGAGATTTCTTTATTTGACCTGGAATGATCTTTAAAATTCATTATTTTCACGTAGGTTAATTTCAGCCAAAATTATTAATTTTGCATTTTTCACTTTAAGGTTTCTTATGCATAAATTAATACTATTTTTATTACCTATGGCTACAGTACTGTAAGGAAGAATATTACATGTACAGTCTTCTATTTCTTGTTTAGGCTCTGATCATGGTAGAAGTATGGTACCGAAACGTTAACCAATGAAGATGAAGATATATGAACAATACAAGCCCTGGTGATTCTCTTGCCATATATATATATATATATATATATATATATATATATATATATATATATATATATATATTACATAGATAGATAGATAGATACATATGTCACTGTCAGGTGAGTTTATTTGGTTATGGGGATATTTTTCGACTGGAAGGGTTAGGTATAGCCTTGACTAACCCCTCCATCACTAGAGAGCCCCTCTTAATATAATAATAATAATAATAATAATAATAATGATAATAATAATAGAAAAGTTTGCTGTGATTCTCGGCTTAATATTTTGCCATTTAGCCTAGTGGAAAGTACTGAATTCAGATCTGCTCAGTGTTTTCTGTGTAATAAGTATGAGAGAAAACCACAAAATTTGTAAAGCTGTAAGTTTACAGAAATATAACAATGGTACCTCTCATTACCTGAAAGGAAGAAGGTTACAGTTAAGCTTACAGTTACCTAGTTTTTGAGATAAATGTAATATGTAACCAGGCTTCGTTTATTTCTTCCCCACCTTTGTCTTCAGATTTTGATGATATTCTCATAATAACTTTGTAAGTGCTTGTAGTGAAGTTTTGTAGATCAGTTATACATATATTAGACTCGTGGACGAGCGGTTGTTATACGTGAGTAGTTTCGCAAGTAGATAATCTTTGTTCCCTTTTTGTCATGCAATGACAGGAGAGGTAAAGATTAGTATGGGACTATTTTTATTTGTCTTGGAAATATTAACAAAGTCTCTCACACACGAGTGAAGTATAGAGTCCCGCGAGCTAACCTCCCTGTGTGTGTGTGTCTCTCTCTCTCGCCCATGTTGCTAGGCTCCTTCTCCCTACTCCCTGTCGGTTCTATGGCCTGTCTCCTTCTGAGCTCTGCTTCCTAAACTCTGGTGTAGCAGGGGTCGTGTCACATGTGTTACACTGTTGTTGAAATGTTCTAGAAGCCTGTGTGTGAGTATGTGTGTATGTGTGTGTATGGTCACGAGGCGCTGTCATGTGCCTATCAAGCATTAGAGTGTGTAAGCATGTTTAGCATTGCTCGATTCTCGCAGACACACTACCTATCTTGCTGCTTCTATCTGTCTGTCTATCTATCTATCTATCTATCTATTATGATTTGTAATTATAATATAGAGTCCTGACACTGCTCGGTCATGCGCTGGAGGTCCTCCGACAGCAATCATCATTGACATATGCTAATCTATTAGTACATAATATTGATTATAATATTGTATAGACAATATTCATGATAATATTGTACTGATCCAGTAGTATTACATTTTTAACAAGTGGTATACATAATTGAACAAATGCAATGGTTGTTGTATGACATTTTGTAAGATGTGTATGTATAACAGACATATGCATATAATTGTGCAATGGTAATACTCCTAGGTTATTACATTACATGTTGAGTTACCCCTTTAGTAATGTCTAATATTTCACCTAACTTGTGTGATGATTCCAGTAATACAGAATTATGGTAACATTGTATGAATTTACAAAATATTGTAGTAACATTGTGGTAATACATAATTGTAACATTGTATGAATTGTTACATAATTGTATTGTAATTGTTATATTGTAGTAACACTGAAGTAATACATAACTGTAACATTGTATGAATTGTTACATAATATTGTAGAAACATTGTAATAAAACATAATTGTAACATTGTATGAATTGTTACATAATACTGTGGTAATGCATAATTGTGTTGGCCTTATAACTGCAGTTACATTTTGTTAATGCAACTGTTACATGCTTGTGTTGGCCTTATAATTGTAGTTACATTTTGTTATTGCAACTGTTACATAATTGTGTTGGCCTTATAATTGTAGTTAAAGTTACATAAAAGTTACATCTTGTTAATGCAACTGTTACATAATTGTTACATATTGTTTGTAGTTACATATCGTTTGTAGTTACATATCGTTTGTAGTTACATAATTGTAATAATTGCAGTCCTGACATTGAATCGGGTCATGCTGCGGTCGATGATAGTGATGATGTGCCATGCCACTAGCTTGTGGAGACAACAATTTGCTTTTTTGTTTGTAGTTTATGTGGTATTTTGGCATTTGTAGTAACACTTACACTTACTTTACTTTGTTTATGTGATCATACTCTATTTCATTTTTTTTTTTTTTTTTGTATTGATTTTCTATACTTTGTTTTTCTTCGTTTGTCTACGCTTTTTCGGTGTTGTTCGAGGTTGCATAATTGCTGGCTAATTTCCTTGGGACCCTTTTTTAGGGTTTAGTTTATATTGCACAGATATTACTGAAAATGATATTATATAGCCCCATATTTTGTTATTTTATATAAAAAATATATATACTCTGTATACAGTATTAACAATATACACTGACTTGTTGTTCACTTGCACCTATCGTGGGCAATATATGTGTCAGCACTATGTGGAAATCATTGTCTTCACGATTGTGTGGAAGATGTTATTCATTCTTGCTAACGTCTTTTGTGTTGGCCATTTTTTTTTTTTTTCTGGTTTTCCTTGTAACTTAATTTATCTGTTTCCACTAGGTAGCTTTAATTAATAAATGTTTAATATGGTTCTTTTGATCGCTCACTGAGAAGCTGTGATAGTATATTTTCTTTATTACTTTGTGGATGTAATAATGTATAGCTGTATGTATGAAACACGTATTTTATGGTAACACTCGTTGGTAGTAAATAAATACTATAATAAATGAATGAATATATACAGTGTAGAATATTTATTATTGGTGCAAGTATTTAATGATTGAATTATGAAGATAACTGAATTAGGTATATGTATGTAAGTTGTAACTATACAGCACGTTTTATATGTTTGTGCAGAATGTGTTGTCTGTCACTGTGTCTATTACTGTGTATTGTATAAATGAAGTAACTATGTAACTCACTCATTTTTACCGTGGTGAGAATGGTGTGAGTGGTGTTGCACGTGGTGATTGCGTTGTTCTTGACTGGTTGATTGACGTGTTGTGGGGTGTCAGACACACGTTGATAGGCGTGGCATCGTGTCAGCAAACACGTATGGTAACGTCGACTTCCCACACTGGTAGCTGTGGTGAGTAAATGAGTAGCGATGAGTAACTTCAGTGAAGATAAGTGAATAAGATGGGTTGTGAATATGGACTTGGTATTTGCTTCGTTGTCTTGACCTCTTAACTCCTGTGTCAGCGGTGGACGTTGGGTGACGGTAGGAAAGAGAGGAGGGTAAGGTCTGGTGGTTGTGAGTTGTGAGTCGTGTCCCACTCTTCGATTGTTTGTTTTGTTTTTCTTTCTCGATGTATTCTCGGTCCTTTTCTCTTGTGATTTACTCGTTGTGGGATGAAGACTGCCGCTACTTGTAGGTGCGTTTAGAAGATTATACAGACTACTCGTTGAGTTGTTATTTGTACTTGATTGTAGATGGTTGTAGTTCGTTGGTTCGTCGTAGAAATTGGAAGATTGTTTGTATCAATATTTTGTTAAACTACTGGCAAGGTGTCGTGTGACCACTTCTAAATCAGCGTGATGATCGTGGAGACGGAGGGGGGGTTGGAGAGAATACTGTCAGGAGCTGGTTGTGAGTTGTTGGTTGTAAGAGGTATTTTTTGTTTTCAATCTTGATAATGCAGAATCAACTGTATACTCGTAGACTCATAGGCTCGTAGACATGTAGGCTTGTAGGCTGTATTTTGTAGGAATTCACTGTAGAACTGAAGCTAATCTTGGTTACAGTCTTGCCTGCTTTTGTAGAAATTCACTGTAGATTTGTAGACGAGGTTCGTAAGTTCGCTGCCGCCATATCTCACAATAACTTTGTAGAAACTTGTAGGGAAGTTTTGTAGATCAGTTATACATATATTAGACTCGTGGACGAGCGATTGTTATACGTGAGTAGTTTTGTAAGTAGATAATCCTAATTCCCATTGTCATGCAATGACAGGAGAGGTAAAGATGAGTATGGGACTATTTTTATTTGTCTTGGAAATATTAACCAAGTCTCTCACACACGAGTGAAGTATAAAAGTCCCGCAAGCTAACCTCCCTGTCTCACTCTCTCTCTCTCTCTCTCTCTCTCTCTCTCTCTCTCTCTCTCGCCCATGTTGCTAGGCTCCTTCTCCCTACTACCTGTCGGTTCTATGGCCTGTCTCCTTCTGAGCTCTGCTTCCTAAATTCTGGTGTAGCAAGGGTCGTGTCACATGTGTTACACTGTTGTTGAAATGTTCTAGAAGCCTGTGTGTGGGTATGTGTGTATGTGTGTGTATGGTCACGAGGCGCTGTTGTGTGCCTATCAAGCATTAGAGTGTGTAAGCATGTTTAGCATTGCTCGATTCTCACAGACACAATACCTATCTTGCTGCTTCTATCTGTCTGTCTATCTATCTATCTATCTATTATGACTTGTAATTATAATATGGAGTCTTGACAATATTACATAAGAAGTTACCTTTGGTCATTCTAAGTACATGTTCCAAATATTATTGACCTTGAACTACTTTTAAAGCTTACTGTTTATGATGCCAAAATTTATACATTAAATTATATGTTAGTGAAACATCTGAGCATAAAAATAACTTTCACATGTTTTGTTACTTTGCTCCATTGCACTATATTTAATTTTAAAAAGTGCAAATATCTATGTTGTATTCAAATTAGTTTTTAGGTTGTGAACACGAAAGCATTATTTGCATAATCTCAATGACAATCAGTACCATAAATAGTTATGGCGAAGCTTCCTTGTTTTAGCTACACAGTAATTATGTTGCTAATTGTTTGTTATTATTCATTGTACTTTTTTTTTCTTATATCTTGATGATTTTGCACAGGGAATACCCCTTGGGTAACTCAAGTACTTGTGCCATATATAAATGTCCTTGACCTATTTTTGGTCATATACTCATTTTGAAACAAAACCTGAATATTTGAAACTGAAATATCTCAGAAACTAATTAAGATACAGCTATTTGGGTGAAAATCCAATGAAAGAAAAGTTTGCTGAGAATTTCAGGTGACTATTTTGCCATTTAGCCTAGTGGAATGTACTGAATTCAAATCTTGTCAGTGTTTTCTTTGTAAGAGGTGTTAGAGGAAACTACAATAATTGTAAAGCTGTAACTTGACAGAAATATACCAGTTGTCACTCTCATTATCTGAAAGTAATATGGTTACAGTTAAGCATACAGTTACTCAGTTCTTGAGATAAATGTAAGATGTACCCATGCTTCATTTATTTCTTCCACACATTTGTCTACACATATTGTTGATGATACACATGCAGCTACCTTTGGTTAATCTAAGTACATGGTCCAAATATCTGTGACCTTGAACTAATTTTAAAGCTCACTATTTACGATGCCAAAATTTATGTTAAATTATATGTCTGACAAACACCTGAGCATAAATACAACTTTCATGTTTTATTAGTTTGCACCACTGCATTATATTTAACAACAAAAAATTGTGCAGATATATATGTTGTGATCATATGAGTTTCTAGGCAGTGAACACGAAAGCATTGCTTGCATAACCACAATCACAGTCAGTACCATAAATAGTTATGGCAAAGCTTCCTTGTTGTGGCTACACAGTATTTGGGTAACTAATTATTATTTTTCTTTGCGTTTTTTCTTAGATCTTGATATTACGCAGGGAGGTATCCTTGGGTAACTCAAGTACTTGTGCCAAAAATTAATGACCTTGACCCATTTCCAAAGGTCATATACTCATTTACGGTGCAATAATTGCATATTTGAAATTGAAGTTTTTCATAAACTAATTGAGATACAGCTATTTGGTCGAAAATCCTCTGATTTAAAAGTTCAATGAGATTTTTGGCTGAATATTTTGCAATTTAGCATGGTGGAAAGGACCTAGTTAAAATCTGCTCGGTGTTTCCTTTGTAACACGTTTTACAGAAAACCTCAAAAGCTGTAGAGCTGTAACTTTACTGAAATATAGCTATGGTCCCTCATATCATCTGAAAGGAATATGGTTACAGTTAAACATACAGTTTGCCAGTTATAAGACAATGTAAAATGTACCCATTCTTCATTTATGCCAAAAAAATTTTACCTTGTATATCATCAATATTTATGGCGAAGCTTCCGTGTTGTGGCTACACTATGTGGAAGAGTACCGGTAACTTATTATTATTATTATTATTATTCCTACTTTTTCATGCCTCCATTGTCTCTTTCCACTTCCTCATTCCGTCATTCCTTTCCCATTTCCTTAATTCCTTCACCACAATGATGTCTTTTGGTTTCTATTCATATCACCTGCAGCCGATATTATGCAGTTTAGGAGAGATTCTCTGCGTTGGAGGGGTAGCCTAACTTAAGTTTATGCCTGACCCCTCGAATAACAATGGCGGCTAAATTTGAATATAATCGTTTGGAGATGGCAAGAAAAAACTCAAAAATAAAAAGGTCATGGTACTGAAGACTTACTGTACATCGGACCACACACACACACACACACACACATCTTTTTCATACCTAATCAAATTTTCTCGCCTCTCCCTCTTCCCGCCCCCCACCTCTTCCCCTCTCTTTTCCTTTTCTCCTCCCCCCTCCTGTCCTTGCTCTCTCCTCCCGTCGCCTATAACGCTCAGTCCTCTCTTACCCTCCTTTTTTTCTCATCTTTCCACCTTTCTTTTCCTTTCTTTATTTCTCTCCCCTCCTCCCTCGTCCTCTCTCCCTTACTCCCTCCTCTTCTTTTACCCTTCCCTTTTTTCCCCTCTCTGTCTGTCCTCTTTCCCGCTTTTCTATCTTTATCCTAAACTGAGGGAACAGTTTTGTTAGTTACAACCTTCCCTATACCAAACGGCCACGATAGGACGAACAGTTCTGTTGCTGTTTGCGTTTCTTTGTACTCCTTTCTCATTCCTCTATCTCCACTTTTTTCTCCTCCTCTTTCCCATTTCCTCTATCTCCTCTTCTCTCACCGCCTCTCATTTCTCTTAGCCTTTCCTCACCTCTCTCTCCTACCCACCTATCTCTTCTTCCCCTCTCTCTCCTCTCACGTCTCTCCTTCTCCCTCCTCCACCTCTCCACGTCCTCCCACCTCATTTTCCCCATCACCTTCATCTCAACCACGCTGTCACCCATGTCACTCTTGTTCATCGTTGTTATGCCGTGCCATCACATAATTTTTCTTCCTTAAATCCGCGGGTAGGATGATGTTTTTTTTTTTTTCCGAAATCTTCTTGTTAAAACTTAAAAGACTCCAGAAAGATGAAAATCTTTTGGTGAAAGTAAGAAAAAAAAAAAAATAAAGTAGTTGCAACCTTGGCTCATTTTAACGTGAACCAAGTGAACTGTAGGCTGAAGTTTCCCTCCTACCGTGGCTCAATTTCCCTCTATCTTGGGATAGGAGAGAGAGTTGAAGGACTTTTGTATAACCGGGCAGTGTAGCAGCTCAGTTGATACGGTGTCACAACATGAAGGTATGTTTCGTCAGCGCCCATCCCTTGTGGAGAATTGGAGTAACCCCGGTCTGTTTGGTTGAGCAGACCCATCAACTGCTGGTAAGTAATCGCACATAGAAAGTCGTCTCGCGTATAGCCTATTTCATGGGAGAAAAGAAATTGCCGTTCGGCAACCCTCTCCAAACTGTAAGATTTCGTGCATTCTTGTTGTGAGTAGCTGTAGTAGATAATATACAGTGACGTTAAAGACAGCAGCCTTCATTTAGAAACAATAGAATACAATATATTTAGCTTTTTTAAACACAAACATAAATATATATATATATATATATATATATATATATATATATATATATATATATATATATATATATATAAAATACTTAGTGCATGAAAGAAATGTACTGGCTTTATCTCGCACTTGAAGTTCAAATGAAATTAGAATATTATGTCGTAATAATTATAATTCCTATGTTACCGTCCCACAGGGTTGGAGAAAACAAAAGTATCGGTAAATACCACGTTTATTTCTATTTATTTATTTTTTTAGCAATAATCTCTCTCTCATATATATATATATATATATATATATATATATATATATATATATATATATATATATATATATATATATATATACCGTGAAATAGGACGATATGAATCAAATTTCTACCTTGTTTTATGCACTAAGGTTTGTAATGAAAATCATAAGACAGGTCAGGTGCTTTATTTAGTACTATTTTAAACTTTAATCTTTAAACTACATTTATACCATTTTTTTTCCAAATCAAAAGGTAATTAAATGAGTTGTAAAGAGAAATGTAACAATAGGTGAAATATACATGTGGTGGGACAAAGTGAATCACCGATCTGCGGAAAATCAGCAATTCACCCTGTGGGTCGTCTGTAATGTTCATCTCATCATAATTAAGGATGATGGAAGGTGAAAAACTTTCTAATGTCTTCTCAAGGTTGTTGAAGTACTCCGAGACAACTGCCTAGGATACTGCTGCCTGCTTCCTCGATATATTCTGGCACATGCGAGATGACAGGAGTTTAGAGTGCCTCTCCAAAAAACTCTGCACCCTATCGGGGCAGGGTAAATGTCTCTGAAATGATCAATCTTTCAGATATGGCTGTCGAAGAACTTAATGAAATCTCTTAGCTCTTGTAAGTCAAACGCAAGGCCAAAATCACCTAGTACTGCCAAGTTCCTTGCCAGTGCAAACTCTTCATTTCGGAGGAGTGCTGTATTACATCCTGCTTTGCCAGGGGATTGGACAAGCCCCAGGTAACGGCGTCATAGCGTGGCCTGGGGAATGCCATAGTGACGAGCAGCCTGTCGCTGCGGTAATCCATTGGCGATATCAACAAGGGCCTGGGCAGTAACCACTTCTGAATATTTTCGGGAATCGGCCGACTTCCTTTTGTATGTCCTGACCATCCTATATAGAAGAGAAAGAAAAGCCATATTAGCTAAAAACTAATGTGAAAAGGCATAAAAAAGCATAAAATATAACCTCATGTGAGTGATTCACATTGCCCCGATTATTCGCACTACCCTAAGAAATTAAATCGTAATATTTTGTCAAATACTTCATTGATAATAAAGCTTTTCTATCCAAAACGTTATCTATACCTACTGTACCTTGTTCATATATTAGTTGGCTGTCTTGAACCTTGTATTGTCCTCTTCTCAGGAAATCTCAGTGGCTACAGGTAAAAAAAAAAAAATGAAATTTATATAGAAACTTGAAATCAATCTGGCTTGTTTACTTTTATCATCATGGACAAAACAGTGATTGCAAATGACATTAATAAAGGAACAAAATGAAAGGCAGAATTTTTAAAAATTCAATAAAAAATAAGCCTCCCAGAGCTTTTGATTCGATTTGTCCCATAATTATTCGTTTTGCTCCAGGTGATTCACATTCCCCCATTTGACGGCATATATATATATATATATATATATATATATATATATATATATATATATATATATATATATATATATATATATATATTATTACGGAAGTGACAATGCTAAGCTCCTTAACTTATATAAGCAGTTTCATTTGCGCCACGTGCTTTTTCAGCTGTTTTGCAGTTTCTTTACATAAATAAGAATATATATTATATAACACTGGGAAATATTAACTGAAAAAGAAAGGTAATGGCATTTGGTCATTGTTTCCTTATGTTCCTATTTCTGATGTGAATGACCTTTTTATTTCTTAACGCGCGTGCGCGCTTGTGTGTGTGTGTGTGTGTGTGTGTGTGTGTGTGAAAGAGAGAGAGAGAGAGAGAGAGAGAGAGAGAGATCCCCACTTTAACGTCACTGAGAACCAGTTATATTTCTAGGTAGATTATAATGAACTTTTGGAATTAATGACCTTGTGGTTATGCCAAGGTTGATAGCCAATTATCTAGCAAAAGAGAAAAATAATAACTTATAATTCCTGACGGGAGAGAGAAGAACTTGGGCTCCTATTTCATTCGCTTTCATGAGCATAGCTCCTGTCTATCCTCCTTTATTGACATATATGGTGTGTACATAATATAGAGGGTAGAACACCTCCCCCTCCTGTACGTTATCCTCTTCCTGGTCATGAAAAAAGAAAAAAAAAAATCATATACATGGAACACACTGTTCGGTAGCTGTATAATTTTTGCTGCAGTTCGTTATGCCTAATTTGGCGGAGAATTTCTTAGTTTTGCAGCTAATTTTCCCGAGAGTCTGTGGGAGAATACTGTATGACTACAACTCTATAGAGTTTCCTCAACAATTGTTTCGTAACTAGCACTGTATCTTAGTGTTAATCTCCTGTTACAATTCGTCACTCAAGAGAGAAAGACGGCAATTTTAGGCCAAGTTTAAATGGACATAGTATAGTTGTAGAATAAACAAAGATTCAATGTCCCTAAGGAAGGAGAAAGAAATATATCCCACCAGTGGCTTCCTTCCCGGTGACGGCTCTGTGACATGTCGTGGTCCATTGTCTGACAAACTTTTCGTTAATTTCAGCATCTCTCCTGACCTTACCTCTAACTTATCTTTACCAGAATTCCACTTCTTTAAGGCTCAATGTATTCTTCTTCTTCTTCTTTCTTGAGTGCCAGTCATTTCGGGCTACTGATAGTTACCCTCTTCCATATTTTTTAACTTTCGCTACACTCATTTTCTAGACAAAATTGTCTGTTTAATGCATTATACCAGGGCAAAGACCCTACAAATCTTGTTCTCATATTTTTTAATGTAAATCCCCGGCATTCACTACACTAGGCATCGGACTGACTTGCCAGATCATTTTTGCTTTTTACCTTACACTTAACTGATGGTGTTTTTTTATATTGCTACCGTTGCATCTCATTTCTACAATGGAACTCATTTTTTCCTCCAGTCCTCAGAGTTTCCATTATAAGATATATTTAGATTCACCACCACCTTCAGCTCTCATCTCCTTTCATTGATCCACGTGGTGGAAAAAGCCTACATTGCTTAGATTATGACCTACAGCAGGTTGTAGAGCCCTACCTGTATTCCGACTATGTTAGAAGAACCACAACGTCTATGACTTGTATCTTACAGTTTATATATATATATATATATATATATATATATATATATATATATATATATATATATATATATATATATATTGTTACATAGCCTATGATTTCATCATCCTTTGTGTAATTCAAACGTACAGTGTGCTGCATGTTTGATCACGAGCGTGTTCTACCTCACTCCCCCCCTCCTCCCTTATAGTAGAGTAAGTCGTTCTTTCTGTTGTTCAGAACAGGAGTGTCAACTCTTTGTCCCCTCTGGCTTCATTTGCGCGTCCTTCTTACAAGTTGTATCAAGCTCTGCCGGCCCCTATATAATGAGCTCAGTCTCTGCATTATTGCAACTTAGATCTACCCCTCATTTTGCTCACATCTCTGTCCTCCCCTGTACAGTTGTTATTATTGTGAGTGCTCAGCAAGTCTCCGACCATCTAGCAGCTGAGTAATTTGAGTATGAGTGTTATTACATTTTGTTCTTGTACTGTATAGGATAAGGTGTTAATCTGTAGGCCTAGTGAGGTTTTTGTGATTAATGTAAGGTTTTATGTCAGCCAATTGTTAATAATAGTTTGTATCTGTATTAATATATCTTGCATTCACTGAGTATTATCTGGTACTTTCATTTTATCAGGGCTGACTTAGATATATTTACTCTTGCTAATTTCGTGTTAATAGAGGCTATTGCAGTTAACCATATATTTAACCTGTTTTTTGCCATTACATTATCCTTATGAGTCCTGAATGTTTTGTTGTTAGTTTGAGCATTAAACTTTAACTTGTAATTTTACCTAACTCTTTTGTTTTGAACCTGGAACTTTACGGGACTGTAGTGATTTTTAGTATTCTCACTTAAAGTGTACATTATCTTTCTCTTTTCCGTAACTATATATATATATATATATATATATATATATATATATATATATATATATATATATATATATATATATATATAATTTAATACCCTGAATCTCTTTTCCTTCATTTGCATCTTCTCTCAGTAACCTGTCTTTTTACTCCAGTGAGGCCTCCGAAACTTCCTACAATGTGTGTGTGTGTGTGTGTGTGTGTGTGTGTGTGTGTGTGTGTGTGTGTGTGACACTACGGCGTTTCTGATTGTGAGGCCTTCAAGTAGTATTTTTATATCATGCCGTTAACTGACTTGGCTACAGTATTTTCATGCATGGCCGAGGGGTCTAAGGGTATGTTGACATTTAAATAAGATTGTTCCCTGGGACGTGGAAGTATTTTTCTTTTTACCCAATAGATTACTATTGTCAATCATCCTTGACGTAGAGAAGTTTAGCCTGATGTCCACAGCGAAGAGTTTCTTTTCACAAAATTTCTCAACGTTAGTGAGAAGAAATCTTTATACTGTGAACCCCTTCCCCGCGATGATGCATTTCTAATTTTACTGAGAATAAACCAGGTAGTTATATTCAAGTTTGAAATGGGCTGTTGTAGTTAAGGGGTTTGTGAATGTTATTTGTATCCCAGTATGTGGAAATATCTGCATACACTGAGCAAAAATAGGTTGTGGTAGCAAGTATATAATAAAGAATACGTCATCCAATTCAAACGGTTAAGGATTAGTCACAGGGTAGACTGTGGTACGTACTATATTTTTTTTCTTTTGAGATGTTTCGGAAAGGTCAAAACGTCCCTAGCGAAATCATCTTCTCTGAGAATGTGTTAAACTACACCGTACTTCCTTTAATCCAGCCCGGTTGCTGACTTTGAACAGGGTCCTTATTCGCCTCTTTGTGGGGCACGGGAAGATTGTCAACACAGCACTTTCCTGCATATCATTTTTTTCCTCTGAATGGCTTCCATATTTTTTTTTTCTTTTTAAACTTTGCTTCGGACTTGTATCACTATTTCTATACTGGATCTCCTATGTTCCTGATGGGCAGTAGAGGATTACACTGGATACCGGTATTGCTCTGTTGATCTTTCAGCTTACATGACTCCCAAACTAGTGAAAGTAATGACACGTATCTTTCCAAACAGTCTTATCCCTTTTTTTGTGAAGCACTTTAATACAATAATTTGATGGTATTCCAGTCCTTCGTATACACAGCTGGTAAACCCTGGTAAAGCTTTGCCGTGTCTTGTCTGCCTCTGTGCATACGACCACGAGACTTTTATACGAAATGTGTCCAGTCATCTCGAACTGAATGCATCTTGACATTGGTTTTCTTTTGTCAGATTTTCCCAGGAAGGGACATCCTATTCAATTCTCTCTCTCTCTCTCTCTCTCTCTCTCTCTCTCTCTCTCTCTCTCTCTCTCTCTCTCTCCACCCCGTTTTCATTCTTTGTCTCCGCATTACCCCCACCTCACCTCCACCTCGGCATCATTCCTGTAAATCGCTTTAATTTTCTTGCGTCGCCGTGAGAACTAAGCTCCCTCTCCAGTGGCTCATTAACACTGTATGCTGACTCGTTAACTCCAAGCCAAGGAAGAAAAGTTTAAGCCTCTGAATCAAGTGACGGAACTGTTTAATGCTTAGTCTTGATATCTCTCACCCTGTTTTGATAAACTTTGGAGAGACTTTTCGGAGACTGCTTTATTAACTTTACGAGGGAAATTTCCAAAGGGATAGGCCAATTCTTGCATTCATCAACCCCTCAAATTAGTATTGTTTCTCCTCTGAGCAGAATGATATCGTTCTGAAATTGCGAGAAGGGCTGTAAAAATAAGTAAGCGACCGGAAAGCAGGAGTTAACAACTGAATATGATGACGCGGCTTTCGTTTTCTTCAGCCCCTCACCAGACGATTTTATTAAGCTTTAGGGAGATGATCTGTTGTGTAGGGGTTTATGGACTCTCATTTATGATCCCTCGAGTTTGAAAAGTCATTTGTAAACTTAATAAAACTGTCTGGAGGTAGCAAAGTCAAGCTAAAAATGACGTTATTGTATGAAGACGTAAACGAAGTCGCATATCGAACCACTTCTCTCTCTCTCTCTCTCTCTCTCTCTCTCTCTCTCTCTCTCTCTCTCTCTCTCTCTCTAACCTGTTGAATACAGTGGAATATTTTTTTAGTTAATTCTTAATTAAAAAGATCAATATATTCATTGTAAATACTTCGTGCATAGGAATAGTTGATAAAGCTTGTATCTAACCACACCGGCTAGAAGAAGTCTCTCACAAAGCTGAATAAAGTCGTCTGAATATAATAACACAATAAAGGGTACGTCATGTGACTGAGGGGGGTTAATATAAAAACCAAGAGAGAGAGAGAGAGAGAGAGGCTAATGAAATTAACAGAAAAAATCATTAAGTACTCTGACTCACATTTTATTCCTACCACATCCAGACGATTTTCTCTAGCTGAACAGAACCATTTGGGTAAGCGTAAGATAAAGCTTTCATTAACCCTTCACTAAGAGGAGGTTCTTTTAATCTGAATAACATTGTCTGACGGAAGCAAAAAGAAAGCATTAAAGAAGTCAAGTGAGCAAAGAAGATAAAGGTTAGAGGAATATAGATAACAATACGAGGTACAAACTTTCGACATTATTGAAAAGATTATATGGTTTATATGAATGTTTACTGACTAAACGAGAGGACCATTAAGGCAGAGAGTCAGTTTCTGCTTAGTTCCACTGTTCACTTAGAATATGAACTGTATTAGTTAATGTTACATCAAAGTTCCTAATTATAGTTGACTGATGAGTGAACTGGGAGAAAATGGAGAAGAAATTTTGAGAGTCTGGCCTAGATGGATGTCTCTCTCGCTCTCTCTCTCTCTCTCTCTCTCACACACACACACACACACACACACACACACACACAATCTGCAAGAACTAAGAAGCTAACGTTACTGCTGTTCCACAAGAACTCCATATGAAAACTCCACAGTGGTTGCAGTTTGTGTGTGTGTGTGTGTGTGTGTGTGTGTGAAAGCCGTCTGTATCTACCGGTGTCTCTTTTGATTGATGTTTATATATATATATATATATAGTACCCTGGCGTCCAGTACGCGTTTGTCCAGTACTGTTCTCGTCCTGTACGGTCGGCAAAAAAATTAAATAATTCAGTACTGTAGTACGGATTTGTTGTGCTAGTACGGATCGGCCGCGAAAAGTGGGCCAACTCCGAGTTCTTCTCTAATATTGACGTACTGCGTCAAGTACTGTTATTCGCCCGGGCGTGGGAAGATGGCATACACCAAGGAACGTTTCCCTAGTACTGCCGCACCAGTACAGTAAGCCTTCCTTGTGACTCGTGATGTGTGCCAGTCACATTGCAGTATTCCATTTCCCCCTGATGACGAAGACGACGATGTGTCAGTGAGTGGCTATGAGGGATATATGAGGGAGGTTGAGGCAGACAGGCTTCCTCAGGATCCTGAAAGCTCTTCTTCACGGGGTCAGTAGGACCTCCTACAGCCTCGGGAATCCCTCCCCCTTCCCCCCCTCCCAAGCCCATCACCACTCACCTTAAAGGTTGGTAAAATATTTGTTGTGTCAAAATGTAGTTAAGTTGAATTTAGGGGGAACTTTTTCAAGGCTTGTCTGACATTATTCATTGTTCCCATAAGGTCTGTTGTTTGTCCAGTACGGATTTAGTCCAGTACGGTAGTGCTGTCTGACAAAAACACCGTACTGGACGCGAGGGTAGTGTATCTCTCTCTCTCTCTCTCTCTCTCTCTCTCTCTCTCTCTCTCTCTCTCTCTCTCTCTCTCTCTCTCTCTCTCTCTCTCTCTATATATATATATATATATATATATATATATATATATATATATATATATAAAATATACAAAGTGGCAATAGCATGGTCGGATTCATTTTCAGAAGTGAAAGAAAGAAAATTACTAAAGAATAAAACATATACCCCCAAAAGTAATGGAAAACAAAGCAACCTTCCAGATAGAAGTAACGAACATATTTCAGGTTGTAAGTTATGGTGAATGTGACACTGATGCGTTGAATGTACTTCCGGACTCACTAACAAGGCCACACCTTCTCTTGCCCTTCCCCTATCAACACCTGACAGTCTTCCATTCACACTTCCAAACATAGACTCACCCTTCCCTTTCATCTTCGTTTCACTCAAAGCACACACATCCAACTTTCTTCTAACAAACATTCTCGCAATCTCCTCCTTTTTAGCCTGAATCGTGCTATATATATATATATATATATATATATATATATATATATATATATATATATATATATATATTTATAACAACGGAGGAAGGAAAAACAAATGAGTAAAAAAAAAATAATCCACACGCCAGATTACTGGTGTCTGTTCATAAAATATCTGTAACAGTTAGACTTGAACAGTTGTGGGTTGAAATTTGGAGGAAAACAACTCTGGGGAAGCGAGTTCCAGAGAGATGCAGTTCGGGGAATGAAAGAATTCCGATAGGCAGAAGTTCTGCAATATGGCTGAGTGACATTCCAGTCATGAGCGCTACCAGATGCCCGTGTAGCACGAGGGAAGGCATGGAGAGGTGGCACCATGGACGCAACTTCGTATGAGCATTTGCCAAAAAAATATCTGTAAAATAATGCAAGGGAGGCAACATTCCTTCTTACTTGCAGGGGAGGTAGTTTATATGTAATGGCAGGGTTGTTAATGATTCTAACAGCTTTATTCTGAATTTTGTCTAGTTGTCTTAATGCAGCCTCTCCACAACCATTCCACAAGGGTGAGCAATATTCAAGCTGAGAGCGCACATAACTCTTATAAATTATAGCTAACTGCCTTTCGGCGAAGAAGTTACGGACTCTGTACAATAATCCAAGTTTCTTTGAGGCGGTTTTAGCAAGTGATCTGACATGAGAGGTCCAGCTGAGGGCACTGTTAAGTGAGACCAAGAATCTCAATACTTTTGGAGATGGGAATATTAGTAGCACTGAAGGTAATGTACGAATCAAGCAATATCTGTCTATTAGTAAACTGTATATATTTAGTTTTACTAGCATTAAAAGAGACAAGGTTGTTTTGTCCCCGTTCACTGATTGTAGATAGATCTTGATTTATGGAGATGGCTGTACTGAGTTGAGAGGTAGAGATATTAGACTTTGTAAATGGATGTCTGAGTGTGAATGAACTCTGTAGTGTTGAGTCATTTGCATATGAGTGAATGGGATTTTGGGTGACAGATAAGAGATCATTAATATGAACCAGAAATAGGGTTGGCGCCAGAACTGATCCCTGCGGCATGCCGGCGTTAATTGAGTGGATATTGGAATATACATCATCTACTTTTACTCTTATTTTCCTCTCACTAAGATATGAAGAAATCAAAGGAACAAAAGACCTTAGTCCATAGAAAGGGAGTTTGGACAGGAGGGAACGGTGCCATACTCTGTCGAAAGCTTTAGAGATATCAAGAGCTACTGCATGAGTTTCTTCAAAAAGATCAATTGATTGATGGATGGTGTGATTTAAGAGATTGAGAATGTCAATGGTGGATCTTTCGTGGCGAAAACCGTATTGTCTATCACTAATTAAGTTGTTGGATTCAAGATGTTTAACAATGTGCTTATTAATTAAAGTTTCAAATACCTTATCAAGAGAAGATGTGACAGCTATTGGTCTGTAATTGGAGGTGTCAGACGAACTTCCTTTCTTCGGAACTGGGTGGATATTGGCTTCTTTCCATGAATTTGGGAATAAAGAAGTACGTATGCATAGTCTGAATAATTTAGCTAGGACAGAGGCAAGTTCAGGGGAACACCTTTTCAAAACAATTGGCGGAATTCCATCTGGGCCTAGAGTTTTGTTGGTAGGTAAATTGTCTAGGATGGATTTTACGTATCTTGTCTGTATTTTAAGCGGGGCAATTTAGAGTGAATTAAGTTCCAGTACTGGGACATTCTGGCTGGTATCGTCGATGGTAGAGTTTCTGACAAAGGTACTGGCAAAGATATCTGCTTTCCCACGTGGGTCATTTGTAATGTTGCCATCTGAAGATTTTAGTGGGGGAATGGAAGATGACTTGTTCAAGTTATTATTGAAAGAATTAAGAGTTGACCAGAATATTCTATTGTCATAGGGTTGTTAAGTAATTTTGATGCTTGCTATTGAAGAAAGTTTGATTTAGGTAGATTTAATACAGCTTTTGCATGATTTCTAGCAATTTTAAATTGGGAGAGTGATTCAGATGTTTTTGATTTTAAGCAACAGTTATATGCTAATGACTTTTGGGCTGTTGCTCTGGTACAATTGCCATCAAACCATTTTGGAGAGTTCGATCTTTTAGTGAACTGTTGACTTGGTATGAATAAATCCATACCAGCTAGTATTAAGTCGCAAATGTGGGACTGGGTAGAATTGGGATCACTAGAGAAGAAAGACTGCCATGGAACATCAGCAAGATAATTTCTAAATCCATCCCAGTCTGCCCTATCAAAGTGCCATTGGGTCACTCTGACAGGTTCAGAATGGGGAGGTGTGGGAGGGTTAACTAATGAGGCTTTGATGAGATTGTGGTCAGAGGATCCAAGTGGTGACAGTACCTCTATCCTGTATTGATCTGGATTATTTGTCAAGAATAAATTCAAGAGATGGGCATTATGGTCAGGATTATCAGGTATTCTGGTTGCTTGCTTTACCAACTGAGTGAGATTAAACGATTCCGCAAACAGCTCGCACTCTAGACCAGCGTCGTCAGTCCGGGCAGAATGCAATAACCATTCAACATTGTGTATGTTAAAATCACCCAAAATGGTAATTTCGGTGCCAAGGGCAAGGTCAAGGTTACTCAAATGAGTGGATATGGAATCAAATACACTGGGTTCCGAAGAAGCATTGGGGGAACGATAAACTACACAAATATATTTGGTAATGTTTTGACAATTTAATTTATATAATGAGTAATCAAAACTGGATGAAGTGAAGTTTAAAATAGTGTCAACTGCATATTGGGATTTGATATAACAACAGGTGCCGCCCTTGTTACGGAAGCTTGTAAGGAGATGGTAACCGGGAAAACAAAATGGAGATATATCGGTAGAGGGTGAGATTTGTGGTCCTGTGAGGAAAAGGACTGAAGGAGAAAATGAACTGAGTTTAAATTTGTGGTAAGGCCGCGGATGTTGGTAAAGAATAAGGCCGCACTGTCACCTCATCGCTGACGAGCATTCCCGGAAATAGCAACAGTTGCTGCCGGCACAGTCGCTTGATGGCGACCGGGAGGACCCTGTGCCTCCAGCCCTACCCTGCCGGTGGTGGCAATCCTAGGTACCACCTCATTTGATAGTAAGATTGCAGCAGCCATTACTAAAGACGTGAATAGAAGGTGCGATATGTTATGCGCATGTAGTGTGGTGTAGACAGTTGAAGGTCGAGGTATTATGAGAGCATGCTGGCCTACTCTCTGTGTAAATGAATGCACTGAAAATGTTCAGCAAAGGGAGATGGTCAGGATCAAATCCTGAGCTCCAGCTCTCCCTATCACCAGCTTGCAATCAACCTCGGGAGTACTGCCCTGTTCGACTGGTGCTAGTCTACTCCACGAGCAAAAGCCAACAGATATTCAAAAATGATCTTCGAGCTCAAGAAAAGAAGAAAGGAAATGACAAGTAAAAACAAGGAAAGATGACACAGAAAGAGCAGAATTGAATAAGTTTATAAACATGAGACAGAGAGAAGAAAGAAGAATGAGATACATATACTTGTGCCAATAGAATCTCCATATATGACTTTCTATTAGTGATTACAAATAACCATGTGTCTATTTCTCACCGTTTGCCTCTTATGGCACTTTGAAAAATTTGCTTCCTATTTTTATCATTGGGCCCCAAATTTGGGGCACCCCACCCCCACCCTCACCCCTGGTGGATTATCATCAAAATCAAATAATTTCCTCCTATCCACATACCCAACACCTGTGCAAAGTTTGAAGATGGTCTGTTCATTGGTTCAAGAGCTAATTGATGCACAAACTCACAAAAAAATGAATAAATAAATAAATATATAAAGGCTGACGATCACATACATCCCTTTCGCAATGAATTGTGAGCGGCGTAAATAAACGCCGACGATCCATACGCTACTTTTGCAATAAATTGCAGGCGGGGTGAATAAACCATTGTGCTTGGTGTACGAAAAGGCTTACGACTCAGTGGAGCACATTGCAATTATAAATTCATTGTGGGAACAATTCGTAAATCAGAACATTTTAAAACCGCTCGAAAACATATATAAAGAGGGAATTGCCACAGTTAAATTGCATAAAAACTCAGAAAAAATAATATTGAAAAAGGCGTGCATCAGGGAGATACAATTTCACCAAAATTAATTACATGTTTAGAAAATATTAGACTGGGATAACAAAGGAGTCACATAGATGGAGAATACCTAAACGTTTTAGAGTTGGTGATGATATTGTCCTAATATTAGAATCAGCAGAGACACTGCAAGAAATGTTAAATGATCTTAATAGAGAGAGGTGCAAAGTAGGGCTAAAGATCAACAAAAGTAAAACTGATGTAATGTTTATTCAATGAATATCAAAGAGCATCATCAGAATATGAGAAGAAATTCTTGAAGTCGAGGGTACAATTACTTGGGGAAATCTAACGGAGAGCTGATAGCGAAATAAAAAAACGCATTACAATTGGATGTTACGCTTTTGGTAAACATAGAGACATCGTGAAAAATAGCTTACCAACATGTATGTATGTTCTGTTATATATATATATATATATATATATATATATATATATATATATATATATATATATATATATGCGAGAGGGATGTCTGTTGAGCAAGGAAGAGTGGCTGTGCGTGTCATAAATAAATGGAGAGAAATTGTGAATGAATTAGTGATGACACAGCCCTGAGGGGATATTCTCCCGCATTTGGTCTGATCAGCTATTTCAGGTCAGGTGCGGGTAAGGGGATGAGTATGTTATGATGTGGCAGGGGTAAACCAGCTCTGCTGTCGGGCCCTGCTGTGGATGTCACTGATTGCATTGCGCAGTTGACCTTTGTGCGATGTGGTGCGGTGAGGATCTGTCCGTTCTCCCCTTTGGGGCTAAGATGCGAATGAATGTGTTTGAATGGATGAGTAAATGGAGAGTGTCGTCTTGTCTTGGCTACCTCCCTTTCCTTAGGAGAAGCAGCCTAGATATATAATCCCAGCTATGACGTACGGTTGTGAGACCTGGAAACTGACAAAATCGATGGAAAATCAACAAATCTCTTTTCAAAGAGCAAAGGAAAGGCCAATGTTAGGAATTTCTTTAAGAGACAGGGAAAAGATCGACTTGGGTGAGAGAGCAGGCTAAATCAAAGACATTATAGAATGTATAGAAGAGCAAAAATGGAGGTGGCCAGGTCATGAATTAAAACTATGGGATAATCGATGGGGCAAGCAGCTGACTGACTGGACTCCATGACGTTATAAGCATAGCAGAAAGAGGCCAGACAGGAGGTGGTGAGATGAGATAGAGAAGTTTGCTGGCAAAACTTTGCAGACACTGGCTCGGTCAAGAATTCCTAAAAAAGGTTGGGAGAGGCCTTTGTTCAGCAGTGGACTTGCAATGGCTGATGATTATATATATATATATATATATATATATATATATATATATATATATATATATATATATATATCCATCATTCAATTCTAAGGTGCCCCATGAGGAGCGTAGAAGCCCGGGGCTAGGCAATTTGATCTTGACATTTAATATGAGAGTGACCAGCCTCACTCATCCCTGAGTGTCATTACATGAGCAATAACCCCAACCACCCCTTGGATATAAACTTTCACCGGCTCAGTCCGATTGGAGAGCTGTAATTACCCACTAAATCACCAGGTGCCATATATATAATTATACTGTATATATATATATATATATATATATATATATATATATATATATAATTATACTGTATATATATATATATATATATATATATATATATATATATCCCATTGGATCCCAGGGGTGCTGGGCGAGGCATGGCACTGGGAGGGTACTAAGCGTATCGCCCTCCGCCTATCGGCTCATAGTCACGAAGCTCATAGGTCCCTACCTGGGGGTTCCCTACTTTATAAAGACTTGAAAAATCCCAGTTCTGGTCCAATACTCGGGACACTGGGCTCCAATGGGATATGTGTGTGCGTGTGTGTGTGTTTGTGTGTGTGTGTGTGTGTGTGTGTGTGTGTGTGTGTGTGTGTGTGTGTGTGTGTGTAACTGCTACTACCATTTATTCCCAGGTGTATGTAACTGTAGCATTATGGACATTTATGAGTAGTTTTGAATGTTATCAAGTTTCAATAATATTTTCACTACAAGTGGTCCCTTAAGCTGAGTAAAATAGACTGGCTGTAGCAGAATAAAATGCATGGTGGCCCATACCTAATGCTCCACTTGCAGTCTGTCGGGTAATCTCGCGTGTGTTGAAGGGAAGCGTCTGTCAATGTTGTCAGTGTCTGCCCTGCGTCATCTATTCATTTCCTGCCCCAGCTGCCGCAGCCACGCCGACACTAAACAACTGCGCCGTTCCCACAGCATATAAGATACTGTGTTTCTAGTGGAGTGCTATTTACGGGGGTCACTCTGTACAAACATAATCGTTCTTTAATAGTTAATAGAATGGATCTGACCATCTCAATTCGATAGGTCTTTCCAAAAATGCATAAAATCCTCCGGCGGCTGCATGAATAAAATATAAACATCATTATACTTAACGTCCTTAACGGAGAGAGGATTGAACATCTTGATGAATCCCATGATAAAATAGAAAAGCCGCCATTTTACTTAAGATCTGACAAAGTGGTTTTAATTCACTCACTACGAGATATCCAGCATGCAGAATAAAATCGACTGGCGGTAGCACGAACAAAATATAAATGTCCGTCATGCTAAAGGGATTAAAGCAGTTGATTGTAGCCTTTGTGCATCGAACTTAGTGCTGAAGAGGGATGCCTTCATGTAGTGACACCGATACAACTGGGCCGCATATCTGTCAGGTTATAAAATCTTCCCTCGAGTAGTTCTCTGTTCTTCCAATACGAGAATGGTGGACTGCAGGAGAAGGAACTTAAGCGTGCACTCCACCAGGCTAACGTTTCATATCAAACTGCAGCTACAATAACTACAATTACGGCTACTACTACTACTACTGCGACGACGACGACGACAATAATCTCTGAGCTAAATAGTAATTATCTGACATTAACAAGAGAAAAACAGAAAAATCACAGCGTACTTAGGTTAAGGGGGAGGTTCTAACATGTTCAGTACGAGATATGGTCACTAAAGGAAATAAAATACTAGTCTGCCAGATCTAAGCAAATACAAATGATCATCGGCCTGAAGGGACTAAAGCCATTGACTGTAACCTTTATATCTCAAGTTTAGTATTTATTAACAGGGACTATTTTTCATCCTTTCTTGTTACCTCTAAATTTCATTCAGCTAGGGAAGACCTCCCGTGCTGAAATGAGTTAATGAAGCCTATGTAACCCCACCTCTTCGAATATCTTTTCCTGAGCTGGGTAAAATCGTCTGTTTGTAGCAATAATGTAACAACGTCACCGTACTGCAGGAATGAGCACATAAATATGATCTTTTTATTACCTAAGATGAGTTCATTAGGAATGTGCTGTTTTTCCCAGCAATTCTTATTCATGCAACAAGTATTATATTAAATTTCCAGTCATCATCATCATCATCCGACCCCCTTTTGCCCAATCAGGAGTGTAGGGGCCAGGGGCTGGGCATTTCCGTCCTGACATTTAAGGCAAGGTGGACCACTCGCTTTTCCCTGAGTGGCATTCAGAGAGCAATAAACTTCACTCATCCTTCGATTGTAAGTCCTAGTAGGTCGTTTTCGGTTGGAGATCCTTAGCTCACTGAACCACAAGGCGTCCATTTGACTGTTTGGGTGCTACCCAATGTAGCAAATAATTTTTTTGGTTACAGGATCTAATTGTGTATTCAATTTCATTATCAGCCAATTTTTCTTTGTAGTGTCTACTTGGATATTCATTTTTATTCTTCATCAACTGTAAATCTTTCACTTCGGTATTCATTTTCATATTGCAGTAGCTATTATTTGTCCACTTAGGTATTCTTTTCCCTGTAACTTTCATATGTCCATTTGGAGATTCAGGGGAACAAACGATTAGGTAAGAGGTAGTAAGGGAGCCTCCTAACCCACGAGAGAACGGCCTGAGTGCAAGATTCATAGCCATGCATTAGGGAAGGAAAAGAGTGCTGTGGGCTCTATTGTTGCCTATGCCGCGCAGTTTAGAGCCACGCGCCGGCTATCATTTTTAAGACAGCTGGAGAACGTGATGTGTTTACGTTGAGCTGCTTGGTGGGCAGGGGGAAGGAGGAGTTGCTGGGAGTGGAGAGGAAGGGAGAGGAGAGAGAAGGAAGGGAGAGGAGAGAGAAGGAAGGGAGAGGAGGAATGAGAAGGAGGTAGGGAGGGAGGAAGAAAGGAAAGGTTCGGACTGAGAGAAGAGAGAGGAGGTGAGAGAACAGGGAGGCAGAGGAGTGAAGAGTAAAAGAGGAGTGAGGAAGAAGAGAAGAGAAGGGGGTGCATGGAGGCATGTGTCGATGAGAGAGAGAGGCGGGGAAGAGCGAGAGATGGAGAGAAAGAGACGGTATAGGAGAGCGATCTAGGTATGAAAAGAGAGAGAGAGAGAGAGAGAGAGAGAGTATGTATTGCAGGCAGAGGGGATAAAAATCAGCAAGAAGAGAACAAAGGGCAGAAGGGAGAAGAGGAGAAGAGAAGAGAAAATAGGTTAGTGATGAATGAAAAAAAAAAAAAAAAAAACTAAGACTGGACGAAAATAATGACATTAAGGAAAACAATGAAGCAACAATATCAGAATGAAGAGGGGGAGACGAGGGCAAGTAAGCGCCTTGAATCGGGAAGGGGTGGCTACATACAAATCTCTTCCACTTTGCCCAGTTTTTCCTCCATCACCAGGCTGCCCCACCTCCATCCAACACCACTCTCAATCATATACCGCTGCATTAAACTTCAATTTTATCTCTGTTCTCCCTGTTCCCAGCCATCTAACTCAGATACACTACTATAGCCTATTCGATCTCATGTGAGAAGAAAAGAGCTTTTGAACGCTGGCAGTTGATTAGTTGTCCGAGTGCATTCATTAGCAACACTGTATTTTAAATAATTTTTACTAAAAGGTTTACATCAACTGTTTATGACGATAATGTAGCTAAAAAAAAAAATGTATCATTATTTGGGGAGATGAATTTAAAAACGAGACCTTACAAAGACTATCAGGTGCCTAGATAGGCGTGAAACTTTCAGTTCTCCTGCCAAAACAACAAATTATAGGAGTTCCTTGATTTTTTCCCATGTTAAGGCAAATCAATGTATATTATACAACATTACTGCGACATTATTTGCCAGAAGAACTGAAAATTTCATACTCTGGCAACAAATCAGCTGCCAGCTATCAAAAGCTTAAGGCTCTGCTCTTCTCAGATTTATTTTTTTAATACAAGAAAGAAGGAACCAAAGGCCAGGAGCCCGCAAACCGTTCCATCCAAGGAAAAAACAAAAACAATACAAAAGAGAGTCAAATTCAAGATCCGTTCATTTCGAGAGGCCTGGACACACTGCGTTTGAAAGACTGGAGATCATAGGAAGTATGAAATACAGACAGAGGGAGGCAGTCCCATTAACCTGTTCCATAAGTGAAGGACTGGGAGTAACGGTTAACTCTTGCATTAGAGAGTTGGACGGAAAAAAGATGAGAGCTTCTTGCTAGGCGGGTGCTACGCACCCGTCGTAGAGGTGGAGGGATGTAAGCAGACAGTTCAGAGGGGCAGTGACCATTGAAGTAGCGATAGAAACGAGATAAAGACGCAACAGTGCGGCGAAGAGACAGAGGTTGAAGGAAGCCAGTAAGAGGAGGAGAGTTAATCAGACGACAAGCCTTTGACACCACCCTATTGAGAAGAGCTTTATGTGGGGAGCCTTCCCACACATGAGAGTTGTATTCTACACAGGGGCGAATAAATAAAGTCAACAACTGTGCAGGGGTAAAGAAGGTACGGAGTTGGCTCAGCACACCCAATCTCTTGGAAGCAGGTTTTACAAGAGATGCAATATGATCTTTCCAAGATAAGTCCCAAGTGAATGAAACCCCAAGCAAATTTAAGGATGATGCAAGATTGAGCTGGATATTATTAAACATTAGTGGGTACTCCTGTGGAAAATTGTGTCGGGTTGATAGGTGTAAAAACTGAGTTTTTGATGCATTAAAAACAACAAGATTATTTTTACCCCAGTCAGAGATACGAGCCAAGTCAGAGATTAGGTGTGCCACAGCCTCATCCCTTGCTTGTTGAAGTAACTGCTGAGATGGACGTTGCGGGAACCGAATGGAAGGTGAAGGGTGGAATTATCAGTGTACGAGTGGATAGGGTCAGATGTACAGCTTAGAAGGTCATTGATTAACCTGTGCCATCCCAGGCATTTTTGCAATTTTATACCCACTCAATCCCGGACCAAGAATGGAAAAATTTTTTATTCCATAAAACAATTCAAAAGGACATATCAATCAAGGAAAAGCGAAAACAATACTCCTTATAGGAGAAATAAGAGCAGGATGGCCGTCTTTCGTGTTTTTAGCCAAAGCTGTGAGTGGCGTTTTCCTAGCTGGGCAGGCTGAGAGAGAATGAGGGAGGAGAATGGGGGATTCCCTGTTCTCATTATCCTCCACTGGCTCATATTCCTCCCCAGAAGTCATCCAGGTCTTCCTCTTCTGAAGAATCACTGAATGAAAGGACAGAAGGGTCCATGTGACAGCCTCCTCGAGCCCTACGAGGCAGAAAAATGGTGTGGTTTTCGCGACATTCTGACGCTATGACGGACATTAGCAAACTGATGTTACCCAGCCATGCAGAACCAAACTCAGTACTACAGCTGCTTGGACACAATATTGCCAACACATTAAGCTACTCTTTAGCCCAAAATTAGGTAGATTGTAGCAGTTTGAGATGCGCTACAGTGCTCGAATTTTGCTGTCAGCACCGTCACGTCGCTGGGATTAATTGAGACTTTTTGTACTGTCGGCACCATGCCGACGATGGGATTGTATGGGTTAATAAAAGGAAGAGAGTTGGTGATAGGACAGAGCCCTGAGGAGCACCATTGTTGATAGATCTAAGAGAAGAACAATGGCCGTCTACAACAGTGGCTATAGAATGACCAGAACGGAAGCTATGGAGGAAGGCACAGATAGAAAGATAGAAACAATAAGAGGGCAGTTTGGAAATAAAAGATTTATGCCAGACTCGATCAAAAGCCTTTGAGATCTCATGTGCAATGGCAAAGCTTTCACCGAAGTCCAGAAAGAAGGATGACCAGGAGTCTGAAAGGTAGGTGAGAAGATCGCCAGTGGAGTGTCTCTGATGGAACCCATACTGACGATCAGAAAGAAGGAAAAATGCTTTAAAATTTTTCTGTTAAGAATTGACTCAAAAACCTTTGAGACACAAGATGATAAAGCAATTGGCGATGGTTAGAGGGTTGGGAATGGTCATCCTTCTTTGGGACTGACTGAATGAGAGCAAACTTCCAGCAAGAAGAAAAGGTACAAGTTGAAAGACAAACGCACCTAGGCAAGGTGTAAGCACAGAAGCACAGTTCTTGAGGACAACAGGAGGGACTCCACCAGGGCCATATGCTTTGTTAGTATTTAGGCCAGTGATGGCAGAAAATACATCAGCTGAAAAAATTTAATGTCAGCCATGAGGATGTCAAAGGGGAAAGGTGATGGAGGAACAGCACCGGAATCGTCTAAGGTGGAACTGGAGGAGAAAGTCTGAGCAAAGAGATCTGCTTTATCAGTAGAAGAAATAGCTACACAGCCATCAAAGTAGAAAAGAGGAGGGAAGGATGATGAGATAAAGGTGTTAGAAAGGTTTTTGGCAAGGTGCCAGAAAAAGAGGGAAGAATTCGAGTTGGAGAGTTGAGAGCATTTAGTATGGATGAAATTATTTTTAGAAGAGTGAAGAACAGACTTAGCATGATTCCTGGCAGAAACATAAACAAGATGTGATTCAGGGGTGGGTTGGCTCTGGTACCTTTTATAGGCCCTCTTCCTGTTGCAGACAGCATTAGAACAAGCATGATTAAACCAAGACTTTCTTGCGTTAGTCTAAGGATATGAGAAGGGAATGAATCCTTCCATGCCCGAGAGAATAACTTCTGTAATGCGCAAAACACACTCAGATGGCTCTCGGCCGTGGGAGCAATAATCATTCCAGGGAAAATCAAAGAAGTACTGCCTGAGGGCCTCCCAATCCGCAGCTCCAAAGTGCCACAGTTGACGTTTCTTTGAGTGGTCCACTGGGCATACCGGACTGATAGGACAGGTCATGGTAATAAGTTTGTGATCGGAGAAGCCCAAGGAGAGGAAAGATTAACAGTATAAGCAGAAGGATTAGTTGTAAGGAAGAGGTCAGGTATGTTGGAGATTTCTCCAAGGTGGTCAGGGATACGGGTAGGGTGCTGTGCAAGCTGCTCTAGGTCATTAAGGATAGAAAAGATGTAGGCTTGTTCACCGGGTGAATCAGTGAAAGGAGAGCCAAAGGTGGTGAACATTGAAGTCTCCTAGAATGGAGATTTCAGAGGAAGGAGAAAGGGATAGAATGTGTTCCATCGTAGAAGGAAGATTGTTGAAGAATTTTTCATAGTCAGTAGATTCAGGAGATAAGTAAACAGCGCAGATATATATAGTCAGAGAATGACAGGAAAGCCGAAGCCAGAGAGTAGAGAATTCAGAAGAATCAAGTTTAGGAACATGAGAGCAAGATAAGTCGTTGTGTGCTTATACAGAACAGCCACCTTTGGCTTTGAAATGAGTATAGAGAAAGTAGGAGGAAACAGAAAAGGGTTGGCAGTCAGCTGCCCCAGACAGCTGAGTCTCTGTCAGGAAGAGAAGGTGAGGTTTAGAGGAGGAGAGGTGGTGCTCGACAGAGAGAAAGTTAGAGGAAAGGCCGCGAATGTTGCAGAAATGAAGAAGTGAGTCAGACAGTGGTTCCAGGTATCTCGTTGAGTCGTCATCGGGAGAGGGGTAGATGGGGGCATTCATGCCCTCCTCCCCCCCCGGGGACTCCGAGGCCTGGTCATTTTGTGCCTTTTTTTTTTTTTTTTTTTTTTGGAAAGGGAAGTGTAGTGTGTACTGTGCATGTAGACTGGTGTTGAGAGTTAGAGAAACTTATACTGGAGAGCATCCTGGCCTACTCTCTGTGTTACTGAAACACTGAAAAAGTTCAGCAAAGGGGGATGGTTAGGAACTAGTCCCGAGGGCTGATGAAACGGGAGCTCCAGCTCTCCCTGTCATCAGCATTCCATCCCCCTTGGGTGTACTGCCTTGCTCGACTGATGCAACAGTCTACTCCTCATATCGAATGAAATGAGATCGAACAAGCTTTAGTCAGTCTTTCATTCTCTATTCGCTCCATATGATTGCACTATCTCCGGCTATGTCCCATAGTAGTTTCCAGTACATTCATATCAGCACCATAACATTCCCGAACATCCTCATTTATGTCCGTCCCTCCACGATGCTCCACACACATATTTCAGATAACTCATTTTCATTCGTCTTACTCTTCATCTGTGTTCTTTCAACAACGTCCGAGCTCCATTTCAGTTCATCACTGTGGAGACAATAAAACTGTGACAATTATTATTATTATTTTTTTATTTCCGTGCTCATCTCCTTATTCCTTGTCTCTGACTCTAGTGCACCGTACCTGTAACGCTCCTTCCCAAAATGTACCCTTTTATTCACTTCATTCACAAAAATTTCATCGTTGCTCACTGCTCACGTTGTCCATTTCCTGTGCATTCGGCCTCATTACGCACGCCATGACTTCAGTCCTCTCAGAAACTGTAACTATTGCGTTTCATTTCATACATTTCTTCCAGACTCGTTAACGAAGCCTTGCAACTGCCACTCGTCTTCATTCTCTAGAGCAGTTTCATGAGCAAACAACATATACAGGCAATTTCTACATCCTCTCCCCTCCAACTAAGACATCCAGTCCCATTTCTTTTTGTCTAGTATAGTACAAATCTATCTATCTGTCTATACGAGTATATCTTTCTAGCAATATAATCTGCATACATACATACAGACTGAACAACCATGGGCACATGATACTTGCCTGTTTCAGTCCAATATTCTTGTTAAAGAACTCATTTCATCTTTCACATGCACTCTGACCCCTGCACCCTGCAGTCTCCTGCCAGTTCCACAATTTCTAAGCATTATCCACATTGCTTATTGTCTACTACCTCATACGCTTGCTCTAAATACAGGAAGGCAGTATGAAACTTCTTTCCTATATCTAAACTATTGTATACTACACATCTCAGAGGGAAGATCTGATCTGCTTACCCCTTGAGCCTCTTCCTTTCCTAAAGCCATTTTGTTCATCTCCAACCATAACTCGATCAGTCCCTGGTTCTTTCCCCAATCTGACGTTCTTCAGTGCCTTACACACTTCTGTCACACTGATCCTTTCCTCCCTTCTTCTCTCAACCATTTCACATGTACCTAAACTAGCACTACTAGTAACTGTTATTTCGTTCTCTGTAGTCTGTAGTCAATGACTCATTGAAGTGCTCTGTTCATTTAATATACTATAATCGTGTGTGTGTGTGTGTGTGTGTGTGTGTGTGTGTGTGTGTGTGTGTGTGTGTGTGTGTGTGTGTGTGTGTGTGTGTAGTGCAGACAAAACTGGAAAAAGGATTTTTATGAAATTTGGCAGGATGGTTGGAACTGGGTCCTTGATGGATCAGTTTCAATTTCATATCGACTGAAATTTTCTGAAGGGATGTTTTGACCCTAAATATTTGTTCCCATTGGTATTGCAATACATGTACGTGGAAGAGGCGGCGGAGCATTTCCGTGGTTTCATAAGTCTTTGCAAAGAGAGAGAGAGAGAGAGAGAGAGAGAGAAGGGGGAGGGGGAATGCATATCTACGCTTCGATGTTCCTTACTTCAGTGTTGCTAAGAACAGACGATTTTACTCAGCAGAAAATAATTGTAGCTGTGATGGTGGCGGTAGCTGTAGGGATGATAGGGATGATGGTAACTGCGGTGGTTGTGGTGGTGCTGATCGTAGTTGTGGTGATTCCTGGTGGTAGCTGTGATGATGATGGTGGTGAGGGGGAGAGGAGTACATGTGGTGTTTGTGGTGCTGATGGTAGTTGTGATGATGATGGTGGTGGTGGTAACTGTGATGGTGGTGATGATAGATGTGGTGATGGTGGTGGTAACAGTGATGGTGGTGATAGATGTGGTGGTGGTGGTGGTGGTAATAGGTGTGGTGATGGTGGTGGTAACTGTGGTGGTGGTGATGGTGGTGCTAACTGTGATGGTGATGGATGTGGTAATGGTGATGGTAACTGTGGTGGTGGTGATAGATGTGGTGATGTTGGTGATAGATGTGGTGGTGATGGTGGTGGTAACTGTGGTGGTGGTGATAGATGTGGTGATGGTAGTGGTAACTGTCGTGGTGGTGATAGATGTGGTGGTGATGGTGGTGGTAACTGTGGTGGTAACTGTGGTGGTGGTGATAGATGTGGTGATGGTAGTGGTAATTGTGGTGGTGGTGATAGATGTGGTGGTGATGGTGGTGGTAACTGTGGTGGTGGTGATAAATGTGATGGTGATGGTAGTGGTAACTGTGGTGGTGGTGATAGATGTGGTGATGGTGGTGATAACTGTGATGGTGGTGACATGTGGTGGTGATGGTGGTGGTAACTGTGGTGGTGATGATAGATGTGGTGATGGTGATAGATGTGGTGGTGATGGTGGTGATATATGTGGTGGTGATGGTGGTGGTAACTGTGGTGGTGGTGATACATGTGGTGATGATGATGGTGATAGATGTGGTGATGATGATGGTGGTAACTGTGGTGGTGGTGATAGATGTGGTGATGGTGGTGGTAACTGTGGTGGTAGTGATAGATATGGTTGTGATGGTGGTGATAGCTGTTCAGAAACGACTCTCATCACCCACTCATACTTTCTTGACGTCCTTCCCAAACTTTTATATTCCCTGAGCTTCGCACTCAAGCATTTTCTTGCATCTATATCTTCTTCTATCTAATCTTTTAGCATAGCCTACAAACTCTCTTTCGTCTCTTCACACCTTTTTACCGTTTCTTCCCATCTCGTTACTGTTCTCTGTCTGTGCATCAACCTTTCATCCCCGACCACTCTGTTCCTTTCACCACCCTGCCTCTTCTGACCCTACGCATCACTTCACACTTCACATATCTCCTCAGTCTCCTCACACTTTTCACATCCCCCATTTGCTCCAGCTTGTACATGCCCAGTCGATTCTCCGCTTCCCTTCTGCACTTTCCTTTCTTCCTCCTTTTTGTAGCTTTTCTACTCACTTCTCAACACCTGCTTCCTGCTCTCTTCCTTTGCCTGTGTTTACCAATTGCTTTTGTACCTTTAGCCTAGACTGTCTTACATAATGGTCAGACAAGCTACCCCTATTCACCTGAAAACTCTACTGCCAAGCACTGATCTCAATAGTTCACACACACACACACACACACACACACACACACACACACACACACACACACACACACACACACAATCAGTGTCCTGTGTTCAGTCATTTTCCCTTTCCCCAATTCTTCCAATCTCCGTGTATACCTGTGGACAACTAAGCGCTGAAATAAGGTATCGGAAATCACTGACCCTCTCCCGGCCAACAACGCAGTACCATTTGTATCCACTTCTTAGGGTATACCTCATCGGCCAATCACCCCATACATTCTTGCAATTTCCAGTAATAAAGGAACTTTTTTTTTTTTTTTTTTTTGTCAGATACGAAGTGGGCAGAGCTAATGATGGATTTAGAAACTCCACTATTTAGACATCTCCATTATTCCCTTAACAGCAGTGGCGCTTGTTATAATTTATTTTGACAACCACCAGACGATTTTTTTTTTCAATTAAGAAAAGTCTTCTTTGGTGAAGAAAGAGAGGGATTAGATAAAACACTAGATATCATGTTTTAAAATATTGTGTCATATTTTGCAGTCCATGTATCTGACGAAAGTAAATGTGTGAGCAACACTGAATAAGTAAAGCAGTTGGAGCCGTATATAAATTGCAAAATAGTTGCTTTAATGCAACCACACTGTGTGCAGGAAAAACCATGCGGTCAAAAACTGCCCTTCCCGGAATGGGAGCAAATTCAGTTCACACACACACACACACACAGACACACAGACACACACACACACACACACACACACACACACACACACACACACACACACACACACACACACACTTGGTAACGTGAATGTAGGAGAACCTTGAGAGTGGATTCTCTCCTATGATAAACAATATTGGCATAAATACTTAGATATACTTGGCAGGACAGGATATCTAATAGACTGTTATGACACCTACAAAAACAACAAGAACAGGATAAAAAACAGCCACACTAATAATAATAACAACAACAATAATAATAATAATAATAATAATAATAATGTTACACTTGCGTTTCAGAACCAATTTCAGCTCGCATTTCTCAGTAAAATTTACTCTGTTGTATATATAGTATAATATGCTCTCTCAACCCATTCAACCATATTGACGGCTTTTTCATTTTCTTTTTGCTAATACTCGGCTTAATACAGGAGTTGTGGATGGAGATATATAACCCTTTCACTCGACAACTCTTTGCAGATCTAAATAAAACTGTCAGACGATATCAAGAATAAAAAGAAATAAATAGACGTCTTTGGGCTGATGGGATCAATGCAAATCTTTTGCCCCGTCGTAAATATTGTATTTTGTCTTTATCAGCAGTTTATCTTCCACTTCAAATATTCTATGTACAGTAGTGGACAAGAATATCGCTTCATCTCTTTGTCTCATTATGAAACTCTGACATTATTCCGAAATGACTGATGGGCTTCAAAGATCGCATCACTTAGTGTTGATAATAACTATCCACTTCCTCGCTACTTATTGTAATGAGGTGCCGCCGTACTCACTTCCGCAACTGTACCTTCATCAGTGTTGTCTGTCTGCTCAGTAACAAATTTTTGGTAGATTCATGAATGCTGCGTAGAACTTATTTCTTTGTGTGTTCATTCCGATTACGTAACATATGCCTTACTTCTGCTATATCCAGGTGACTTATCTTCTATTTAGAAAAGATATTTAACTACATGGGGTAGCTATATACCTCACTAACTCCAGTACTACTAAAGGTCATTCGTAACTTTATTAAAGTCGTCTAGAGGAAGCAAAAATATTCTAAACTAGCACATACGCTCGTCTTCGTTTACACCTTCTAGGGGTCATCCTATCATCCACCTTGTTTCCCCCATGGACCTACTTTCCCACAGGCACCTCTTCTCTCCCATAGCTATATATCCTCATGGATCTATTTTTCCCCTGTGGATCAGTTCCTCATGGACCCATTTTTCCACATGGATCTGTGTTGCTTTACAGACTTATTTTCCTCTACGGACCTGCCCTTCTCAATGGACCTGTTTTTCCCCTGGACCACTTTACCCTTTGATTTCTTTTCCCTTTGGACCTATTTTCCCCACTAACATATTGTCAATAGACTTACTTTCACAAAAATGGAAGGGACAACTTTTGAAATTAACATACTTTCATTTATGCTAGGCGGAAATTTTCGTCCTTTTGAAAATTATTTCCTGTAGCTCTGTGGCAGAAAAAGGCAATGATACAGCTATACAACCTTTCCATAGCACGTCTTCGAGACTTGCACCGTGTTCTAGCGTCAACTGCTTGTTATTACACCGTGTCCAAGAAAGAAAGAGAAAAATGTTTCGCCCAGTTAAAGCGAACAGAGTATCGAAAGTTATATTCTGCACAGACGCCAGTGATCCCTTCGCCACTGGGGAACTCCACTTAGGTAAAAAAAAAGAAAAAAGAAAAAAATCATGTGGTTGTAGTGAGAATTATATGAAAAGACTTCCTGATTTAAACCATTTCACCCCTATGACGTACTTCTCATTGCCTCGCTCGGAAGGAGTCCGGCGAGGTATTGTTTTTGGGCGAGTTTCTTTGTTTCTTTGTTTCTATGTTCTTTAGCAACCTTACGGAAAAACGGCTGAAGGAAACTACATGAAACTTTCAGGATATGTAGGTACTGGTCCCAAATGAAAGTGATAAAATTTTGGAGGCAATCGAATAACCATGAAAGGCCATAATCAAGGTCGGGGATTTTCAGACGGCTATGACTTGAAAGCGGTTGAAGATACATTTACCATTGCCAACATAAAGTCCAAAATGAGCAGTTAATTGGTACCATGACCTTTGACCTTGGGTGACCGTGAAAGGTCAAACTCAAGGTCACAGATAATCAGGGGGCTATAACTCGAAACTTGTTGAAGATAGAGATATTTTCTGTTATCAAGATATGGGAAGTCTCATATGGGTTTTCATTTGGCACCATGATCTTTGAACCTGAGTGACCTCGAAAGGTCAAACGCAAGAGTACAGATTTTCAGAGGGCTATAACTTGAAAATGGTTGAAAAAAAAAAAAAAACTGTTTTGAGGCGAGGTTTGTTGTGCCTGGCACTACTTGTCATGTTATTGCAACCACCATTAAATTTTGATTTCATTCTGCTTTGGAAAGTATAACTTTTTTCACTCAAATTTTCACTGAGGCCCTGATCCTTTAAGGTGAATAAAATGATATGGATGAAGCGAGAATCAAGCCTTTAAGCCCAGGGACGTTTTGATGATTTTTATTCTTTCCATCCGGCATTAATTTACCTCCACCAGGAGGTGTATGTTTTACCCGCGTTTGTTTGTTTGTTTGTTAGCAAGGTTACTCAAAAACTTAAGAACGGATTTTCATGAATTTTTTTTGGAGGGATAGGGTAATGCCCAGTGAACAATCGATTTGATTTTGGTTGCGATCTGGAATTATTTCTTTGTTCACACTATATCTCCAAGAGTTCTCGATAAATTTCAATGAAAATGAACTGATTAAATCTGGGACGGATCTGGATCCGGATCCGGATCCTTCTGCACAGTATCTCCAAAGGTTCTCAATGAATTTCAATGAAATTTTATGGAAGGATGGGCCGTGGGCCAAGAAAGAATTCTTTAAATTTGGGGGCGGGTCCGGATTCGGCATTGGAGGAGGTATGCGCTCTCTGAGTGCTACTCTAGTTATATTCAGTTTTGAACAGACGCAGGGAACTACAGGGATGGTTAGATATAGCCTTGATAAACCTGTCTATGTCGAAAGGCTTTTCCTTAAGTTGAACAAATTCACCAGGAAGAAGCAGAACCTTTTAAATTAAAACGGACTTTACCAAGATTTAAGGGGTTACATGAACAAGTAGAGAAACACTAGACAGATGCGGGATCATCAGGGCTCTAATACGAGTATAGGGCTTCGTTAAGGTCTACGCGAGTTGAGCACTTCGTTTCAAAAAAAAAAAAAAAAAAAAAATCGTAAATTGCTGACAACACAGAGCCTCTCCTGGGGATTTTCTAGTGTATAAAAACGCCCTTGAGCTGAAGAGATTAATCTTTCAAAGCTGGGAGAAGTCTAGATTTGTATTCCAGCCAACGGAAAACGATTGTACTTGTCTGAAAGTGAGTCACAGGAGTCTGAGGGTGTTTGTACTGTATCAGTCATATTTCTTGTGGTCGGAGTAACTCCAGTACTTTATTCCGGTCAGCGCCAGACGATTCACTAAGCCGAGAGTGAGTCAAAGGAGCCTGAGCATGCTAGCGCTGTCACCATTAACCCTCTCATGGTAGAGGAATTCTAGTATTTTATTTCAGTCAATACTTGACGCTTTTATTTATCCGAGAGTTAGTCATTGAAGCCTGAGAGTTAAATTCTGCCTCCAGTCCTTCACACCTAAGTGCACTCCCTCTCAGTCGTCTTTCCACGCCTGTCGTTCACCACGGTATAATCATAGCCTTTCTCTCACCCTGGCCTCTTAACCTTTGCAGGACGGTGACGCTTTTATTATTATTTTTTCACTTTAGTCTTCTCTTGGTTTGTTTTTTGTTAACACGATTTTACTGAGATAAGGAGAGACCTATGTAAATGGGTGAGGACTGTATGTATGTATGTATCTGCAGTAGAGAGGTCCAAAAAATAAACTAGATTTTTGCTGCGCCACAAGACTGCCCTTGTTCGTACTGGCAATATATGTTTCTGGTACAAATTTCGGCAGATCTGAACAATATTTAGAGGCTGCACAAAAAGAAGCTTTGGGGGGATACTCGACATAGTGAACAAAATTGGAATAACTTCTAGCACTGTTTACATAATGTGTATAGTGTTTTGTTAACAACTTTTAACACTGTATAAAACAAAAATTTATAAGTGTGAGTTCATTGTTAACAAATTATTAACAACTTTCAGCTCTGTATAAAGCAAAAATGTATTATAATTGAGAGTTCATTATACCCACGTGTTCTATAATGATGGTAAACATACTGCATAATTAATTACTTACCAGGTATGCACATATATCTTTTACATATTATACAAGTAAATTTAATAAGTTTAGATAAGTTGAATTCAGTGAAAGTTGTAAGTACTTTATTGTGGCATAACTGCAGATTTATAAGAAGATGAGTACATTTGCTTATGAATTCTGACTCTTTGTTACAGAAACTGCTTCTGGTCTTCATTTCTTGTCGGTGTACTGTTGTAAGACTCAATGAGACTAATGCCTCTTTCTGTACAGTCATTCACCACTTTTACTCCACAGATTTTTTTCTGCATGGCAAGATGACTGTCATCTGCTAGCCAGGTAGCAGGGTCTTTTTCTAGAAATTCTGCTGTAGCTCTTCGCTGTCTACAGTTACCAGGTTATAGAGCTTCATTGACCTGCTTGTAATGTATGCTTCTAATGGATGACTACTGTCAAATTCGGTGGTTGGGATGCGTTATGAACAGCCTGGTTTTGGTGGTCTCTTTAAGTTTGCAACCATTGCAGTCTTTGCTTCATTGCTTACAGAGCTGTCAAACAAAGCCATTGGTGCCAGGTGTTCAGACAAATACAAGAAATGTCGCTTGCTTGTTTTCAAGGCCTTGCCTCTAATACTGACATCAGTTTGTGCCTTAAGCATGTTAACTTCAAATAATTGAAAGGGGTCTTTGGTGGGATTGGAGCTTCAAGCCAGATCCTAGCATATATCAGAGAGACAAATACTCCAACTTTCAGTAAGCCTTTTAATTCACGAGCAGTAAGCTTAAACTGGTCTCTAAAATGCAATATTTTCAAAGCATATTTTCCATTCAACATCCAACTAGCATGGTATATAGCACCAGGAGCACGAAATATGCATTCTCCATCTGGTGTACTGCCTAGAAATATGAGACATAGCTCCATAAATTCTCTGTAGTCTTCATGTGGATGCTTTTCTTTTATTGCATGTGTATCATATCATTTCCTTGTGCAGAGGTTCTTGAGTGGAACTAAACATCGTCATTTTCTGGATGAAAAGCTTCTGGACTGATCTTGCCCCAGCATTTCTGAAAAGTTTTAATAGTTTCATTTCTGAACCAGATGGCGGTCCAAAGGTTTCAGACACAACATCTGAAATTGCTAATTCATATATATGGTGACAACAGGCTAGCATTATAAGTTCCTTTGCAAGAGATGGCTCTATTAGTGTACAAGCACCTGATAGTAAACCTGTATTTGAAGTTGTAGTATCAAGTTACAAGTCTCTGACTCACGACTTCGGACCCCAGTCTTCTAGCAGCTCAGTTCAGGCTTTGGCTTGTTCCTCACCCGTACTACGGTTTACCTTTGGTACGCCAAGTAGTTTTTCTGTTCCAAATCCTGTTACCAATATGGCCACTCCGTCTGCTTGTTCAGATATTCTGATACCTATAAAATCAGTTAAGAGCTTCCCGTCCCAGTGCAGTAGAATGGGCATAGACGAATCTGTGGATGATCTCTCTCTTGAAGTTCTCATTTCCCAATCTTTACTCCGAGCACAAAGTATGCCACTTCTTGATAAAGACAGATCAGTAACATCATGACCCAGAACACTTGCTACATCACTGGTGACATACATTGCCTTACGATCAGAGAGATGAATACTGTCTAATGCTGATGCAACATGTGGTGTCACAACTGTATTAAGTCTCTAAATTTCTTGGGTTCTGCTGGTCCATCTGGTACATAAAGATCATCTGATCCTGAATCTTCATTCCTCTCACTGCTGTCACTGAGATTTCCTGTATCCTTCCTTTCTTTGGAAGGAAATTGCCTTCCTTCTTTTTGCTTCTGATTTGCTTTTTTTTCTTTTTCTGCCAAGGTTTTGTCAACAGAACTCCTACAACTAAATGTGTCTTCATGCTGCATTGTAAAGAAGATTTTATCCTCTTCATTTCTGATGCATTGAAGAACATCTTTGCTGGATGTGTCAGAAAGGCTGTGGGATTCATCAAGAAACAAATACGCGTCATATATTTTTTTTCAACTTTCGTTCAGCTGAGTGATTCCTTTTTCACTGGTATACTGGCTTTCTCCCAGTATATTATGGCAGCCCTGACAGCTAATTTTACAGTTTCTCTGGCAGTGTTGTTTTCTGCATAATAACAGAACAATAAAGTTTTTAAGACATGTAATTTTGTTGGAATACACTGCATGTGATTTCTCTCTTTGGCTTTTCAACCAGCCTTCCCGATGGGGAACTTCGAGTATCTGACATTTTTACCTTATACTCAACTACAATGGACTAAAGCAATGTTTAAAAATGCCCTTTCAAAAAGACAAATGTTTGTGACTGAAGCTTCTGAAGTTTAAAATTGTAATCACCAGTACATATATCAGAGATTTTAAACGGTCCCGATATTTATTCTTGGCTGACCTCCAGTTTTAAAGGTTTTTAGATCGTGATGCATAGATCACAGAAGCAGTCTAAAAGCTGGAAAGCTGAAGAGTGGGCGACTTAACACTGTATTTGCAGAGGCTCATTTTAAAACAATTATAACAGATCAAGAAAATAAAGCATAAAGTATCTAATAAAACTTTGGTAGGGTACCCGAGTAACCGCACAGTCAGAATTTCATGCATATGACACAAAATCTGAATTTATATGCAATATTTTTCTTAAATGAGTTAAAACATTTCCTGTGATGTCTGTTTGCCAAATGCAGGTGGGGCAGCCTTGTATAGCAGTACTTTTTAGACATTTACTTTTTACGTATGGGCTGTGGACCACCATGATCCACAGTCGTGCTACTAAGTATTCAACAGGTGCACAGAAGACCAATGGAATTTGACTTCACTTCCTAGCTCAACTATACTGGACATGAAGAAAAAAAATCGACTCACATTCCACGTGAAACAGTCTCACACCACAAACGATACCAACTAAATAATATCTAATGGTTCCACCCCACACTAGCAACCCAGCTTCCTTGAGGCTGCATCGTATGGCATGCTCGATATGTATTCTAGCCAGAACTGTTAATACGAAAACATTTAGATGACAAAATAATAATCATAATGGGATATCCCGGGCTGGGCTGCCTGACACTGACCAGTTGATGAGTGCAAGTGTACAATATAGAAAGGTATAGGTTATTTTCAATCGATGGCTTTCTGTTGGGACAAGTATATCACCACTGTTACATATAAAAATACAACAGCTTCTATAAGTTTTCATAATTAAAGCTGACTGTTGACGTATAAGGAATAGTTCCTGACTCATCTGGTTCTCTTTCATATATTTATGTCCTCTATATTACTACATGTGGCTCGACTGACAGTCAGCAGGTGACGAGTGCAGGTGTGTAAGCTAGAGAGGTATTACCCATTTGCAGTCGATGGTAATCTGTTGGTCGTGCTTTTTTTTTACATAAATTTGTAGTTAGCTTTAGCTTTGTCTTTTGGTATTAGTGTAGGTTAACAATTTTTGTTAGGTTTAGCATTGTTAGGATGATTGTTTTGGTTCAGAAAAAAGAAATAAATAAAAATAAAATTAAACTAGAATGGCACTCAGTAGAGCGCAAACCTCCGCTAAGGCCTAACATACAGCTGGGAAAAAAACAAAAAACAACCCCCTTATAAAAGCATATTGAAATCCGCTAGATACGAAATTTTATATGGATCCACGCCAAAGTGTACATATTCGTAGATACCAACATCCTAAATATGCCTGATTTTTTCATCAATATCCATGTAATATTCACTGAAAAATTTACGAAAATGTCGAAAAACGCCCTATCTCGCAATGTTAAAGAAAGTGAAAAAAAAAAAAAAAAATCCTGGATCCTCACTTTTATCCGGACCCGCACCGAAAATTAATGGAGTCTATTCTGGGCCAAGGTCCATTCTTCTACCAAGTTTCGTGGAAATCCGTCCGGTAATTTTTGTGTAATCTTGCTCACAAACCAACCAACAAACAAACAAATGGACAGGGGTGAAAACATAACCTCCCCCTTTGGGGGAGGCGGTGGCTCAATCGGAAGAGAGGTGGCTTGCAGTCCTACCGGACCCAGGTTCAAATCTCCGCTGGAGCAGGAACGGTTTAGGGATTTGAATTTCATTACGGCAGACTTTACCGATCTACCAGAAGACCCGCCGACATGTCGTAAAAATACCCCCGCTAATACCAATACACCAGTCCTGTATGAGACAGCCCTAGCATGTATTCAATATGGACGGTGGGTGTTAGCGCCGAAGTGGTGACATGTAGTGGAGTTCGAAATGTAGGAGAACTACTGGGCCTTGATAGCAGGCTGAGAAGCCTATGCCCAGAGTCGAGCACATAAAAAAAAAAAAAAATATATATATATATATATATATATATATATATATATATTACCGCATCTAACGCGGTAAAGAGAGAGAGAGAGAGAGAGAGAGAGAGAGAGAGAGGCACAAGGATGCTTACACGGTGTTTACGTGTATATACGGTCTCGTCAGCATAACATCCATTAGCCTGGCGGTAATGAACACCAGGCCTTGGAATAGATGCTATGGGCGAGTGTGGGGGCAGTGTGTGGGTAGTCGGGGACGAGTGAGGGACGAGGTAACGTCGATCTCTGGATTTACTAGACGGAGACTCCAAAATGGTGGAGTTCAGGTGCGACTTGCGACTCCACGACCATCCGGTGAAGTTGTTACTGCTCTGAGACTCTTACGCCCGTGAGGGACAAGTGTTGTATACTTCACATGCCTACCCACACACTGATACTGTAAGGGACCAGCCACAAGTGAGTTGCCCTTGCATACTTTTAAGAATGCTTATTGATCTGCACGTGGTTGCTATCACGACATAACCCAATTATCTATCTATCTATATACCTAGGCTGCTTCCCCCAAGGAAAGGGAGGTAGCCGAGACAGGACGACACACTTCCCATTTACTCATCCATTCAAACACATTCATTCACATCTTAGCCCCAAAGGGGAGAACGGACAGATCCTCACCGCACCACACTGCACAAGGGTCAACTGCGCAATGCAATCAGTGACATCCGAAGCAGGGCCCGACAGCAGAGCTGGTTTACCCCTGCCACATCATAACAGACCCATCCCCTTACCCGCACCTGACCTGACTAGCTGATCAGACCAAATGAGGGAGAATATCCCCTCAGGGCTCCATCATCACTTATTCATTCACAATTTCTCTCCATTTATTTCTGTCGCGCACAGCCACTCTTCCTTGCTCAACAGACATCCCTCTCGCATCCAGTGCTCTCTTCACACTCTCCATCCATCCTATTCGTGGTCTTCCTCTCAGCCTTACACCTCTCACATCAGATCTAGTTATCTTTTTCACCAATCGCTCATTATCCATTCTCTGCATATGCCCAAACCATCGCAACACAATTATAAATGTAGGAAAGTAAGGACGAGAATTAAAGCGATATATGTATACGAAGTAAACTTTGGTAAATTGTAATTATGTGTATGACCAAGTGTTGTAACAATGACGAGTGATGCCATTATAACATAATGAGAGGGTAAAATTGCAATTCCAGGTTTGACCAAATAAATAGTCGAGTCCAGCTGGGCGGGTTTCATTACCCCGTTTCCTCCTCCAAGAGTGTAGGCAGTTACAGTCATACCTGGCGTACGTTGGTGGGGGAAGCGGGCCCGACCATGACCGACGACAGAGCTGGTGATGTTAAAGTCTATGGAGGCGGCGTACCTACGATCGACGACACCGCCACTCAGGATATCTTGGGTTGTGAGTAGGTAGACTCCACAGGACTGCGAGTGTTGATAAACAACTTTGCTCAGGCGATTGAAAGCCAGGAGCTGATACGTTAAGTCTGGTGCATTGTGAAGAAAATATGTTAGTTTAAGTACTGGGGTAGGAGTTTATTGCCTGTGCATCTGGTGCATTGTGAAGAAAATTCGTTGGTTTACGTGTTGGGGTAGGAGTTTATCGCCCGTGCCAGACAATGTTAAATTATCATGACATTAAATGTGAGGAATGTGATTGTAATATTCAGGAGGTTGGTATTGATATTGTGACATTGCTTCTAAGTTATAAGGTTGTGAATTAAAACTAATTAGTGCTCCTTGGATATTAAGAGTAGTGATTGATACTGGGCTGTCATAGAGAAGGTTCTGGTGTGCCACTGTACTTTAAAGGCGAAGCTCAGTGCTCGCTGTCTGGCTGTTTGGGGCGTGATGGGAAAAACGCTGCATGAACAAGAGTGTGACTAAGAGAGTTAAAAAAAAAAAAAAAAAAAAAAAGAAGAGGAGAGAGGGGTGGAACCTGAACATACTGGACGGAACCCAACCTAACATAATGGGCAGAACCCAACCTAACATACCAGGCGGAACCCAACCTAACATACCAGGAGGAACCCAACCTAACATACCGGGAGGAACCCAACCTAACATACCAGGTGGAACCCAACCTGAATATTCTGGACAGAACCCAACCTAAAACATACCAGGAGAAACCTAAGCTAACATACCAGGCCGAACCTAAACAGAACATACAAGGCAGAACATGTTGGAATGGACAACCCAGAAGGAAAGGAACATGGAAAACAAGACGGGCAGAAAGTAACCCATGGAACAGCTCAAAGGGTAGTCGAGGAGGCCACGGAAGCAACGGGGGGAGAGGAGTACGAAACGGAGGCTGCGAGAATGATGATGGAACAAAGAGAGGAGGAGAGAGCCGAATTTGGGCTGCAAGAATGCTTATAGAAGTGACCGGCAGTTGAAGGCAGACTGGCTGAGGCACGTGAGAATGTATGCATGAGAGTCCTCATACCGACTCTGCAAATCCTGCAAGAACAGAACAAGGTGATCCATGATCGCTTGACACAGTTGGAGAACTTGATGAGAATGGAAGGGAGGAACGAGATGAGCTTGAAGTCGCAGGTGCAGCCAGAGACTGTAGTGGTACACGAAGGACCGGCAAAGAGGCCAAGAGAGTGTGACGACACGGGAGACGAGCAAATGTGGGAGACTAGGGTAACCCAGCAGGGGGAGCAGAAACAGATGCAAGAGGCCACTACTCTACATCAAGAAGAGTCAACAGTTAGTGGACAAAGGCCAGGGTAGCAGAGGTCAAGGAATCCAAAACTGACTAGATCAGAAATGGAAGAGCTGACACGTGTTACCCCTATGGACATGGAGGTGATAGCTTCCAGCTTGAAGAAATTGATTGCCGCCATGAGGTTGCCACAGAACCAACTACCAACCTTCGAAAGGAATAGCTGGAGGGAGTATTGGGAGTTCATTCGTGCATTCGAACAACACATATGGAGGGCCACAGTCCCAGAGGAATATAAGCTGCAGACGCTTATGCAAGCATGTGCAGTGCCTGTCAGGAACATGCTACAAACATGCAACTATTTGGACCCAAGAGAGGGTTACTAGAAGGCAATGGCCATATTGGAGGACAGATACGGAGACAGACATCAGTACATCTGAGAGATTGTGGATGGAATACTTGAAGGGCCCATGATCAAAGGTGAGGATGAGGGCGACCTTAGAAAATTCACCGATGAGTTGGGGTCATGTATTTTGAGTCTGGAGACCATCGGTAGATTGCAGGAGTTGGACACCGTTCGCTCGATGGACATGCTGTCACATCGGTTACCTGAGAGGGCACTTATGCGGTATGAGGACGAAACTTTTGCCCACAACAAACGATATGGGTATTATCCCGGCATTAAATGGTTGAAAACCTTTATCCTGGAGGAGGCGGACAGAGTGTGTGTGAGGAGGAGAACTGAGGAAAGGGGAACGACCACCAAGCGAGCCACCAAAGTTGGTGCTTGAAGGAATCCAGATGGACGTGTGATTGGCTCGGCTACCATTGGTGATGATGAACCTGTGAGTGAGAGACATGTGTCGGCTGTGAGGGGGGGCTGCAGCCCCTGGTGGGTTGCAAGGAATTCCGTGCCATGAGAGTGGAGGAAAGGAGGGCCACGGTCAGATGGCTCAAATATTGTTATGTTTGCTTGAACGATACCCACTTGGATTAGAATGTTTTTGTATTGGAGGCAAATGGGACGACCAAAGCACGTTAACTGAGGGTGAGTGAGTCCGAGCATCTCGAGTGGCAGTGTTGGGTTGTGTACAATGGGAATATTTTGAATCCAAGATAAAAGACCTGAAGGAATGGGGTGCGCTTAGGAAAATGAGCCCACTGTTCCGGCTGGAGCCACACCTGGGGGAGGACGGACTCCTCCATGCTGGTGGGTGGTTGGAGAGCGTTCCCTTGACGATGGACAGCAAATACCCCGTGCTGTTGCTGCAGGACCACCATGTCACGGAGCTAATAGTAAGAGAAACCCATGAGAACAAGGCTGGGCACTCAGGAAGAGAAGATACACTAACAGTAAAGCGCCAGGAGTTCTGGGTGCCCAAGGGACGAAGGCTGATTGACCGGTTGTTAACAAAGTGTCTCGTTTGTCACTGAGTCAATTGGAAGGAGTCACTGCAAAGACAAGCTAACCTCCCTGCCAACAGGGTATATGTGGTGAAGGCGCCGTTCACACACACTGGGGTGGACTGCTTCGGACCATTCATCGCAAAGCAGGGTAGGAAACGGGTGAAGCGATGGGGTTGTCTGTTCACTTGTTTGAACTCAAGAGCCGCACAACTGGAGATTCTTGACGGACTAGATGCTGATTCTTTCCTCAGTTCTTGGCAAGGAGGGATGTACCAGAGTGCATTCGTTCCGACAATGGATCAAACACGATCAGAGCAAATAAGGAGCTCCGGGCTGCAGCTCTCAGCTGGGAGAAGAATGACAAGGTCCACAATGCACTGTTGAGAAAGGGAATTGAGTGGGAGTACAACCCACTACATGCATCCACATGGGCAGTGTCTGGGAGCGACAGATCTGGACAGTCAGGAAGGTCTTGCAAGCGACAGTAGGCACGCAAGTTGTGGATGAGGAGCAACTCCACACACTCTTCTGTGAAGTGGAGGAAATAGTCAATGGAAGGCCCAGCACTCCGATCTCTAATGACGTCAGTGACCTCGAAGCACTTACTCCATTGCATATTCTGCTCCCTAAGATGGTACTCCACTGCCCGTTAGGAGGTACGGCCGAAGAGCCTGTAGGGGACATCTACCGGAAGAGTTGGAAGCATGCACAGTTCCTAGCTGACCAGTTTTGGAAGCGATTGTTGAAGGTGTACTTACCATCCTTTTGACAACGCCAGATGCAGTTCAAGCAGTTGCGTAATTTAGAAGTGGGGGACCTGGTATTGGTGTTGGATTGGAATGTACCCCGTAATCACTGGGTTCTGGGAGGACTGGTAGAGGCGAATCCTGGTGATGATGGTGTGGTGAGGCATGTCGAGGTCAGGACGTCCGCAAGTACAACCCTAACCCGCCCTGCGAACAAGCTGTGTCTGCTGGAGGGGAGCGGCGAGTGAAAGTGTATATGGTATTGGTCATAACCAACCAACTGGGGGAGTCTTACCGCATCTAACACGGTAAAGAGAGAGAGAGAGAGAGAGAGAGAGAGAGAGAGAGAGAGTGTAGGACAGAGAGAGGGGCACAAGGATGCTTATACGGTGTTTATGTGTATATACGGTCACGTCAGCATAATATCCATTAGCCTGGCGGTAATGAACACCAGGCCTTTGAATAGACGCTATGGGCGAATGTAGGGGCAGTGTGTGGGTAGTCGGGGACGAGTGAAGGACGAGGTGACGTCAATCCCTGGATTTACCAGACGGAGACTCCATAAGGGTGGAGTTCAAGTGCAATGTGCGACTCCATGACCATCCGATGAAGGTGTTTTTGCTGTGAGAATATTACGCCCGTGAGGGACCATTGCTGTGTACTTCACATCCCTACCCACACACTGATACTGTAAGACGAAATTTGGACCCGCCACAAGTAAGTTGTCCTTGCTTACTTTTAAGAATGCTTATTGATCTGCACTTGGTTGATGTCACAACATAACCCGATTATAAATGTAGGAAAGTAAGGACAAGCATTAAAGTGATATGTGTATACGAAGTAAACTTTGGTAAATTGTAATTATGTGCATGACCAAATGTTTTAACAATGACGAGTGATGCCATTATAGCATACTGAGAGAGTAAAATTGCAATTCCAGGCATGACCAAATAAATAGTCGAGTCCAGCTGGGCGGGTTTCATTATCCTGTTTCCCCCTCCAAGTGTGCAGGCGGTTACAATATAATATATACCGGTATATATATATGTATATATATATATATATATATATAGATGGAGCCTCTGTGGTACAGTGGTAAAATGTGTGTTTTCGTACACTGAAGAGCGAGGGTTCGCGTCCCGCCAGGGTAATAAACTCTGGGAGTGTTCTTCTGGCTATGTACTGCTTGGCGGACATAAGGGGTGCTGTGGTTGAACCAGTGTCACGTACTATAAAGTATGCCCGCACCCAGTTGGCTTGTGCTGCCCAATTACACTTGGTTCACAGACTACACACACATCCAAAGCCACTCCAGCACTACAATTACACGTCCTCAGCTAAATATAACTGCTTAGAGATAAAGAATACCATAAATAAATAATGACATCGAAGTGAAGTGGTGAATTATTATGCTTCTTTCTTCCCATTTGGTGCTTCTCTGACTCCTTCATTCATCCTAATTGTGTTTTTTATTTCAATCCCGTCTCCTATGACTCCACGCAATTTCTTGCCCACTTGGGTCAGCTCCTAATTATTCTTGTATTTATACCTTCTGTAGCTTCTTCTGCTACTGCTGTTACTACTATTACTACTACTACTGTTGCTGCTGCTGCTATTGATTACTACTACTTCATCCTCTACTACTATTACTGCATATGTCCACTTGCTTGGAGAATGGGGTGGTCGGGTGATCTGCGAGATGATCAGTCGCCTGACAGGACGCGAGTTGGGTCGCAGGTCGAAATAGAAAATATTCTGAATCCCTGAATGCCATACATTTTACAAAACATCCAAAGGACTCTTCGACATGTTAGGAAAACACCACAGCTAATATCACACACCAGTCCTGAATTACAGTAGACAGCCCTAACATATATTCACTGTGGGTATTAGCGCTGGTCTCGAAATGAATGGATCTTGACTTTGGATCTCTGTTATTTTGTTTTTGTTTTTTTTCTTGGCTTAGCAATTTGCAGGTCCCAGGCATTTGCTGCCTTCTTCTTTGCATTAAAAGAAAATGAACTTATGTGACTCTCTGGAGAACTGTCGGACCTTAGGCAACGTTTTATCATGTACAGTACAAGTATTCTCTCTCTCTCTCTCTCTCTCTCTCTCTTGTCATGTCACGTCGTGTGGTATATTTCTCTGATTCCAGCTTCTGAATATTATGAGACTAACACCACAACAAGATGGTCACACAGCCATCTTCAAATCATTTTATTCTCTTCATGACGAGGACATTACTTTCACTTTATTGCTGTCACCTCCAAATTTTGTTAAACGAATGAGAGTTTTCTTGTATTTAAGGGGTTGCTAGAGGTTGCTAGAAGTAGTAGAACTAGTAGTAGCAGTAACAGCTCTAGTAGTAGTAGCAGCAGTAATAGTAGCAGTAGTAGTAGTAGTAATAATAATAGTAATAGTAGTAGTAGTAACAGCAGCAGCAGCCCAAAGCTCATTTAAACATGAACCAGTGTACTGCAAATCGAAGTTGCCCCTGGTCTACCATCCACCATCCTCCTCTCATAAGATAAGAAGCAGAATAAGGGACAATTTGCATAACCGGGCAGCTCTACCGCCCTGTCATATCATTGTCAGCATGTGAAGGCAAGCCTCTTTAGCGACATTTAGGGGGTTGGGCTACAGAAGGATGATGGAATACCTATAATTCGGAGCATCTCTTGTGCTGTTTAATATCGTCTGAAGGTATCAAAAATAAAAGGTACAATACATACTCTGACTGAAGGGATAAAACACACACACACACACACACACACACACACACACACACACACACACACACACACACACACACACACACACACACACACACACACACACCTCTTCGTTAGCCCTTCCATTCTCTTTCACTCCTGTCAACACACCCACAAATTTCTCTCGCTCCCGTCCACCAATTCTTTCACTCCTGCTTCACCCAGGTCATACGTATTCAGTCTTATACAACTTCAGGTCCTTTCGTAAGCTTACATTCATTCAGATTGTCATACATATCTCCTGCACTCCATGAGCATGAAACGTCACCGGAGTCAGTCTAATCCGACGTTTTTCTTTAAGGCAAAGGTGGGATCTGACTCCATGAGGCACTTGACCTTGGTGCTCATCTCCGTAACTCAGGCCTTTGAGCCTGTGGCGGGTTATTCACCTACAATCTTCGGATTCCAGGCAGCTGGATCATCCAGGTTAACAGCAACCTCCCTTAGGTATTACCCGAGATATTGATTTTACCTGTCAGTCCACAAATAGTGAACGGACACCTCAGTCAAGTGACGCCAGACGCTCGCACCACGATTCAAACTCTGGTGTTATCGGACCCGCAGTGGCTTCGCAGTAAGCGACAGCTGTTGGTCAGCCACGGCGGCGGTAGCCCTTTTATATTGTGTGTTTGTGTGTGTGTGTGTGTGTGTGTGTGTGTGTGTGTGTGTGTGTGTGTTTATCCCTGGTCAAAACCAACGTTTCCAGTACAAGAAAATAGATCAATTCCAGCTCATCCTGCGTCTCCACCCATTTAACAGGCGTACCGTAGCAGGCTCCACGTCACCCCGTTATTTAGCTATATGGTTACCACCCAACACTGTAAATGGTTTCCAGAGTTAAAGGAAACCATTTGGCTTGTCATTCAGTGTAGTCACCTGATGTGGAAAAAAGAGTAATAAAGAGCTACAGAAAGGATGAGAGAAATAGAAGGAGAGGAGGACGGATACTGAAAAGGAATGATAAACACAAGAAAGAAGTAGGCAGCACTACATCAAGTGAGTGATGATGTGTGGCGCCATCTACCACCTTACCTGTAAATGTAGAGGCGATCAGCCGGCAGCCCATATGACAGAGAGAAGCCTAATCAGCAACGATACAGAAAGGTCAGGCATATTCTGTTGTCATCACATGCACCCAAATTTTCGCTAAGTATTGAGGGCTCCTTCGATTAACTTTAACGCTTTCAGGAGAAAAAAGGGGAGGGGGGATATTTAGAGAGAGTCTGTAAACCCTTCAATATCAGGTCATCTTTCACTTTCATATTTTCTTTAAGATTCTCGCTACCGTCACAAGACAACTCAGACCAGGTGAGACGTTCTGATAGTGAAGAGATCTACTTTAACCACGTTTGATACATGAAGTTTGCCCTAAGACCCTGTTCACACATCGCCGAAAGAGAAGCCGAATGCATGCCGAATAGGCTTCGGGAAACGTTCGGTGGTCAATTCTGGGCTATTCGGCGCACTTCGGGAACGTTTCGGGGTGTTCGAAATGGGTTCGGGCAAGTCACCGAATATTTCATCAAACATGAAATATTCGGTGTGACCTGCCCGAACTCACTTCCTCGGGGCCCCCTCGGGTCGCATTCGGTAATCCTTCGGTATGCATTCCAAGCATTCAGTATGCATTCGCCGATGCATCGCCGACAAAATGACCGTTATAAATCGGTACGATGTCGACGATGAATCGGCGAATATGGACAGAATACATACCAAAATTATACCGATTGTCCCAAGAATGTATACAGAATTTTGAACACCGCCCACCGAGGCATATATAAAAGGCCAAAGCATCCCAGTCACACTTTCCAGAGCTAGGAGAACGGGCGCACTACAGCATCTACAGCAGAATGGAGGCGGCATCCGAAGACCTGTTCCCAGAGGACTCCAACCCCCATTTCCAAGATTCCTGCCTGTCGCAGGAGAGCCAGACAGGTAGGTCAGATACTTGACGCAGAGCAGGGAGTCAGTCTGTGCTTTGCTCCACAGGGCCACGGCTTGCTTGTTGACTTCGCTGGGGGTGACTGCTGTGATGTCCATTGTTGCTCTGTTGGAACTGGGAGTGTGATGGGCTTTTTGGTACGCGCATATTTATACACCCCTGGGTGGGCGTGGGAAGTTCGGTATGCATTCGGGATGCCCTTGGTACAGCATCGGCGATGCATCGTTCATGCATCGCCGATGCATCGTCTATGCTGTACCGATGTCGCACCGAAAAAATGACGGTTAATTTTCAAAATAAGAGTTTCGGGTTGGCGTCTGTGCGCATTCTGTTTGCGTTCGGTTTGCGTTCGGTTTGCATTCTATTTCGTCGGTATACTGTCGGCGACATCAAACAGACAGCAGACAGAAAGGCCGAATTCGGGCAGTTTGCGCCCGATTCTGGCCGAATCCCGGCCGAATACGGTTCGGCACGCATTCGGCATCTCATTCGGCGATGTGTGAACGGGCCCTAACAGTGTATATCGTCTGCTGGTTACTATAATGAAACCAGTACCAGAAATACGCCTCCATACTAAACCGATTAGCTCTGAATGCATTAGATTTATCTTGTCACTGTTGGGAGTAAGTGACAAATATCTTGGTTGCACAAGTGAAAGACTATAGATACGACTATTAAAAAAAAAAAAAAAAAAAAAATCTAGATTCTCATTCTCTGATTCTCTGATAACACTTTTCCTAATATATATATATATATATATATATATATATATATATATAGATAGATAGATATATATATAGATAGATAGATATAGATATATGGAGCCTCTGTGGTACAGTGGTAGAGTGTGCGTTTCGTACACGGGTGAACCAGGGTTCACGCCTATATATATATATATATATATATATATATATATATAGATAGATAGATAGATATATATATATATATATATATATATATATATATATATATATATATATATATATATATATATATATATATATATATATATATGGAGCCTCAGTGGTAGAGTGTGCGTTTCGTACACGGGTGAACCAGGGTTCCCGCCCCACCAAGGTAATAAACTTTGGGAGTGTTCATCCGGCCACGTACTGCATTGGCGGACACAAGGGGTGCTGTGGTTGAACCAGTGTCGCTTACTATAAAGTATGCTTGCACCCAGTCGGCTTGCGCGGGCCGATTACACTTGGTTCACAGACTACACACACATCCAAAGCCACTCCAACACTACAATTACACATACAAGCACTTCTCACCCTACATACAATCTCTACCAGACAGCCTAAGTCACTTGGTAGAGATACATTGGCTGTATCGTCCCGACTTCGGTCGGGATAGGCCGGTCCTGCAGTGAATACTCAAACGGCTGATGATATATATATATATATATATATATATATATAAACTATTACCTAAACATTTATCAATACCGCACATTATATATACGAGTAAATATGCTATACAGATTGATTGCCTTTTCCATTGATCCGTTGATCTTCCCATTTTAGAAATATATATAAATAGCTTTTGTGCTTGTTATGCAGGATGCTTTTACAGTTGTTAATATTTTCAGCTAAAAATCTAACGCAAGAAGAGTCAGTTAGTGACTAATTATAGACTTCATATAATATTGTTTACCTTTACTAACCTTGATTTTCTCTCCCACCATGCAAGGCGAAGAAAGTGAGTAATCTCTTTCATTACTTTTGTCTCGATGTTTGTCTCTTTGTTGCTTCCTAGATGTGGCGAGCTATTTTAAACCTCTGGGTCCGGTGTTGTCCCTTGTACTTCACTTTTGCCACTTCCAGACGCCACCATTCAGCTTAGGTAAGGCTTGTCAAACGTCGAGGGTTATATGCACCTTTATTAGCGTCTTTCTTAAGCTGCCTAACCACGTCTGAAAATTGAAAACACACACACACACACACACACACACACACACACACACACACACACACACACACACACACACACACACACACACAAGCGTCATCTTTATGAAAGGGTTAAATGCTTGTTACCTTGGCCCGTATTCTCGCTGATTAAGGAAGCTCTCTAACACCTCCTCCTAAGCGATCTATTTTCCTTACTGCACGTTATCATCCTTGTCGGCGTTATTTATACCATTCCAATATCGCCATGCACTTTATAAATAATGTACAAAATTATGCTAAGCAGTCACATCGAAAAATATATCGCTAAGGAAGAGGTGCTGCGGAGCATTCTAAGACGATGAGAACACGTGTCCTGGTTCTAGTTATTTTGTGTATTTGCAAGGGTATGCACAGTGGTCAACAGTTCTTTTAAACCTTTTATTTGCACGCCGAGTTATTTCATTATTTCTTGGTATCATCAGACGATTTTATTCAGCTTTTTATGGAATTTTCAATGTTAAGGATTTATATTTAGTCCACCTTAACCCCTTCACTTCTAAAGCACACTCCTAAGCTGAATAATATCATCAGGTACCAGCAAGAATAAAATAAAAAATGTCTTCCTCTGGTTGGTTGAAATAGATAACGAGATCTTACCAAACTAACCATTTTTAATCAAGAGGGTTTGAGTCTTGATGTGGTTGAAAAGATTAGGAGAAATACACTGAGGTGGTTTGGACATGTGGAGACCCAAGACGTGTAGAGGAATTGTTGACCCCGATTATACGTCCTTTAGTCTGTGTTTAGCTTTCTTACTTACAGTAGCACTGTTTCTGTACGCGCTTCCTCTCCTTCCTCATCACTCTTAGCCCGGCCTTTTATGCCTGTCTGTCGATGTTCTATTCGTCTGAATGCTGGTATGTTTCTTCTTCTCTGTATCCGATGAACTAACAACTATTATACTTTTGTCATTACTCTGTACACTCACGGATGATAGTTTCTTCCTAGCCAAACCAGTATTTTATGCAACAGGAGAAAAACAAAGGCTGGAACCCTGCAAAAAGTTGCTTAATGCAGAAAATATATTACAAAAGGGAACTGAAACCAAGATCGATCTGTTCTGAAATACCTGGACACTTTACCTTTACAAGATAGGCGGTCATAGGCAAAGGGAAATACAGACTGACCAAGAAAATTCCAGAGATGACCACTTCTGTGCATGAAGAAATGTGAGCATCGGTAAATTTTTGCAGGGGATAGTTCGGCAGAAAACAGGTGAGAATGTGTTGCTAGATGAATACTGTGCGACTTCCGTGAATGGAGGAGGGATGTAAGCAGACAGTTCAGAATACAGAGGCCAGTGAAGTAACAGTAGCTGAGGGAGAGAGATGTAGTACTGCGGCGAAGACTTAGACGAGCGGAGCTGATCAGACGAAAAGCCTTGACTTCACTGTTCAGACATGTTGTATGTGATAATTCTCCCCTCCCTTCGCCCTAAACACACACACACACACACACACACACACACACACACACACACACACACACACACACACACACACACACACACGAGCTGTTAGCCACACAGTGAGGGGAGGGGAAGAGCATCGGAGTTTGGAATTAGCTGTAAATGAATTTATAATTGTTTTGACGAAAAGTAGGCAGCAACTGAATAATATCGAAGACCTCAGTGTCACCTAGTTGTGAGTAGCGATGGACTTTTTTCCACAGCTGTACAAAGGTCCTTACAATGACAACAAAGTAAAACATATTTAGTGCAATTGAGATAAGAAGTAGTGAACATGTTCTTGAGAATGGATCATTTGGCAAAGTAGTTCATCCTACAAACTGCATAGTGATAAAGTTTTGTTCGACAAAGAAAAGTTCTTGAACTTGCGTTATTAAAGATAATCCGGGACTCCCCGTGATATTATCTATCACCAGGTTTCCCATCATAAGTATCAATTAATAATACATGTATACACAAGTTGTAAATAAACCTAAAACAAAACTAAAACTTTAATAGCAAAATACTATGACTCACAATCATTCACTTGGAAGCCAAACAACACTGACTCCATGTTCACCAAAAAGTTTTACTGAATTATCAAAGTTTGCTGCGCACGTCACGTCCACAGTGCAGCCACACTATAATCAAGCGATGGCAAAAATAACCCGATATCTCACACTAACAAGTACATTCTCGGAATCGGACAAAAGGGCATGCTGGAATAAGGTCAAGGTTCAGTGAATAATGCAGTATAATTCCCCAACGCTCTTCTGTCAGCTCGGTCTTGTGCTGGACAGTTCTTTACAAGACTCACTGATGCGAGACGAGTTTGGGAATTATACTGTATTATGCAACTGACATTGATGAATGCCAGTATACTTTTTTTACACTTGACATCACAGGTACGTGGTACAGCAGAGAACAAAATATAATTAAGAGTTTCTGTAAGTCTTCGTGAAGGTAGCTTAAATAGCCGCAAAGAACCCAATACTATATCCTTTTTACTCTAATCTGGCGTACTATTGTCATCCCTCCTTCTTTAATGCTGAGCTGTAGCAAGAAAATAACACAAGATTATGATGGTAGTCATGAAGAAGTGACGTGGAAGAGATATAAAGCCACAGTATTGTCTTTTCTAACTCTGAGCTAAGTGAAAAAAGATGCAAAAGGACGAAAACCAGGACGAAGTTAAAGTAAAAAAAGATTACATTTGTAGATTATATGTTAACTTAAATATTCCCTACTCTCCCAAAAGAAATCACATTGTTTTAGCCTCTCTACCACGAACAGTTGAAGCCGCGTGTACCATCAGGGCATGTGCTATCTTTCTAAAGTTTGCTGAACACATCGCTGAAAAATCGGACCATCGGACACACGCTCTAGCCCCACGAAAGCTTTGGCAATTATTGATTAGTTTTCAATAACCTTCAGATAAACCTATGTAGATGGTTGATTCCCCTACTGCAGCATCCCTTGTGAGACCACCGCACAGCTGCATCTTGCACACCTATCTCAGGTCTCGAGGTGGATCTATACTCATGCGTTTGTTCCATCCCTGTCTATACAACATGAGTGGTAGGCGTAATTCATATGCAGTGTGTGTGTGTGTGTGTGTGTGTGTGTGTGTGTGTGTGTGTGTGTGTGTGTGTGACTGAGAAGGAAAACACATGTTGTGAGGCTTACCACCAAGTCGGTATGCGAATTGCAGTAGAAGAAACAAGTGTCGGGACTCAACACAAGTTTCTCGGCAGTACTGTGTGAGTAAGGGACTATCATAAACACACACAGCACCCCGGGTATGCTCCTTATAACTGATATAACTCCGCTGCAACAATATGGATACTAGAGCGTTGAACATGTAGCCCACCTCAGAGTTGCTTCAAAGCTTAATGAGCTTCTGCCAAACTATACATTTTCTTCCTCATTCTCTCTTTTTTACTCTAACCTGACCCTAAATTACCATCGTCTCCTTTCTCAATGTTGATATGTAATAGTGGATCAACACTACAATCTGATGCTAGTCACGGAGAGTGCTATAGAAATGATAGAACCGTAGAGCTGTCTTTTTCACCCACTGATTTTCGTTTAATAAGCTGGAAAAATGGACAAAACTTTGGGCCAAGTTAAAGAAGTATAGCAAGGAATCTTCAAGAGGGTTGAAAACTTACTTTATTAGTTCGGAACCCCAGATGTGTAAATGTATTACTGAGTGCAACAGAAAAGTATGTCTGGGGTGGGAATCTCAGACATAATTATATACTATCGATTCCCTCTCTCTCTCTCTCTCTCTCTCTCTCTCTCTCTCTCTCTCTCTCTCTCCTTTTAGTAATAACTAGAGAAACGGGAAGGCTTGCCATTCTCCACTTATTGTCCTTTTTGCCAAAATAAGTGTTACGACAGCGAATGGATCCTAAATATGTTCAAGAATCCCGCCCCTGGATCAGTACAGTGAAAAACTTAGCAGTAGCAGCACTCTGCGAGAATTAGCAGCGCACCTGAGCGAGAATTAGCAGCAACACCCCAGATAGAATTTGCAGCAGCACCTTAGCGAGAATTAGCGCATCACTAGCGAAAATTAGCAGCAGCACCCCAGTGAGAATTAGCAGCAGCATTCTAGCGAGGATTAGCAGTAGCACCCCAGCGAGAATTAGTAGCTACACCCTGGCGAGAATTAGCAGCAGCACTCCAGCGAGAATTCATAGGTGGGGTAACTCCGCTGCAACACGAAGCTTAGCACAGAGAACAAGGGGCTCGAGCTGGTAAGTGGGGCGGTGTATTCGTAAACCTTCTTGAGGTTATGGCGTATAGAGGACTGACGGTTTTCTTTAACTATCTTGAACCTAAGTTTTGTAGAAAATCGTTTGTTTATGGTTACTATTAATAAATGCTTTCCGGCCTAAATTGTATGGAAGATTGTTTATACTTTTACCTTCACTCACAGAGCTATTAACACTTTACAGCCAAACAAGAGGGTATATTGTATTGAAATATACGATAACGTAAAATGATTCCTTATAGTAAAAAGTGTGTATGTGAATGAGTTTGAAGGTGTAGAAGTCGTGGCAGGTCAAGGAGGAGGCTAGATACGGTACATGGGTGTTTGAGGAAGTGAGATATAGAAGATGACGAGGCTAGAGAATTGACCAGGGATCGAGCCGTTTGGATGAATTTTGTCGAGAAGAATGCATGGCAAGAATTTGGTACCTCCCTTCCCCTTTTTTTCTTACCTGACAGTCGTTGGAGTGACTCAGCCTGATAGCTATTAATGAAGCTACCTATGCAGAAATGTACATGTGAAGTGGAGTCAGGATTCTGGGGGTTTGAATGGTCAGTGAATGGGTGTGTGGCCAATTTCACTGGGCATCTTGTTGATTAGTTCCCCCACGACTATATCCGTTCCTTTTCTTGCTATCCGGACCTTACCTCACCCCACCTACAGTCGGAAGAAGTGGCGCGATGATGATGATGGTATGAGCTGCCATGAAGTCTTGATTATCATAAAAAAAATGGTTGCCATTCCCTGTGAATACTACTCTCCTAAGATCTGTCTGGGGCTGTATTTGTAAACTCTCGTATAATTAATGTGTGCAAAGTATTCCATTTTTATATTCTAGTCTTTATTCATGGGGCCACAAAAACTTTGCAGTCAAATTAAAATGTGTAGTTAGAAAACATGAAAACCCAAACAAAATTATAATAGTTAATTGTCATGGAGACTAACAATTATAGCCTGTTAATTGGTTAATTCTGCTCGTCAGCGCTAACACTGTACACCCAAGATCAACCAAAGCACATCGCTATAGGAGAACAATGTTATCGAATAGTCTGGTTCGTTCATCCAAATCCGTTCATCTCGAGGATGTACTTAACTCTCTCTCTCTCTCTCTCTCTCTCTCTCTCTCTCTCTCTCTCTCTCTCTCTTCATACGTTTTTATTCAGCTTTGGATAGGACATGTAACTGTGAAGGGATTAATGATGGATATATACACCATGCCTTCAAGTCCCAGTGTCTCTGCTGTGATGAATTAAATGGAGACTGTATTAATGCAAGACAATATACATCACTGGATTGCAGAGGTTAACTGGGTGGAGGTTTTCGTCCTATGGCAGGTAATTTCCCGCAACCCACTGGCTGACTTATACAATCCTATGGCTTTTTCCACAACGCTTTCCATAACTTTAGTTTTTCCATCTTAACTTGGCCCAGATTTTCGTCATTTTGCAGCTTAATTCTCTTAGTCCAGTGGTAAATAAGGCATTGTTATGGCTCTACATCTTTTGCTAGCACTTCTTCGTGACTAGGATCACATTCTAGTCTTAATTCCTAGCTACAAATCAGTCTTCATGATGGAGAGATGGGTATTTTTGGACAAGTAAGAGTAAAAAGGGTATATCACCATATGTTAATGCTAATCACTTGTTAGGTTTTTGCATTCAAAATAGAGAATTGACACTGACTGGCCAAATTAAAGTGGAGGGACTAAATTAGCGTTGAGTATTATTAGGCTACCACATGCATCAGGTTCCTAGAAAACCATAATGAATTCCAGTTTAACGCTGTCAATCCGAAGACAATTTTTAAAGTATATTCTTATCTGCAAACGATTTTATTAAACTTATATAGGCCAACCGTTAGTGAAAGGAGTAATAAGGCTGTATTAATAAACCCTGTAGTTCCAAAAATCTCACCCAAGCATTATTCAATTGTTTGGAGATAATATGAATAAAAATACGAAGACCTTATTGTAGTGAAGTGGCTAGTGAGGCTCCGTCCAGCCGCCGTGGAGATGAAGGAGGATTGGGATGAGTGCCGATCGATTGGGCAGCGGTTATCATAGGTCATTTACTGACATGAAAGTAAAAGTATGAGTTTTATATAAGATCAGATATTGTTATTTAATTGCTATCTTTGTGCCAAGTGAAATTCAACATTTTTCTCCTTAGCTATCCACACACACACACACACACACACACACACACACACACACACACACACACACACACACACACACACACACACACACACACCAAATAACAAGAAGTGGTGTCAAGGCACAGCAAATCCGTCCCCAGCAGTCATTTTACTGCTGAAGTAAAAACACAACAGGATAACCAGTCAAAGATGCCACATATCTAATTTATAGTAAATTGGATGAAAATTGACGATTTTACGCCGATTTGAAATTTTAGGCCCGATCCACCTGACCCTGACACCCTACTGCTAACTGGAGGGTGACACCCCTGCTGTAATGAGGCATGTTGTGGGATGCTTCATGTCGATATAACGAATTTGAAAGGAGTTATGACGAAAAAACTTTTTTTCTCCTCCCCCTTTTTTTTTTTTCAACAGCCAGAGCCTTGGCCCAGTTTGGCCCAAAATATAATCAGGTGATCAGAAGATCATAGCCCATCATCCCTGTAACTTCAGTCAAAATCGCCCGAGTAGTTTTCGCGGAAAGTTGTACACAGACAGACAGACAGACAGACAGACAGACAAACAAACAAACAGACAGACAGACAAACCGAGTGGAAACAATACCCTTCCCCCCCTCCAGGGCGGGGACAGGTAAATATACCATTAAGCAATTCACATTCGATAAACTTAGTCACCTGTATGACGTCAAAGGAGTCAATATCATAGTGAGATACCTTATCTAAGAGCTATATTAACCCTTGCTGCAACACAGTGCATTATTTACCATCGCTGGACCATCTCGATAACTTGTGCTGTACGATAAGACTACGATGGCAAAAAAGCAAAGACTCATGATGTCATTACTATTGTAATGATTAAAAATGACTAGTGATTTCATTGTTAGAATAATAATAATAATAATAATAATAATAATAATAATAATAATAATAATTCACTCATTAAGTCATTATCCAATCCTACGTTGCCCCATGAGGAGCGTAGGAGCCCGGGGCTAGGCAAATTGGTCCTGATATTTAAGATGAGAGTGATTAGCCTCACTCATCCCTGAGTGGCATTACGTGAGCAATATACCCCAACCACCCTTGGATAGAAACCTTCACCAGTTCAATCCGACTGGAGCGCCGTAATTACCCACTAAAACACCAGGCGCCAAAATCTGGTTATATGGCAACCACCCAGCGTGGTAAATGGTTTCCTGGTGTACAGGAAACCATTTGGCTTGTCACTCAGTGTAGTCACCCACAGGTAGAAGGAAGAGGAAAGAACGAAGGAAAGAAAGACAGAAGAGGAAGTGTAAAGTTACCCGTAGGCAGAAGGACGAGGAAAGAATGAAGGAGAGAAAGGCAGAAGAGGATGGAAGGAAAGAAGGATGAAGGAGAGGAAAAGGCAGACACCCGAGAGCAGCACTACATAGATTGAGTGGATGGTGAGCTCCCCCACCTACCACACGTGCAGATAAAGCATGATCTTGACCAAAATAATCATCATAATAATAATAATCATTATTATTAAATATTCATCATAATAATAATAATCATTATTATTGTTGTTATTATTATTATTATTATTATTATTATCATTTTTATTATTATTATTTAATGGCAGAGTACAAGACAATGCTTTTGAACACCTTTGGCATATTAGTATTCAGCTTTTTAGTAATAATTCATTGAAATAATCTTCAGTATAACGTGATTTTTACTGATGTACACTTGCAGCTAAACCAAGAACTCAGTGCACGAATTCATCTCCTTATTTACCTTTAAGACAATTTCTGTCATGTTCCCCAGCCCCTTTTTATTTTTTAAGATGACACGGAACTGTCAAAGTTGCATCCATGTTTCCAGTTGCACTGCTAAGTTGTTGTTGTTTTACCCCAGTCTATCTGGCCAAGCAGACCCACCGACCACAAGCAAGCAGCCGCCTTCCTGTGACTGACCGCCGCGACAGGTCGGAACAGCGTCCTTTCACAAGAGCTAGGTGCGGTGAATGTGGAGGAGGTATAGCTCCAGGGAAAATGAATTGCTTATAGGAGATATGTATCTTTATTAGTTTCAGCCCGGTCTTTGATTACTGAGGATATGCCGTTGAGTTCCCCACCTGGGAGTGTTGTGCAAGGCCAGCTACCGGGCCTTGGCCCCACGTCACTCTCATGGCCGTACACCTTCCGGGACGATGGGAACCACTCGCCTATCTTTATGATGGACTAACGGGCACTACATCTTGTCCAAAGTTGCACTGCTAAGTGAAGGAGAACAATTAGGAAACAAAGTTTGTCGAAAAATCTGACCGACTCTAGAGTCGAATTCTGGTAGACCGCTGATGGTGGGTGTTGGAACGTTCCTGACGCCATCTAAAGTCATTCATCAGAACCAAAAAATTCAGGCAGGCATCACATGAGCTATAAATACAATTTTTCCTGATACAATCTGTAATGAAGACTGTGATCAAGAGAATCAAAGTTTCAATATAATACAGCTCTATCAATTTTTTTTTTAAATTTAACCAGGATACGTACATACATACATAATAGATACATACACACATACATACATCCATACAAGGAGATTCCCTACTCTGATACCCAGAATAATTTCATTCCGTTTTCCGAACCCATGTAAGTGAAAACTGGCAGTCCCTGCCTTCACTTCATTACGATTTATCGACAGTCAAATCAAGTTTTGAAAGCGATTTCAATAAGCGTTTACGCATAACTGGACTCGTAAATGCAAATTAACGTATTTTTGGTGCAGCTTAGCCTCTGGGATGGCAGCATTCTCCCTAATAGTCTTTATTTTTAGCGAGCCAAGTGTATGAGGCTTGTTTTATAACTTCTTTTTCTATAAAAACGACCCCATAGCCAGGAAAAAATCTCAGTAAAATCAGGGGAATTAAGAATACAGTCAGTTTTGCAGTAAGGCATGATCACTGGATGAATGCAGTTGAAATGATGCCCAATCAGGTTCTCCTAGTGAAAAAATATTATATTTTCCACATATGTCTTACTAAGCACAAATGTCTATGAGTTTCTCACATGTAGCATTCGACTGACAAGGATTAAAATTTGTAAGTGTGGAGTTTCCTTTAAATCCGGTCATTGATAACAGATGTACTAGTGTTATTCTGGGGCCCCAGAGTAGTGAATCTCTCTCTCTCTCTCTCTCTCTCTCTCTCTCCTATACATCTATGTATATATATATATATATATATATATATATATATATATATATATATATATATATATATATATATATATATATATATACACACACACATCATCATCATCATCATCATCCAGACCTTTTCCACTGTAGAGCAGGGTGAGGAGTAGCAACGTCCAGACAGCCTAAGTCTGCCCAATTCAATGGGCAACTCTTCCATTCACTCATCATTCAAGGCCATGGAATTCAGGCTCCATCAGATACGCCAAAAAAATCTCACTACGTTCTGTAGCTTCACATATACCTATATGACAGAGCCAAACTGAACGCTGTCAAGTTAAGAAGGGGTGTCAAATCCCTGGTTAAACGCTTCTCCGCAAAAAATTCATCCAGCCAGCTCGGTCTCTTGTCAGTCCATTAGCCTTACCGACTTCCAAATCTCTCATCATCACACACTCGTCCACCATATCCCTCCACCTTCTTCTTGGTCTACCTTGCCACTTCCCTCCCTCAAATTCGCTCACATATACCTTATTCACCACTCTATTGTCTTCCATTCTCTCCACATGACCAAACCATCTCAATACACTCTTTGATTCTGGTGTCCACAGACTTCCTCACTCCGCATCTTTCACTAATCACATTCTTCTGTATCCTATCCACTCTCTGTACTCCACATACATTCCTCAACAGTCCCATCTCCATTGCTCTTACTCTTGGCTTTTCATTTTCATGCCACACCATATGGTCTCACATCCGTATGCTAAAGTTGGCACTAACATTCCTTCATGTAAGCCTCGCGCAGCTGCAACACTCAAGCCTCTGTTTTTATCAAGGGCTTCATAGCATCATCTACTTTCCTTCCTTGTGTCACCCTACTTCCCACTTCTTTTGCACATTTTCCTCTCGTTTCTGTCATTGTATCCAGGTATTTGAACCATCACAACAGTTCAAGTCTCTCTCCATTCACTGTTACATCTCGCTGGGAGTCACCTTCTCTCTCAATAACCATCACTTTACTCTTTTCTACATTTACTCTCAAGGCACGACGCTCACAGACATCTACAAAACTCTACTAGTTCACCAAGCTCTTGTTTGGTATGTGCAAGTAGCACTGCATCATCAGCATACATCAGATTTGAGATATTCCATCCATCGCCATTCATTAACAACGCCATCCCTCTCTCCATTACTCATGTTTTTACTTCTCCCATCACCCAATCCATATATATATTGAACAACCATGTGGACATCACACAACTTTGTCGGACGCCCACATTGATCGTGAATCAATCACTTTGATGCTCATTTACCCTTACATATGTCTCACTACCATAATAAAAACTCTTGACAGCATCTAGCAGCTTACCATCTACACCGTACATGCGCAAAACCTTCTGCAGTCCTTCTCTGTCTACTTTGTCGTATGCTTTTTCCAGATCCATAAATGCCATAAACACCTTACAGGTCTTTTAACACGCCTTGTCCACCATCTGTCATACTGGAAATATTTGATCCACACATCCTCTGCCACTCCTATAGCCACCCTGTTCGTCACTCACTGGGACTTCTGATCTCTGTCTTACATTCTCCATAATAATTTTTCCATACACCTTCCCTACCGCACTCAATAGACTTGTGCCGCAATATTTCTTGCACTCACCTCACACACCTTTATTTTTGTACGGGGTACAATCACTGCCTTTTTTCACTTTATTGACATAGTTTAATTCATCCATGCCTTCTCACATATGTCCAACAAGCACTTCATTCCGCTCTTTCCACTATATTTAGTCATCTCTGCATACACCTCATCAACCCCAGCTGTTTCCTATTTTTTAGCCCCTTCACAACGTTCTTCACCTGTGAGAGTGTCACGTTTCCTGACACTGCATTCCATCTCTGTGCACTCCCCAAACCAATCATGTTAACAGTCGCTTTGTCCTCTCCATTCCCATTCACCTGACTTTCAAAGTATTCTTTCCATCTGGTCCTTACTTCATCTTCATTGATTAATAATCTGCGACTTACATACTTCACATTTTCACATTTCTTTCCACTTTCACTTCTACATTTCCGCACCTCTTTCTAGCCTAACTTCCTACTTTCAGAGTAGTTTGCATTCATCTTTCTCCCTAGATCACCACTTACATTCTTCTTTTTCGTCTTCACTAGCCTCTTTATGTGCTTCTTGATCTCAGTATATTCAGTACTTATTTCAACCGAACCCAGTCCAGTATCCACTCTGGCCACGTCTTCCCTTTTTCCTTCACTGCTCTCTAAACTTCTTCATCCAACCATGCCTTAAACAGATAGATAAATAGATAGATAAATATATACACTAGTATAGATAGATATACTCACATTTATCTATCCATCAGTCTACCTTTCTATCTGTCTATTTTTATGTCTGTATATCTTTTCATATGTATGCTCAAGAGAGCACCCTAATGAGTTAATGGAGGCTCCTGACTGAGAAAATTCAACTAAGCTAAATAAAATCTTCTGAAGAATTAAAATAAATTAACCCTCACCGTAGTGAAGGCTAACGAGTGCTTCGATCCAGCAACACATTGAGCGGGATTTGGGTCTCAGATGGTTTCAAAGTACCGGCGCTACGGGGAAGATGACACGTTGTATGAACAGAACGGGTAAAGCAATCCTCAGAGGCTGGCTCAGATATCAGAGATGGGGGGGAGTCAGGGACGCAGAGATTGAGCAATAAGGCCTGGAGTCCGTAAGAGTAAGGAAGTTCCCTAGCAACTCTTAGCGATTTATTTAAGGATACGGCTGTTTAATATCTCTTAGCAAGTTATCTGTGCAGAGTACGCCGATATTAGAATGTTTTTTAAGCACCACGGAGATGGACGGTAAGGTCTGGTGTGAGTTCAGGGTCCGTCAATGGTGCGTCAGTAAAATGTACAGTAACGTCAAGAACCTCAGTTTGTGTGACCTTCACTTATCTCTCTGACGTATTAAATCAGAGAGCTAAGAATTGTACCAAACATTTCTTAGCTTATGGATATTTTTTGCCAGCAGAGGAAAATGAAAAGTAGAAGTGAAATATTTGGTGAGCTTTTTTCTCTCACTATACTATATATTTAGAGTATTCTTCTTGCACATACTCTTTCGTTGTGTACTTCATGCTGCTGTCACATGAAAACAGTTCATGTTAGACCTCTGTTCCTAAAGTCGGTAAACAAGTGTCGGACAACTTTTTCTCATGGCTATACATCACATTAGAGAACTACTAGATGCAAGAGCATAGAGCCCTTTGGCTCATGCCATCGGTTTGGTGTGGCGAAGTGTGGTGTGGCGTAATGTGGTGTGGCGTAGTGTGATGTGGCTTCGCATAAATCGATAAAGTCTACAGGAGTGAATAATCGCGCATCCTAAAATTGTTAGTGAGATACAAGAGGGCAGAGCTGTTCCAAGAGGTACCCCTACCCCTTAAAAAGGACGAGGAATATGAATTCTGTTCGATAACATAGTAACACCGGTTCTCTTATGAAGACACTTGTTTTCTCGTAATGCAATCACACGCACTTTGCTGTCCTGTGGTAATGAATATGTCAGTACTGAATTCAACGACTTTCACTTTTTGTGGCGCAGTCAGAACTATACTGCAATAGAGTGCTAAGTGTCGCCTTCAGTTATTCGTCCATTCATCCATCATCCAGTCCTTTATCGCCACATCTGGGGCGTAGGTGCCTTGAGTAATGGTGTCCAGTCCAGAAGTTGAAGACGAGTGTGACCAGATGGTGGGCCCTAAGTGGCTAAATATGAAAAACTTCAAATTCGTTTCGGATATAAATCCTTATGAGGCACATCCGACTGAAGTGCCTTTAGCCCTAGACCACCAGGTATTAATTTTTTAGGCCTAAAGAAAAGAATAAAAGCATGTTAAATAAACACAGTTACACATATTGAAAAGGCAGGCGCATTGTATTGGCTCTATTATTTTCGGGTAAGGAGGCTACCGAGTATTTCTTTTTAACCCGTTTATTTTCAGGTCACCATCTTTGCTTATTCCTGTTTAAACGATTTTATTACGCCTGAGAAAGAAATTCTCGGGAAGAATGGGTGTTAGATTCTGTATCCATTTTATTTCTAAGAGTAGCAAGAATAAAATCAGACACATTATCGTATGTTATTCTTATATCTATAATCTTTTCAATACAATGATATATTACTATATTTTATTCTTGCCATCAATGTGTTATTACATATATTAGGAAAGTCGCTTTGAACTGGAGGGGTTAGATACAGACTTCATTGACTCCTTGATTTTACGAGGTTCTTCATATAGGTGAACTGAACTGTTTGATGCTACAGAAAATATATAACGAATATAAAATCCTTGAGATGAAGGGGTTAACATCGACACTGCATCCATAAAGCCACGAAAGGTAACACTAAGGTAATAGAAACAAAAACAACCAAGAGGTGCTCGAGAATCAATTTTGGCCACGCGAATATAGCCCATATCCAGGGTGGCAAACATTGATAGGCTCGTTAGGATGGTTTGTGTGTGAATGGATGGGGAGGTTAAGGAGAGTCTAAGTGGTTGAGGAGAGTATCACCCAACAGTATATTGCCTGAATCAACAACGACAGGTTTATTTCATATTTGCATATTCAGTATACACCCTACTGAAAAAGGAAAAAAAAACATGCCAGAAATGAGTTATTTTAGGGGGAATTCGGACTAAACAGATTAGTCATTTTCCTGCCTCACTATGAAACTCTTTTGCCAGTATAACAAAGATGCAACCAAACCAACCTATTAAATATTCAAACCTGCCACACCACATCACACCACACTACCACACCTCACCTCATTGTCCTACCACACTACCACACCTTACACATTATATTACCACACGGTACCTTACTGCTCCACCGAGCTACCACACCTCACGGCCTAACCACCACCACCTAAATCTACTACTATGCAATAATACCACAATTTACTGCTTCGCCAAATTTCCATACCTTTCTGTCACAATACACTAACACACCTCACTGCCCTACACATGCCTCACCGCCCCACCACACCTCCACACCTCACTTCCCCACTACACTACCATACTTTATTGCCCTGCCAAACTACCACACCACACTTAACTACCACACTACATTACCACGCCATTCCACGGCACAGCCACACCACACTACCATACCACAACACCACATTATACGACACTACTACACCACACCACACCACACCACACTACCATACCACACAACCACACCACACCACACTACCATACGCCAGTACCATAGCACACAGCACCACACTACCACACCATGCTACCACACCACACCATACTACCATGGCTAGCTGCCACGCCACTAAAACATAAACACAATATTTCTACATCAACTATTGCATTTAATCACCGTAACGTTGTTATATCGTCCAGTCCCACCATAAAAGTATGATGCACAAAAATGCGCAATAATTATGGCGGGAAGTCACCAAACACCAGAGTACTTAAAAAACAACAGTTAGACCAGAACGAGGCCACAAAATGTACATAATTATCTTAAAAGTTTGATGGGATTCGAAAATCGGATGACTGGGTTTCGAAATTATTCTACGCTGTCTTGCTGATTCTGGAGTTAATCAGTAGTTTTGTCCATGGTTCTACATTTCTAGCAAACTTCTTCACTGCTAAATCTTGTCATCACATTTTTCACATCACACTGTTATATTAGAATGTAAATAGTACCACATTACCAGGTCAAACACTTATGCTATTACTGTACTGTAGATCACTGCCAAGCCACACCTCAACATTTTTCTCTCACTTATCACCATTTGCATACGCTTGAACTTCAATTTTTTCAAGTTTGCGACGTCATAGGTCTTCTAAAGAAAGTGGAATTAGGACTTTCATATCTCCATATTCTTCTTCATATCGACACCTTCAGTCTCTTCTTCACAGCCACCATATTAATAGTGATTCCCAGTGCCACCCCTTTATTCATATTCGACATCTTCCTAATGAACTGTCCTGCGTACCGTTCTTTTTAACACTATTCCAGTCGCCGCAGCTCCTCTCACTCAAATCTGATTCCTCACATGACAAACTTTTTTGCAAGCCTGTACACTCAGTCGTTCATATTAAATACAGCTTGTCAGGTCAGAAAATTTTATTTTAATTTGTCTCTCCCCTTGCGTGTGACCCCCGCTCTTTAGAATGCAGTACGCGTATATCCAGAAACGTAAACATGGATGTATCATAAATTTGATTTTGTTGTATATGACACTTTTTCACAAATATTTTTTGCAGGCATTCAAGTTATTGTTAAATATTTCTTGCGTATATAAGACAAAGCTGATTCATAGTTTGTTTAATCAGGTTACAAGCAGGCCGCTTTCTTTAGCTATATGAATTACCGATTGTCATGAAAAGGTTAAAGCTACCCACATTAATCCACTAAGTAGAATCAAAGCTAAGATATTTAGGTAGGCGTCAAAGATGTAATATTTGACTCAGATATGACCACTACACCTCAGAGCGTGAGGTTAAGGCAGTATTATACCAGCTGCTTCAAGATTCCTCTGTCTCTCTCTCTCTGTCTCTCTCTCTCTCTCTCTCTGTCTGTCTCTCTCTCTCTGTCTCTGTCTCTGTCTCTCTCTCTCTCTCTCTCTCTCTCTCTCCTACTGCATTATTACACAGCTATACTACACCACAACACTTTCACACCATCACACACCACTACATTACAGCACTCTACCATTACACCACAACACCACACAACACTGTATCACACCATCACACACCACTATATTGCACCACTATACCACACTTCACAACACTATAACATAACAACACACAACATTCTATCACACCATGACACATCACTATGCCACACCATCACACAACACTATATCACACTGCATACCACTATACCACACCACCACGCAACACTATATGACACCATCACACACCAGTAAACCACACCATAGTACACCACCATTCCATAATATCACTTCAAACTACGGCATCCCTGTGCCTTATCAAAAAGCAAACCTGTACCACACCATCACCACGAGACTATCACCAACATCACCACACAGAACTGTCGCAACATCACACATCACAATGCAGTACCATGAGCATCACTATACCGCATCATAACGCATCAATATACCACTGAGTCACTCCACGACACATTATTACACCACACAACACTCTACCACACCACAACGCACCAATATACCACTATACAACATTACACTTTATTGTATCACACTACCACACATCACTACAACACCAACAACAACTTCGTTATACCACAACATTATACCACACCATACACAGCATTATAACAGGCCAACACCACACCACCACATCGCCACTATACCGTACCACCACACACCATCACACAAGAGTGCCACACCAGCCCACGACGCTATTCCACACTTATACCACTTTACGACACTATTTTACCACACCAACGCACAACATTAAAACACACCAACACACAATACTATGCCACACCACCCCAGTTAGTAATATATTACCATACCAAACCACCACACATCACCACACACCTCTATACCACACCACCACCGACCTGTATACCACACCACCACATCTCTGTACCACATCAGCACAAACTAGATGCCACACCACCGCCCAACACTACCACACCACCACTCAGCACTATACCACACCACCACAGACCTTTATACCACACCACCGCACACCTGTATATCACACCACCACAAGCCTCTATACCACACCATCACTCAGTACCATACAATACTACGACATACCTCTAAATCACACTAATACACACTTCTATTCCACACCACCTCACACCTGTATACCACACCACCACACATCTCTACCCCACACCACCACACACCCCTATACAAAACCACCACACACCTCTATACCACACCACTATACACCTCTATACCACACCACCACACACCTCAATACCAGCACACATGCCTGAAACATGTGTATTTAAATAGGAAACCAGGTACAGGATTCCGTCCAAACTTCAGACTCTATTAATGCAGCAACACATAGTACCCTATGTTTCGCGTCATCTTGTCTGTCACGTGTTTTGAGTAAACGTAGCCGTTCCCAGAGGGTAAGTGCACAGCCTTCACACCTGGTAGCATTGAGTGGCCGCTAACTTTCGCCAACATGTTAAGGATTCGGATCGACCTCACAACATATGACCTACTCTTCAAATGGCACTAAACCATTAGCTGTTTGAAGCAGAAAACATGAGAAAGTAGCAAATCATGTAAGTGGATTTCTGAGCTATTCGCAGACAAGTATATGAGAAAAATTCCTCAAGTCTACCAACCATGCTATTTTACTCTTCAGTATACTATATTTATTACTTGAAGCCCGATACTATGGCTGTTCAAGGTCCCTGTCTGAGTGACGGCCTTGCTCTATGCAGCATGAATTTAAACTCCATGAGATGCTTGAAAATTTTAACGAGCGTCGCAAGTGCAGATAGACGAGAGCAAAGCGAGCTTATCATTTTGGTGACTATTTTGTTTATTTATGTACTCATTTTACCCAGTTATTAATCCTGCAGCAGGTATATTCACAAGGCACAGTGTTTTTTCATTGTCCTTCCCCAAACACGCCACATTTCCAACTCATTCCACCTGTTTTTTTGTTCCCTGCACCCATTTTTTACCCTCTTAGTACTCAATCTTGGAGGATATTTTGAAATCAGTCTTGACTACACTTAAGCCACTAAACACTTTACGCCCATTTTTACAAGGTATACTTTTCTGCTCCAGTCCCACTGCCCACCAAGTTTCCCACCCATTCCCCATTCCATTACTCGTCAGCCCATTTTTTTGCTCTCCTATTTTCAAAGGTTTCATGGTGCGATGCAGATCATGTGTCGACAATCACGCTTAACTGGTAATGTAATGTTATCAGGGTATAAGCTGATCGTCGACCTTGGGTCTTTATGTCTATAAAGGTGTATTATAAAATTGGATGTTACCCGATTTCTGCATAGGACAGGAATCCTGTTCCCGATGTCTGTCTGCCACACACCATCATAGGGTTAATCTTGGCTCAGCATCCGTCAGGTGTCACTGAACAGCAATACTCTGTTATAGGACACGCTGGGTATATATTGTAGCTGCTAAATACTATGCTATGTAATTAGTGAGGGTGGTTTATATGGCAAGTCAATAAACTCGCCTGGAGTACCTGTACAAATGGGAATTTTTAATTTAGATTAGCAAACTGTTCCTGCAACAGCTGGGATCGAATTTGTGACCTCCCACTCACCAACCACCTGCTTTATGCACCCCACCTCCGCCTTCTTCCAAAATGAGTGTGTTTGTTGGTTCTCGTGAAGGATGTGTGAGTGGGCAGACGGACATAATGTTGATGCTTACCGCTCTTCAAAATGACGGAGTATGCAGTTATTGCCTCCGCCAAGGAGGCAATGTATCTGGCTTACTTATGTTTGTCGGCCGGTTTGTCAGTTGGTTTGTTAGTAAGATTATGGAAAGCTACTGGATGGAAGTAAACCCTATTTGAAAGTAGAAAGCACTCAGAGAGCTTATACCTCCGCCAATGCCATTGCCATTAAAAAGGATCCGGATCCGGATCGTGTATATAGGATCCGGATCCGATCCAGATCTCCCTCAAAATTGAAAAATTCTTTCTTGGTCCATTTCACACCTTTCACAAATTTTAATTGAAATTTATTGAGAACTTATGGAGACATTGTGCAGGATACCCTGGATCCGGATCCGCCCCCCAAATTTAATTATTTCTTCCTTGGCCCATGGCACACTATTCTACAAAATTTCATCAAAATTCTCTCATAAATTTTTAATTAAAATTGTTAACACACACACACACACACACACACACACACAAGCAAACAGACAAACAAACAAATGGAGGTAAAAACATAACTTCCTCTGCCGAGGTAATAATGACTGAAAACAATCAGAGAAATTCATGATTAAATTTTTGGTCAAAATGGTCAAAGGTCGAGGTCAAGGCCTTAAAAAACGTGAACGGAGAGGATGATGGCATTGGCAGAGGGATTATTGCCCCTCCCCGGAAAACAACTAACTAAAAAGACGATCAAGAAGCCTCGGACAAGGACTGACCAAAAGATGACAACCAAGGACTGGACAAAGGACGTGGTAATCGGAACATGGAATGTAAGAGGTGCGAATGATGAGGTGAAAGAGAGAGGGATTGTCCAGGTGCTTGAGGGTGCGAAAGTGGATGTATGTGGAGTAACTGAAACTAAATGGAGAGGTGAGAGGGTTAGAGAATGGGAGTATGGATGGGGTATATGTGCAGGAGTAGGTGAGAATGAGAGGGCAAAAGAAGGAGTGTGTATAGTTGTGCGTAAAAGATGGAATAAGAACCTAAGAGAGTATGGATCAGTTGGGTCAAGGATTGTGTGGGTAAGATTGAAAGTTGGAATACAAATGTGGACGATTGTGTGTGTGTATGCACCAACACAAGATCGTGCAAGCAGAGTGAGAGAAGAGTTCTGGACAAATGTGGAAGTATGCATGGAAAAGTTTGGAAGGAAAGAGAGAGTGTTTTTGATCAGTGATATGAATGGTAAAGTAGGGAATGTGATGGTGGATGGAATAGTTGGTGAGTGAGGTGTGCCTGCTGAGATAGATGAGAATGGCAGTGCGTTAGTGGACATTTACGCTGGGAGGGGGTTGGTGATAGCCAATACCCTCTTCAGGCATAAAATGATCCACAGGTATACTTGGCGAGTGATGAGAAGGGTGGGTGGTGAACTGAATGAAAGGAAGGCAATGATTGATTATGGGTGTGTGAATGAAAGGATGCGAAGGTGTGTAATGGATGCAAGAGCTTATAAAGGTTGGGGGAGTGGACTTTCTGACCACTACTTGGTGGTGGCCAGAATCAAGATCTAAAAAAGATGGAGAAATAGAAGAAGGGAAGGACGGGAAGAATGTGTAGTTGCAAGGAGAGTGGAAAGGTTACAAGAGGATGAGAAAAAGGCAGAATAGAAGAGAGAAGTGGAGGAACTATTGGGCAAATATGAATTGGAGCAGATGGGGGATGTGGAAGGTGTGTGCAGGATATTCACAAAAGAAATATGTGCCGCATGTGATGTGGTGTGTGGGATGAAGAGAAGACGGAGGGGGGTGCAAGGAACAACGTGGTGGAATGAAGAGGTGAGACAGGCTGTGGCACAAAAGAAGAAAGCATACAATGAATGGATGAGAAATAGGGGCGTGGAAGAAGTTGAGAGACGGAAGAGAGAGTTATATGTAGAAAGAAAGAGAGAGGTGAAAAGATTAGTAAGAGAGAGTAAGAAGAGAGTGGATGAGGAATTTGGAAGGAATTTGAGTGTAAAGTGGAGGGACTGTAAGAAAATGTTCTGGAAAGAGGTGAAGAGAGTAAGACAGGGTAGAAGTGAAGTTAGCAGGGGAGAGAAAGATAAAAATGGTAGATTAGCCTACTAGTGGAGAAGGGAGAAAAAGTGAGCATATGGAGAGAACACTTTAAGGAATTGTTGAACATAGAGGATGGAAGTGATGCGAGTATAAGTGGCTGGGGAATGGCTGGGAGAAGGAAGGAGGTGAGAAGACAGGAAGAAATCAGTAGGATAGAAGTTGTGGAAGCAATGGAGAAAGTTAAATTGGGGAAAGCCCCAGGAATTGATGAAGCGTGTGGTGAAATGTTGAAGCATGGGGGAGAATTAGTAGTAGAATGGATGTGGAAGATATGCAGATTGGCCTGGGAGGAAGGTAGAGTTCCGGAGGATTGGAAGTCAAGAATAATTATTCACTTGTACAAAGGAAAAGGGGAAAAAGAAGTGTGTGGTAACCATAGGGGCAATTGTCTTCTTAGTATAATAGGAAAAGTGTATGGTAGGATACTTATTGGCAGAGTTAGGGAAACAACAGAGGAATTAGTTGGAGAAGAACAGGGAGGCTTTATGAAGGGAAGAGGTTGTGTAGATCAGATATTCATTCTTAGATCTTTAGTGGAAAAGTTTCCAGAGAAGGGAAAGAAGTTGTATGCGGCTTTCATGGATTTGGAGAAAGCATATGACAGGGTGGATAGACAAGGATTATGGAAAGTATTAAGAATACAGTATATGGAGTAGATGGGAAGTTGTTGAATGCTGTAAAGAGTATGTATGATGGTGCTAAGGCTCCGGTGCGTGTGGATGGTGAACTGAGTGAATTTTTCTCCTTGAATGTTGGGTTAAAACAGGGATGTGTCATGTCTCCATGGTTGTTCAATCTATACACGAATGGGGTAATAAAAGAGGTACAAGGTAGGGTATTGGATGTTGGAGTGACCCTGGTGAGAGAGGATAGTGTTTGGAAACTCCCTGTACTGTTGTTTGCAGATGATACTGTGTTGTTGAGTGAAGACGAAGGGGAGCTGGAAGGCTTGGTGGATGAGTTTGGGAGAGTGTGTAAGAAACGGAATCTAAAGGTGAATGTAGGGAAGAGTAAAGTGATGGTCTTTGAGAGAGGTGAAGTCAGTGAATGTACAGCGAAGTTGGATGGTGAGGAACTGGAAAATGTGAGTACGTTTAAGTACTTGGGTAGTGTGATGAGTAAGGATGGAAGTTTGGAGGGAGAAGTGCTTGAAAGGGTACAGCAGGGAAGAAAGGTTGCTGGTTCCTTGAAAGCAGTGATAAGAAACAGGGAAGTGAGCATGGAGGTGAAAAAGTTAGTGCATGACAGTATTGTGATACCAACTTTAACGTATGGAAGTGAAACTTGGACGTTGTTGGAAGGGCACAAGTCAAGAGTGAGAGCAGTGGAAATGAGTTATTTAAGAGAAGCCTGTGGAGTCACATGGAGAGACAGGCTGACAAATGAGGATATAAAGGAGTGTTTTGGTGTGGATGTGGATGTAATAGGAAGCATTAGGAGGAATACACTGAGGTGGTTTGGCCATGTGGAGAGGATGGAGGGTGAAAGACTGACGAAGAGATTGTATGTGAGAGAGGTGGAGGGGGGAGAGGGAGGGTGAGGCCGAGGATAAGATGGAGGGATGGGGTGGAGAGGTATATGAGAGAGGGGTGTGTGAGTTGGGAGCAGGGCAGTAAAATGGTTTGGGACAGGGTGACATGGAGGCGATTTGTTTGTGGCCACCCCGAACGGGATTGAGGTGTCTGGCAATAGACAGATAGATAGATAGATTTTTATGACTGAAATAGGGTGATGGGCAGAGAAGGAATGTTGTTCCCAACAATGTATCAAAGTGTGATGTTAAAAAGACTGGATAGAAATAAAAATGAGGAAGGCAGTAGGTGCTAATGAAGTATGTACAGAAATGATAAAATGTGGCTTAGAGAGTGCAATGAAAATGTTTATCAGAAGTACTCCAAAAAGTATGGATGATTATTGGGGTGCAGTCAAGGAAGCTGAGTATCTTCCTGAAGTTTGGTTAATACGTCCAGGAAAAGTTGAACCATCAGAGACATGCTTTAATAGAGTTACCGTAATAATTCCGTTATATTTCGCTAGTTTTAATGAGATGATTACCGGACTGTGACACCGATGTATCAAAAGGTTGTAACTGTGGAGTAAGGCCAAAAAAGAAAAAGTACGGATGATGTAAGTGAATGGATTAACTAGCGCTAGTAATCTGTCGAGTGGTGTATATAGACATGTGTATTACTAAGGCTTTCAGTCTCTTAAACCTCTTGAATATGATTACACCTCTTTTTTGCATATCCTTCCTTCCTTTACACAGTGTTATTCAATTTATTAGACTTTCCAAACTGCAGGGGTTAGATATATGCCTAACCTTTATTGACCCTTCCACACCTCCATGAAGTGGCACCGACGTATCTGGGTGGCTCTGATGGGAAGGGCCTGGCCGCAGGCGAAAATCATCTAAACTGCGTATGCACCGGAGTCTCGTCGCTGATTGGCCTATGTTTTCTCTCAGCTGGCAGATGTAAACAACAGAATTTTAAGCAAATACAATAGTAGATACTAAAAAATTTTTGCACCTTTTCCTTGTCACAGCTTTAGATGGGTAGGCTATTATAATATTATTGTACTGTCTGTCACTCACACACAGCTTTGGAAGCTTGAAAATATATTTTCTTTAGTAATCGACGATTTATGAACGAATTTGATCACCATGTTGCAAATAACAGGTTTGGACTTAAGTTGTCATATTGGCTTAGAAGTAAATGTATATTTTTTTCTTGGCGACAAAAATTGTCTTATGCACATTTCTCGTAGCCTAGCTTATTCTACAGGAGCTGGGGCTTGTTTTTGTTATTCTGGTTTTAGTGTCTAATCTGCGGAATATGAGGTTTTACCCTATAGGCCTATACTGATCTACGTTTTTAAGTCATTCTATGATATTTTCTTGTGTATTTGGATATTTCTTAGAATAGGTTGCATGAGGTTAGGTTAGGTTAGTATAAGAGTAATATTTTTATCAATTCTGAGAGAAATGAATGTCAGCTTTGAACTAATCACATTATAAAATCTTAAAAAAAAAAGATAAAGTAAAGCTTCAAAGTGAGTTGGGTGTAGTTCTGGAAATTTACCCATGTCGATGATTTATGAACGAATTTGATAATCGTGTTGCAAACGACAGGTTTGGGCTTGAGTTTCTCTTAGCCTATTCTACAGGAGCTGGGACTTGTTTTTGTTATTCTAGTTTTAGTGTCTAATCTGAGGAATATGAGGTTTTAACCTATATACTGATATATTCACACCTACAATAACGACTTGCCTTTGCAGCAGGCTAACTGGGCAGGCCTTGATGCAGGGGTAAAGACATAAGAAATGGGCATCATTTAGAAATTTCGTTATTAGTGGAAATATGAACATTTTTGTTTGTTTTGTAATATGATATTAACTTGTGTATTCAGACCTCAGGCTGCCTCCCCCTGAAGAGGGGAGGGCTTTGAAGGGAAGAGCCTGACCGCAGGCGAAACATGCGCCAGCTAAAACACATGCCAATCAGCGACGAGACTCTGGCGCATGCGCAGTTTAGATGATTTTCGCCTGCAGATAGGCCCTTCCCTCTGATGCCCAGTTAAACAAACGTCTCTCATCTCCCTCCCTATCATCCGAAAAGGTGAGTGGTGAACAGATCACTATCCACCGGGTTTCGGTTTTGATGAACCTGCGGTAACAACAACAACAACAACAACAACAACTACTACTACTACTACTACTACTACTACTATTTCTTGTCCTTCTTGTTCTTTTCCATCTTTTCCCTCTTCTTTTTCTTCTTCTATTATTATTATTATTATTATTACTACTACTACTACTACTACTACTACTCCTACTCCTACTACTACTACCATTACTACTACTACTACTACTACTACTACCATTACTACTACTACTACTACTACTACTACTACTACTACACCAAGACGTCTCCCCAAACATTAATAAAACCCTCTTCCATCAATAAGACTACAAATTAGCCACTTCTGAATTTCAGCGTTTATACTGTAATTAGCAGTTCACTAATGTAATTTAGGGCATCATATCTTTGGCCTCAAATGGGAGATAAACACTGTGCGGCACTGTATGTAATTAAGCCGGTGTTAATTAAATGTGTTTGCCAGGCCTGTACTCGGGGCAGAGAGTGATTAACAAATTATAATCTGTAATTGCCTACCAGAGAACATAGATAATTACTGACTATGAAAACATTAATATTAAGATCATTATCATCGTCAGCCGTTGAGTGTCCACTGCAGGATAAGTACCTGTTTATATTCTCTCTCTCTCTCTAAATCTATGTATATATCTGTATATCATCTGATCATTTTTTGTCTCGAAGAGCGTAGGGGCTCAAGATTGGGTTCCCCCCCCTCTCTCTCTCTCTCTCTCAAACCTTTTTTTCTCATGAAAAGCGTAAAGGGTCCAAGGCTGTTACTTAGCCTACAAAGGCGTGTGCCCAGTTTATTGTCCCTGAGTAGCATTATGTGATCAGTAAACCTCAGCCATTCCTTGGATGTAAACTCTTACGGAGTACACCCCGTTGGAACGTCTTAACCCACTAGACCACCAGGGCTCGTATTCATTTCGGTTAAGGAAGCTCCCTAACACCTTTTCCTAAGCGATTTACTTTCCGTATTTCACCTTACTCTTATATTTTGTGTTATATAAATCCTACTGACATCGCCATTCTCTGCATAAATAACGTTCAAAAGGATATTAACCAGCCATATCTAAAAATATACAGGTAAGGAAGTGGTGATAAGGAGCCTTCGTAGCCTACGAGAAGAAGGGCCAGGGTATCCATTTGCTTACATCATTACCACACACCGAAGTAAATGGCTTCATTGACTGCAAGAAAACCTTTGACTTGTCACCCTTTGTTAAGCCACCGGAAGATAACACTACATCAGGTGAGTGGATGGTGAGCGCCTCCACCTACCAAACAACTTTCCATTAACAGGTACATTTTCATAGTCAGAATGCAATATTGATTTAATATTAGATTAATGAACATGCATTTTATTATTATTATTATTATTATTATTATTATTATTATAACACAGGACTGCAAAATTTGTCATTAAAAAAAATTGTAGTTATTTATTATTGAACTTATGAACATAATAATAATAAAAAAAAAATTTGGAATGGTTCTATCACATCACGGCATAAAATACAAAATTAAGAAGAAATTTAGTTAATTATAGCAAATTATTAATTTCAATCGATCTATACAATATTTCTCTAAATTTATTGAAAATGAAAATATTTAGCTAAAATAATTTTTTTTAACTTACACATAAAGGAAACACTATATATTCCAAATCTCACATATAACTCCTCTAGTCTTTGTAACGTTTTCATTTTATTTTTCTTCAAAACCTCGTTTGGTGGCCAGTCGTCTGTACACATTTTTTGGTGCTCCCCATGAATCATCCAGCAGTAGTCCACCATCATACTGACACCCCAACGTCTCTATTATCTTTTTTCCATATCCTTGATATTCTGATGGAATATGAATTGAGTTACTTGAGAGGAGCATGTGGACTGACATGGCCGGAGGGACAGGTTGACGAATGAAGAAGTGAAGGAACGTTGTGGGGTGGATGTGGATGTGGTTGAGAAGATGAAGAGAAATATATTGAGGTGGTTTGGACATGTGGAGAGAATGGAGAATGAAACTCTGACTAAGAGGGTGTATGTAGGTGAGGTGGAGGGAGGGAGAGGGAGGGATAGACCAAGGATGAGGTGGAGGGATGGAGTTGAGAGGAATATGAGGGAGGGGGGAGTGAGTTGGGGGAAGGGTAGTCAAATGGTGGGTGACAGAGAGACTTGGACGCGTTTTGTCTGCAGCCACCCTTTGCGGAATTAGAGCGTCGGGCTATAGATAGATAGATAGTTTTTCGCTCACTACTCCAGGATTTTCGGGGAAAAATTCCAAATGCGAATCCCAAAAGCTTACTTTAAGACTCACGTTGCATCCTAACTCCTTAAACTTGAACAACAAATTTCTCACAAATTCTTTGTAATTTGGATCCTTATTGCTACATAAAAACTTTGAAATTACTTGATACCCACGCCTCTCGTTCCAGGTCGTTCATCTTATCATCAAATTCTGCGTCAAAAAACAGTCTTCTAATATCAAATCCAGTAAATTAGTTATCTTTCCATTTAGCTTCAGACAAACTAGGACACTTCTGGCACAAGTACATAGAACAGGCTCCATCTTTTGATTGGGCTTTGTCAAATTGTATCATTAATCCAAGCTTAATATGAAGCAGTGATGGCAGCACTTTATTTGGATTCACCAGGCTAGGTCTGATGATGTTTTGGGCACCAAGCTGTAGATTTTTTCTCTTTTGGCCATTCCTTCTGAACCCAGTGTAAATCCTTGGCCTTGCTGTCCCACTCACAGACAAAACATGGGAAGTTTGTATACCCTGACTGCTGACCCAGTAAGATCACAGAACTTTCAGGCCCCCACATATGAACCATCTATGTTCATCATAGATGATTTTCTCGAGAAGATTTGCCAAATTCTTGTACGTTTCTTTTAAATGCACAGAATGAGCAACAGGTAGTGAAGCATATTTTTTACCATTATGAAGAAATACCCTTTACAGGCTTCTTTTAGATGAGTCTATATATTGTCTCCATTCTTCTGCATTATAATCTCTGCCAAGTTTCTGCACTAGGCTACTTACGTCAATGCAAGAAAACTAGGATCCATCTTTCTTGAAATATGGTGAAAAATCTTTTCTCTATTTCTGCACCAAGAGAAAGTTTTGTCTGGACGTAATAAGTTTTTATCTTTTAATCGGGATCCCAAGACCTCTGCAGCATCTCTGGGGAGACCGAGGTCTCTTACTAAATCATTAAGTTCATCCTGAGAAAATGGCTGTGGATCATTGCTTGAACACGTCGGGACAAATTCTTCATCGTCTACTGCAGCACTTTCTTCCTCTGAATAAATTTCTACATAATTAAGACTATCAGGTGGATTATGATTTGGAAGATCAGGTCCATATGGTACAGGTCTTCTTGATGATGGAAGATTAGGATAAAAAATTTCTTTTTTATTTAATTTTGTTGCATCATTGAATTTTGCAGGAACGAAAATAACAATCATTACAATTATGTTTGGGATCTCTCCATATCGTCGAAGTGCCAAAAGCAAGAGCCTTCTTTTTACCTTTTGTCTATTGTCTTAGTTCCTCAACACAAACAGAAAAGACATTGTGAGGGGGCCTCTTTTTGTCCTGGTCACCAAGTTTTATTCCGAAGTAGATGTAATAAGTTCTTTTAAAAAAATCTGTGATGTTCTTTCTCTGTTTTTTCACTGCAAATTTACCACAAATATAGCAAAACAGATTAGGACTGTTCACACAATCTGTAGATGCCATAATATGATTGTTGAGCACAACAAAGTTTTAACTTGTCTGCATTAAAAAAATAATAATAAATATCAATATTTCTTCAATAAAACACCACTATTTTCAGTAAATATCACTGTGATAAAAAAGAAACGCCACTGAAAGTAATTTACAAGCATACTAGTCAACTGTGTCACACTGAGATATGTTTGCTGCACTACGTATGTGTATGACTCATCACTGTGTTGTGTTCCAGCTATATTCTGGCTTATCATCAGATAAAATAACTTGTTTTAAACATGGATTTTAATATTAGAAAATACAAAATTCAAACGTATTACCATTGTATTAAAAGATCCACATGTAAATAATTATAGAGTGTTAAATGATTGAAAAAAAAAAAAAACTATAAATGAACACACAAAAAAGTGTATGGAGAAATATAGTTTTAATTTCTGAATTAAGCGCCCAATAATGTATAAAAATCATGGGAACACCAGATGCTGTTGGCATCCCTACGTGTCAAGTGAGGTTGGTGGAGGATTAGTGCCCCTCCCTGTAAAACAATTAACTCTAAGCCCTTGGCCACCCCGTGTGGGATATGGCGTCTGGCAATGAATGAATGAATGAATTATCATCACAGTTACTACTACTGCTACTACTACTACCACAATTACTGCTACTATTGCTACTACTACTACTACTACTGCAACTGGAGGCTCTTGGGGACTGCATATGAATGATTTAAAAGAACAAAATTCACATGAAAGACCGAGTCCTACAGTATGACAATATAAGCTGCAGAGCTGGTGCGGGGGCCAGCCTCCTGATGAGTGCCGGGAGGGCTGACATGTTCCTTAAAACCTCAGTGATAAAGGCGTTTCTAGGCCCGACCCGTAAGAGGGTCTGGGAATCAATAAAAAGTAGATAAATGAATAAATAAATAAACAAATCAATAAACAAATAATCCTAATGATGGAGTTGAAGTGAGAAAAAAGTTTACAATACTGTACTAATATTGAGGGACGCAGATAAGGACCATATTTTACACACACACACACACACACACACTTCTACCCATGCACCCAATCCCTCACCCCTTTCACATGAATATATCTATGTCTGTCAAACAGTCTATTTCTATCTGTCCATCCGTCTGCATCTATCTGTTTATCTATGTGAGTGTTTTGGCAGCAGACATCATACCACAGTTTTTTGCCTTATAGTTGCCCAGGTTTTGTCCTTTTATAGCTTACCTCATGTTGCTCATTGACAGAAAATAACAATGCTAAGGCTATACATTCATCCCATATCAGTTCTTCGTGACTTGCATCATACTCGAGTACTAAGCTTTTCTTGCTGCTAAGCATTAGCAACAGAAAATGATATATTTGAGCCAAGTTTTAGTGAAAGGATTATAGTTAAGCTCACAAAGTAACTCATTATGAATTTGGAAACAGTGATCTGAGTTAGACATTCTCTCTCCGTCTTTGTCTGTTTGTCTGTCTGACTGTCTGTCTGTCTGTCTGTCTGTCTGTCTCTCTCTCTCTCTCTCTCTCTCTCTCTCTCTCTCTCTCTCTCTTTCTCAGATATGCTCACTGACTCGGTTTTTCACTAATATTCCCGCACTCTGAAACTTTCTCTGATCTTCACTATAACACACTCACGCACACTGATTCACCCACACTCACCGTCCCACCTTTCTTACCCGCTACACTCGCTCACGCTGACTCTTCCACGCTGGAAAAAGCAATTAATGTGAATAATTAATGGAGGGTAAAAATGTGCAGATGTCGTAAACTTTGAATCATGACTGCCTGTCACTCTCAGGCGTCTCATTGTCTCTCCCAGTTACGATGGAAGCTTTTTAGAGCAAATTCTTGTCGCTACCAGGTGGCTTGATGCAGCTTAATAGAGTCTCCTGGTAGTGAAAGCGTTAATGAAAGCTTTATCGAAATAATTCGGCTTTAATATTTTATCCTAAGTTAAATTAATTCGCCAGGAGATAGTAGGAAAATTTTAAAATTAATGGTTAACAGGGCTTTGGGGTTGTATAATTATAGTTTTCATTATGGCGAAAATTCCTATTGGTTATTTCGAGGAGAGAGAGAGAGAGAGAGAGAGAGAGAGAGAGAGAGAGAGAGAGAGAGAGAGAGAGAGAGAGAGAGAGAAGGGGAGCGGTTCTAAAGTACTGAGGTTATTGTGGACGGTTTGTTTACAGGGGAAACCAAGGGGATATTACCAGAAAATACAATGCCTCCATGGATGAAACAGTGCTGCTGGGAGGCACGGGGGCGGATTCACAGCAAGGTTACGACCAGTTCTCCTTCTTAACTTAGACTGTGGTGTGCAGGAGGAGCAAGGAGACATGGGAACTTTGTACACTCTCTTTGTGATTCGTACCAGTTAACATGATAATGGTAATAATAATAATGTTAATTATGGTAATGCTAATACCAGTGCCACTATTACTACTACAAGTAATAATAATAATAATAAGAAGAAGAACAGGAACAAGAACAATAATAATAATAATAATAATAATAATATAATATCATCATCATCATCATCATCATCATCATCACCGTTGTCATCATCACCATCACCATCATTATCATCACCACCTTCGCCATCGTCATCGCCATCACCATCGCCATCACCATTATCATTATCATCATCATCACCATCATCATCATTATAATAATAATAATAATAAAAATAATAATAATAATAATAATGATAATAATAATAATAAGTGGCACATTATAAACTTCCTCTTGTAACCGTGATTCTTTCTCGTGACCATGATTCATTCTGATGAGAGGAGATGGAAGGGGGAATTCTCCATCCTCTTTGCGTTTTCTCCAAAAACAAATCACATTAGCGAGAAGCAGCTGATCCATGAATTTGCGTCAAGGGATGGAGGTTGCAAAGTCTGGCTGGGGATACTGGTAGTGAATTTAAAAGGCATCTATTAAAGTTTGGAAGAGTAATCTGAGAATAGTGATCTATGAGGCGCTCCGAGACACAATTTATGAGACAGTAGCCTCAGGGGAGAAGAAAACATAATCATTTATGAAGCCTGCATCATTAAAAATATTTGAAGTTGCCCATGCACAAGAAAAGTTGCACTAGATGGCAGAATTTAAAGCTATATGTTCAGTATAAGTGCATTCATTTCTCAGGTGTTGCAAAAATGGATGAAAAAGTAAATGGCATATAAATCTCAGTTTGCCACACTGGTATTCGGCGAGTTGTGTCTCGGTGCGCCTCATATGATCAACTCTGTGACTGGCAAGATTTTTTTCTAATGAACAACATCGCATGGTATTTCCTAATTAATATTCATAGTAACACCAGCAATTACTAAATGGACTGCCATAGATAATTAGTGAAGCCTTTATCTTTTAGGATTTCTCTCAGTCCAACAAAATCGTCTGGTGTCAGCATAATGAGATACCCAAGTGCACCAACAGCAGCTAAACGGTCAAGTGCATCATTAGGGTGTCCTTCATTTCATTTAATGTCTCCTAAGTCTGGAGGATCTTGTTAAGCTTAGGGGGTACTTGCTGAACCTAAGGAATTAAACATTGCCTTCATAAACCCTTTCAGTGCGAGACGTCTTTCCTGATAAGAATATAATCGCCTGAAGGTAGCAAGGATAAAGCAAGAAAGACGTCAGTCTAAAGTAACGGTTGAAGAATGTGAAAGTTATTTATGTTAAGGCATTCAGGTATTTGAGAAATGTGTAGGATAAACTAAGCGAATAACAACAGCTGGAAAGGAAATGCCTGGCACACTGAGAGCAGTATCGGAAGCAGAAAGGGGAAAAAGTCATTACAAGAACTGTACAGTAGGCTATATTAGTTATAATACTAGCTTACTCCAGTTAAATGTGGGCGGTGCATGAGGGGCAAGTTGGGAGAAAGGGTAAAAAGACACTGCTACACTACCTGAAGAAAGACATAAGAGGGAAAGGTAAACGAGTTCACGAACCTGTGTGGAGTGTGCTGAGCAGGCGACTACGATGGAGAATATACGGTAATCAACCACTTGAATAGGTGGCATGGATGGGACTGGATGGGACATCGAGAATGAATGTCAGTGGTGTGAAGAAAAAAAAAATTAAGAAAAGGATGGAGACATCATAGTATATCTATTCATCTATCTACCTATTGCCACACGCCTCAATCCCGTACGGGGTGGCCACAAACAAATCGCCTCCACGTCGCCCTGTCCCCCGCCACTTCACTGCCCTGCTCCCAACTCACACACCCCTCTCTCATATACCTCTCCACTCCATCCCTCCATCTCATCCTCGGCCTCCCCCTCCCCCCCCCTCCACCTCACTCACATACACTCTCCTCATCAGTTTCTCACCCTCCATCCTCTCCACATGGCCAAACCACCTCAGTGTGTTCCCCCTAATGCTTCCTGTCACATCCACATCCACACCACAACGCTCCTTTATATCCTCATTTGTCACCCTGTCTCTCCATGTGACTCCACAGACTCCTCTTAAATAACTCATTTCCACTGCTCTCACTCATGACTTGTGTCCTTCCAACAACGTCCAAGCTTCACTTCCATACGTTAGAGTTGGTATCACAATACTGTCATGTAGTAACTTTTTCACTTCCACGCACACTTCCCTGTTTCTTATCACTGCTTTCAAGGAACCAGCAACCTTTCTTCCTTGTTGTACCCTTTCAAGCACTTCACCCTCCAAACTTCCATCCGTACTCATCACACTACCCAAGTACTTAAACGTACTCACATTTTCCATTTCCTCACCATCCAACCTCACTGTACAGTACAATCATTGACTTCACCTCTCTCAAACACCATCACTTTACTCCTCCCTGCTTTCACCTTTAGATTCCGTTTCTTACACACTCTCCCAAACTCATCCACCAAGCCTTGCAGCTCCCCTTCGTCTTCACTCAACAACACAGTATCATCTGCAAACAACAGTACAGGGAGTTTCCAAACACTACATTCTCTCATAGGGCCACTCCAACATCCACTGCCCTACCTTGTACATCTTTTATTTCCCCATTCATGTACAGATTGAACAACCATGAAGACATGACACAGCCCTGTTTCAACCCAACCTTCAAAGAGCAAAAATCACCATCCACACGCACTGCAGCCTTAGCACCATCATACATACTCTTCACAGTATTCAATATCTTCCCATCTACTCCATATATTAATACTTTCCACAATCCTTGTCTATCCACCCTGTCATATGTTTTCTCCAAATCCATGAAAGCAGCATACAACTTCTTTCCCTTCTCTAGAAACTATTCCACTAAAGTTCTAACAATGAATATCTGATCTACACAACCTCTCCCCTTCCTATGGCCTCCCTGTTCTTCTCCAACTAATTCCTCTGTTCTTTCCCTAACTCTGTCAATAAGTATCCTACCATACACTTTTCCTATTACACTAAGAAGACAAATGCCTCTATGATTACCACACACTTCTTTTTCCCCCTTTTCCTTTGAACAAGGGAATAATTATACCTGACTTCCAATCCTCCGGGACTCTACCTTCCTCCCAGGCCAATCTGCACATCTTCCACATCCATTCTACTACTATCTCTCCCCCATGCTTCACCATTTCACCACACACTCCACCAATTCCTGGGGCTTTCCCCAATTTGACTTTCTTCATTGCTTCCACAACTTCTATCCTACTGATTTCTTCCTGTCTTCTCGCCTCCCTTATTCTCCCAGCCATTCCCCAGCCACTTATACTAGCATTCCTTCCATCCTCTATGTTCAACAATTCCTTAAAGTGTTCTCTCCATCTGCTCACTTTTTCTCCCTTCTCCACTAGTAATCTACCATTTTTACCTTTCACTCCCCTACTATCTTCACTTCCACCCTGTCTTACTCTGTTTACCTCTTTCCAGAACATTTTCTTACGGTCCCTCCACTTCACACTCAAATTCCTTCCAAATTCCTCATCCACTCTCTTCTTCCTCTCTCTTACTAATCTTTTCACCTCTCTCTTCCTTTCTACATAAAACTCTTTCTTCTGCCTCTCAACTTCTTCCACACTCCTATTTCTCATCCATTCTTTGTATACTTTCTTCTTTTGTGCCACAGCCTGTCTCACCTCGTCATTCCACCATGCTGTTCCTTGCACCCCCCTTCGTCTTTTCTTCATCCCACACACCACATCATATGCTGCACATATTTCTTCTGTGAATATCCTGCACACACCTTCCACGTCCCCCATCTGCTCCAATTCATATTTACCCAATCGTTCTGCTACTTCTCTATTATATTCTGCCATTTTCTCATCCTCTTGTAACCTTTCCACTGTCCTTGCAACTACACCTTCCTGTCCTTCTCTTCTTCTATTTCTTCATCTTGCTTGGATCTTGATACTGGCCACCACCAAGTAGTGGTCAGAAAGTCCACTCCCCCAACCTCTATGAGCTTTTGCATCCACTACACATCTTTGCATCCTTTCATCCACACACACATAAACAATCATTGCCTTCCTTTCATTCAGTTCACCATCCACTCTTCTCATCACTCGCCATGTATACCTGTGGATCATTTTGTGCCTGAAGAGGGTTTTGGCTATCACCAACCCCCTCCTGGCACAAGCATCCACTAATGCACTGCCATTCTTATCTATCTCAGCAGGCACACCCCACTCACCAACTATTCCATCCACCTTCACATTCCCTACTTTACCATTCATATCACCGATCAAAAGCGCTCTCTCATTCCTTGCAAACTTTTCCATGCACACTTCCACATTTGTCCAGAACTCTTCTCTCACTCTTGCGTTGGTGCATACACGCACACAATCGCCCACATTTGTATTCCAACTTTCAGTCTCACCCACACAATCCTTGACCCAACTGATCCATACTCTCTTATGTTCTTCTTCATCTTTCACTCACAACAATACACACTCCTTCTTTTGCCCTCTCATTCACACCTACTTCTGCACATATACCCCATCCATACTCCCATTCTTTCACACTCTCTCCTGTCCATTGAGTTTCAGTTATTCTATTTATATCCAATCTCGCACTCTCATGCACCTGGACAATCTCTCTCTCACCTCATCATTCGCACCCCTTACATTCCATGTTGCGATCTGTTCCATGTCCATTGTCCGGTCCTTTGTCGTCATCTTTTGGTCAGTCCTTGTCCGAGGCTTCTTGTTCGTTCTTTTAGTTAGCTGTTTTCTGGGGAGGGGCACTAATCCTCCGCCAATCCTTTTAGTTGCCTCGTCCGACAAGCAGGGATACTGGGGGAGTATTCTTGAAAACCCCCCTACCCCAAGGGGGTATATGTATATATATACATACATATATATATATATATATATATATATATATATATATATATATATATATATATATATATTGTTACAAAGCCTATGATTTCATCATCCTTTGTGTAATTTTAACGCACAGTATGCTGCATGTTTGATCACGAGCGTGTTCTGCCTCAGTCCCCCCCTTCTACCGTTATAGTAGAGTAAGTCGTCCTTTCTGTTGTTCAGAGCGGGATTGTCAACTCTTTGTCCCCATGGCTTCATTTGCGCGTCCTTCTTATAAGTTGTATCAAGCTCTGCTGGCCCCTATATAATGAGCTCAGTCTCTGTATCATTGCCACTTAGATCTACTCCCCATTTTGTTCACATCTCTGTCCTCCCCTGTGAGTGCTCAGGAAGTCTCCAACCATCTAGCAGCTGTGTGTAATTTGAGTATAACTGTTGTTGCATTTTTTCTTGTACTGTGTAGCATAAGTTTAATTCTTAGACCTAGTAGGGTTTTTGTAATTTATGTAGGGGTTCTTGTTGTCAGCCATCATTTTTAATAATATTTTGTATCTGTAATAATTTATCTTGCATTAACTGAGCATTACCCAGTGTATTTTCATTTTATCAGGGCTGACTTAGATAAATTTACTACCCTAATGACAATAGAATATTCTGGTCAACTCTTAATTCTTTCAATAATAACTCTACTCCCCATTTTGTTCACATCTCTGTCCTCCCCTGTGAGTGCTCAGGAAGTCTCCAACCATCTAGCAGCTGTGTGTAATTTGAGTATAACTGTTGTTGCATTTTTTCTTGTACTGTGTAGCATAAGTTTAATTCTTAGGCCTAGTAGGGTTTTTGTAATTTATGTAGGGGTTCTTGTTGTCAGCCATCATTTTTAATAATATTTTGTATCTGTAATAATTTATCTTGCATTAACTGAGCATTACCCAGTGTATTTTCATTTTATCAGGGCTGACTTAGATAAATTTACTACCCTAATGACAATAGAATATTCTGGTCAACTCTTAATTCTTTCAATAATAACTCTAACAAGTCATCTTCCATTCCCCCACTAAAATCTTCAGATGGCAATATTACAAATGACCCACGTGGGAAAGCAGATATCTTTGCTAGTACCTTTGCAAGAAACTCTACCATAGATGATACCAGCCAGAATGTCTCAGTACTGGAACTTGATTCTCCCGAAATTGCCCCACTTAAAATACAGACAAGATTTGTAAAATCCATCCTAGACAATTTACCTACCAACAAAGCTCCAGGTCCAGATGGAATTCCGCCAATTGTTTTGAAAAAGTGTTCCCCTGAACTTGCCTCTGTCCTAGCTAAATTATTCAGACTATGCATACGTACTTCTTTATTCCCAAATTCATGGAAAGAAGCCAATATCCACCCAGTTCCGAAGAAAGGAAGTTCATCTGACCCCTCCAATTACAGACCAATAGCTATCACATCTTCTCTTGGTAAGGTATTTGAAACTTTAATTAATAAGCATATTGTTAAACATCTTGAATCCAACAACTTAATTAATGATAGACAATATGGTTTTCGCCACGAAAGATCCACCATTGACATACTCAATCTCTTAACTCATACCATCCATCAATCAATAGATCTTTTTGGAGAAACTCATGCCGTAGCTCTTGATATCTCTAAAGCTTTCGACAGAGTATGGCACCGTTCCCTGCTGTCCAAACTCCCTTGCTATGGACTAATGTCTTTTGTTCCTTTAATTTCTTCTTATCTTAGTGACAGGAAAATAAGAGTAAAAGTAGATGATGTATATTCGAATTTCCACTCAATTAACGCCGGCGTGCCGCAGGGATCAGTTCTGGCGCCAACCCTATTTCTGGTTCATATGATCTCTTATCTGTCACTCACAATCCCATTCACTCATATGCAGATGACTCAACACTACATAGTTCATTCACACTCAGACATCCATTTACAAAGTCTAATATCTCTACCTCTCAACTCAATACAGCCATCTCCATAAATGAAGATCTATCTACAATCAGTGAATGGGGACAAAACAACCTTGTCTCTTTTAATGCTAGTAAAGCTAAATATATACAGTTTACTAATAGACAGATATTGCCAGACTCGTACATTACCTTCAGTGCTACTAATATTCCCCTCTCCAAAAGTATTGAAATTCTTGGTGTCTCACTTAACAGTGCCCTCAGGTGGACCTCTCATGTCAGATCACTTGCTAAAACCGCCTCAAAGAAACTTGGATTATTGTACAGAGTCCGTAACTTCTTCGCCGATGAGCAGTTAGCTATAATTTATAAGAGTCATGTGCGCTCTCAGCTTGAATATTGCTCACCCTTGTGGAATGGATGTGGAGAGGTTGCATTAAGGCAACTAGACGAAATTCAGAATAAAGCTGTAAGAATCATTAACAACCCTGCCATTACATATAAACTACTTCCCCTGCAAGTAAGAAGGAATGTTGCCTCCCTTGCATTATTTTACAGATATTTTTTTTGGCAAATGCTCAGACGAAGTTGCGTCCATGGTGCCACCTCTCCATGCCTTCCCTCGTGCTACACGGGCATCTGGTAGTGCTCATGACTGGAATGTCACTCAACCATATTGCAGAACTTCTGCCTATCAGAATTCTTTCATTCCCCGAACTGCATCTCTTTGGAACTCGCTTCCCCAGAGTTGTTTTCCTCCAAATTTCAACCTACAACTCTTCAAGTCTAACTGTTACAGATATTTTATGAACAGAGGACACCAGTAATCTGGTGTATGGATTTTTTTTTTTCTCCATTTGTTTTTCCTTCCTCCGTTCTTTTATTTAAAAAAAAAAAAAAAATGCTAATTTCGTGTTAATAGAGGCTATTGCAGTTAACCATATATTTAACCTGTTTTTTTTTGCCATTACATTATCCTTATGAGTCCTGAATGTTTTGTTGTTAGTTTGTGCATTAAACTTTAACTTGTAATTTTATCTAACTCTTTTGTTTTGAACCTGGGACTTTACGGGACAGTAGTGATTTTTAGTATTCTCACTTAAAGTGTACATTATCTTTCTCTGTTCCGTAACATAAATTTGGCGACCTCTTATCAGGATATTCAGGATATTATCATAAGGATATTGCTTGATATTTTGTGACTGATTTATTCATGATGTCTACTATTACTACACTTAATGAAGCCAAAGATTTTTTGTCAAATGTGCAAACAGTGTGTGATGTAGAAAACAGAACAAAGAATGAACTTAACCTTGTTGCTCAACAATTGGGAATTGCTGTTCGCTCTCATCATTCTAAAGATCAAATTGTTGGCATGATTAATAAAAGCTTGTTTAATGTAACTCCTTCAAATGAGCAAACGCAGATTGAATTAGCTAAGTTACAGCTAGCCCTGCAGGAGGCTCGTGTGAAGGAAGCTGAATTTCAAGCACGTGCTAAGGAGGCTGAGTCTCAGGCTAAGGAGGCTTGTGTTAAGGAGGCTGAATTTCAAGCAAATGCTAAGGAGGCTGAATCTCAGGCTCGGATTCAGGAGGCACAGATACAGGCACAAGTTGAACTTGCCAGGATTCAGGCAGACCATGAGTATCGCATGAAACAAGGTGGAACTGGATCATCTAGCTCTGATGATTTTGATGTGGCTAAAAATGTTAAACTTGTCCCTCCTTTTAATGAGTCTGATTTAACAAAGTATTTTCAGTTGTTTGAGAGGGTAGCTACAGGTTTTAATTGGCCCAAAAGTATTGGCCAGTACTCCTTCAAACTGTTCTCACAGGTAAAGCTCAAGTAACTTATGCATCTTTGCCTCAGGATCAATGTGATAATTATGATGTAGTTAAGAGCTTGATTCTTAAGGCCTATGAGCTTGTTCCTGAAGCCTATAGAGTAAAATTTAGGACAACTTACAAGCAAGATAAGCAATCCCATGTTGAGTATGCGAAAATCAAAGAAGATCTGTTAGAGCAGTGGTTAAATTCTAAGAATGTGGATTCTGATTTTGGTAAATTTAAGCAGATGATTTTGCTGGAGGACTTCAAAAGGTGTATTTATAAAGATGTAAGCCTATATCTTGATGAGAGAAGAATAGATAATTTGTCTGATGCTGCAGTTTTAGCTGATGAATATGTTCTCACTCGCAAGAGATATTCTAATGAAAAAGGGAAAGCTGAGAGTAAGTACGTTGCCTCTACTCAGAGTACAGGTAACAGGAAAGAGAATAAAGATGATGTTTCTCAGGAAGTAAATACCAGCTTCACCTCTAGATTTCAGAACAGTAAATGTACTTATTGTAGTAAGCTTGGTCATACTACGGAGAAATGTTTCAGGAGACAGCGTGATGTGAACAAAAAGGAGTCTTTAAATATTCAGTCAATTGGTCTAGTGTCCACTCTTGAGAGTTCCCAGAATTCTTTAACTGAATTAACTGAACCTGCTTTGAGGGGTAACTTAAATTCTCATGATGGAGCTCCTCTTTTGAGCAGTAACGTGGGTGACACTCTCAAGAGTTCATGTGCTAATTTCCTGTCTGATGGTTTTGTCAGTCCTCTGGACAGTAATGACAGGAAATCAGTTAAAATATATCGTGATACAGGTGCTTGCCAATCCCTTATGCTGACCAGTGTTCTAGGCTCTAATGTTAATTCCTCTGATGAAACTGTAATCTTACAGGGTGTAGGGAATAATTACTTCTCTGTCCCTCTGTGCAGAGTGAATTTAGAGTCTGGTTTTGTTAATGGTTCCGTTATGGTTGGGTTGGTTGAGACACTCCCAATGTCAGGTGTAACTTTCTTACTTGGAAATGATATTGGTGGAAGTCAAGTGTGTCCAGCTCCTCAGTTGTCTAGTGAGCCAGTGACTGCGGCCCAGGATTGTGATGTCCCTGATGTGTTCCCTGCATGTGCTGTCACTAGGGCTAAGTCTAAAGTTACTGGTGACCTAGAGGATAATGATGATGATGATGTTATCCTAGCTGACACTTTTCTTGCTAATTTGGACCACTCACCAGATGAGGCAGTACCCCGTAGTGTTGATAATTTGTCTCGTCAAGAGTTGGTTGAGTTGCAGGTTGCTGACCCTGAGTTGAAAGGTCTAGCTAACTCTGCTTGCAGTGAGGAAGAGTCAGCTGGTGCTTCTACTTGTTATTATATAAAGTCAGGAGTACTTATGAGAAAGTGGAGACCCCCAACAGCATCAGCCGACTGTGAGTGGGAGGCTGTACATGAAGTTGTCATCCCTTGTGTTTGTAGGAAGGATATCATAAGAGTGGCTCATGATTCCAGTTTGGCAGGACACCTTGGAGTCAGGAAGACTGTGGCACGCATTTTGAAACTCTTCTACTGGCCAGGGATCTTCAGGGATGTTTCCTGTTATTGTAAGTCTTGTCACACATGTCAAGTTGTGGGGAAGTGTAATCAGACCGAAAGGGTTGCACCTCTAGTTCCCATTCCTCCTTTTGAGGCGCCTTTCACCCGTGTGTTGGTGGATGTTGTGGGCCCTCTTCCTAAGACTTCTTCAGGATTTTCTTATGTGTTGACCCTGATTGATATGGCTACTCGTTATCCTGAAGCCATTCCACTTAGAAATATCTCAGCAAAGAACGTGGTTAAGGGAATGCTAGGGTTCTTCACAAAGTTTGGTCTGCCCAAGGAGGTACAGTCAGACCGGGGAAGTAATTTCATGGCAAATGTTTTCAAGCAGTCTCTGAAAGAGTTGGGCATCACCCAGATCACGTCTTCAGCTTACCATCCCCAGACCCAAGGAGCGTTGGAGAGATATCATCAAACACTCAAATCGATGCTCAAGAAATACTGTTTGGAACATCAGAAAGACTGGGATAAAGGTCTTCTATTCGTCGTATTTGCCGCAAGAGAATCTCCAAATGAATCACTGGGCTTCACGCCTTTTGAACTACTGTTTGGCCATGAAGTAAGAGGACCCCTTAAGCTACTCAAGGAATGCTGGCTGTCGGAGGAAGATGACGTCAACCTGCTGGAGTATGTGATGAAGTTCAAAGAACGGCTGTCCACTGCTTTACAGCTGGCGAAAGAGAATTTAGGAGCTGCTCAGGAGAAGATGAAGACTTTGTATGATAAGAAGTCCAGGTTACGCCACTTTCAGCCAGGAGATCAGGTTTTGATTCTGCTACCGGTTCATGGGCAACCTCTTCAACCCAAGTTTAGTGGTCCTTATTTCGTGGAGAAGAAACTCAATGATGTCAACTATGTCATCGCCACACCAGATCGTAGAAAGAACAAGCAACTTTGTCACATCAACATGCTAAAGTTATATCACAGGCGGGACGAAAATAACCCAGTCTGCACTGTAGCTGTTCCACCCGAGTCTGCAAGTGAAGCTCTCCCATGCAGCATGAGCCTGAGTGATAGTTTGGGGAAGAATCCTGATATCATGAATGATCTCCAGACTAAGCTTTCTCATCTACCTCCCGAGGAAAGGCAGGAGTTTTCGGCATTACTGCAGGAGTACCCGCAAGTGTTCCATGCCACTCCAGGAAGAACCACTGTGTTGATGCATGATGTCGATGTTGGAGACGCAAAGCCAATTAAACTGCCTCCTTACCGTGTGAACCCAGTGAAAGTTCCTCTCATCCAGAAGGAGCTTGGCTACCTGTTGGACCACAAGATGATTGAGCCCTGTCCGAGCGAGTGGAGTTCTCCTGTCACTCTAGTCCCTAAGCCAGGTGGGTCACAGCGGCTTTGCATTGACTACAGACGTGTTAATCAGATAACCAAAACAGACACTTACCCTCTCCCTCGTGTGGAAGATTGCATAGACAAGATCGGAAAGGCTAGGTACATAAGTAAGTTTGATTTGTTAAAGGGATACTGGCAAGTACCTATGACTGAACGTGCTAGGGAGATCTCATGTTTTGTAACACTAGGAAAGACTTTTGCATGTTCTGTAATGCCGTATGGTATGAAGAATGCACCAGCCACATTTCAGAAGCTCATGAATGTTGTAACAGAGGGTTTGGCAGAGTGTGTTGTTTATATTGATGATGTATTAATCTTCAGTGACAACTGGAAAGATCACCTATGCCATGTCAGTAAATTTCTTGAGCGTTTAGTTCATGCTAATCTTGTAGCTAATTTATCAAAGTGTGAGTTTGGTCAAGCTAAAGTTCAGTACCTTGGGTACGTAATTGGTGATGGACATGTTGCACCACCAGCAGCTAAGGTTCAGGTTATAATTGATCTTCCCAGACCTAAAAGTAGGAAAGAGCTACAGATTTTTGGGAATGGTAGGTTATTACAGGAGATTTGTTCTTAACTTTTCAATTCTTGTATCACCACTTACAGACCTACTGAAAAAGGGAGTTGAATTTGCATGGACCGATAACTGTGAATCCTCTTTCAACAAACTTAAAGCTATCCTATTAAGTCAGCCAGTGCTCGCTACTCCAAATTTTGCTAAGCCTTTTAAGATGTCTGTTGATGCAAGTGATACAGGAGCTGGGGCTGTTTTGCTGCAAGAGGATGATCAGGGTATTGAACATCCTGTATCTTATTACAGTAAGAAGTTCACTCCACCTCAAAGAACTACTCAACTATTGAGAAAGAGCTTTTGGCCTTGATTTTGGGTTTACAGCATTTTTCATTTTACATAGCCTATGATTTTATCATCCTTTGTGTAATTTTAATGCACAGTATGCTGCATGTTTGATCACGAGCGTGTTTTGCCTCAGTCCCCCTTTCTACCGTTATAGTAGAGCAAGTCGTCCTTTCTGTTGTTCAGAGCGGGATTGTCAACTCTTTGTCCCCATGGCTTCATTTGCGCGTCCTTCTTATAAGTTGTATCAAGCTCTGCTGGCCCCTATATAATGAGCTCAGTCTCTGTATCATTGCCACTTAGATCTACTCCCCATTTTGTTCACATCTCTGTCCTCCCCTGTGAGTGCTCAGGAAGTCTCCAACCATCTAGCAGCTGTGTGTAATTTGAGTATAACTGTTGTTGCATTTTTTCTTGTACTGTGTAGCATAAGTTTAATTCTTAGGCCTAGTAGGGTTTTTGTAATTTATGTAGGGGTTCTTGTTGTCAACCATCATTTTTAATAATATTTTCTATCTGTAATAATTTATCTTGCATTAACTGAGCATTACCCAGTGTATTTTCATTTTATCAGGGCTGACTTAGATAAATTTACTCATGCTAATTTCGTGTTAATAGAGGCTATTGCAGTTAACCATATATTTAACCTGTTTTTTTGCCATTACATTATCCTTATGAGTCCTGAATGTTTTGTTGTTAGTTTGTGCATTAAATTTTAACTTGTAATTTTATCTAACTCTTTTGTTTTGAATCTGGAACTTTACGGGACAGTAGTGATTTTTAGTATTCTCACTTAAAGTGTACATTATCTTTCTCTGTTCCGTAACAATATATATATATATATATATATATATATATATATATATATATATATATATATATATATATAGAGAGAGAGAGAGAGAGAGAGAGAGAGAGAGAGAGTATAATTACATGAGCAAGAGATTTTATCTAATATATACTTCGTTGAAAGTGATTGAAAGTCCTGCATTGTACATTTTCTCCAGCACATTTCCTTTGCTCCTCAGAAGTGTTTTAGTCTCTTCTGGTAGGATGTGTATGATTTCTCCGGAACAAACTACGCCAAATGATACACAACCAACCAGACGAGACTAAGGCACTCATGAAATGTAAAGAAAATATACCGAAGAAAATATACAATGTAGAAGTTGCTGAACGATATATAGATATATATATATATATATATATATATATATATATATATATATATATATATATACATTATAGATAGATAGATAGATAGATAGATAGATATAGGAAGATAGATACAGATAGATAGATAGATATAGATGTAGATAGATAGATCGATAGATAGACAGATAGATATTGATTTATAGATAGATAGGTAGATAGATAGATATAGATACTTATAGATATAGATGGATAGATAGATAGATAGATAGAAATGTAGATAGATGGATAGTATGTATTTGTTTATCTATGTCTTTCCATCTGTCTACTTATTTATTTATCTATATATGCATCTGTCTATACGTCTGTCCATCTGTCTGTCTGTCTATTTAATTATTTATCTATATATGCATGTATCTATCTGTCTATATATATTGGAAAGTTTTTAACGCTCTAACCCGCTCAAACCCAAAATCCTTTCTAGGAGTCCCGGATTCCTTTCCCTGCTTGAAAGTTATAATCTTTCCATATACATTATATAGCGTGCGCACATGTAATGAGTGTGTTTCTGCAACATATAGGAAGACGCTTGTATTCTTGTCAGGTCAGACACTGTTTTGCTACTGGTAACGTGTAATCCAGTACTACCTGTTTCATGGTCGGCTCGTTGGCGACTAAACCGGCACCTCCACTGATCTCGGCCAGTGAGTAGGATGGCTAGACACCCTGAAGGATGAAAAACAAGACCTGCCAAGGGGCGGATGAGCAATTTATGCCAACGGCCATCTAGTAGGGTAGGTGGAGCTCGATAGCCTTCATTGGCAATCCACCTAGGAGAAGGAAAATTCTGACATAAGAGCTGGATAGCCACAGTCAAGGATTCCATGCCCCTGTCCATAGGCTTGTGGTGAGCCCTCTTCTGACTTGGAAAGTTGGGGTGGATTTGCATCTCCTCCCTGTAAAAAACAACCTCACGCAAATCAAGAGAAGGTAGAGGGATAGAGGTCATTGCTTACTGCTTAATCCTGACCCAGTTTCGCCAGGAGGTCCTCTCTCGGGTGTCGGCCAGGCAGGGCTCTTTGGGCCCTGTCATGCTGTTGCCCATCATGATGGTTACTAGGTAAAGCCTATGGGACCCCAGCAGCTGGATGATGGGGCAGGGGCACCCTAACCCAGATCCTCCTTTTGCTTCGCGTCATGGTGGGGCAGTGGACACACAAGCATGCGGCTCCAAGTATAGGTTTAACCACAAGAAGGCACTGCGGGTGGGGGCTTGGAATGTTCTAAGCCTTCCAAAGGATGATCGACTGCCCTTGTTGTCGCAAAAGTTGGGGCAACTGGGGATCTGCTTAGCTGCCCTCTCTGAAGTGAGGCGACCCAGGGATGATGAGATCTGTAGCGATGGTTACACATACTTCTGGTCTGGCTGTGACAATGATGCCCATCTTAGGGGTGTCACTTGGCCATTGCAGCTCGTTTTTTCTCGTGTCGATAGGGTTACTCTGGTTGATGAGCGTATAATGCTGGTGAGATTTAGGTACTCCTTGGCCTTCATCTCTTTTATTGCCATGTTCGCTCCAACTGAGATCTTGAAGAGAAAGAGTTATTTTACACCAAACCTGATTCTGTCGTGGAACAATACCCCTTACGAGATACACTCCTGGTCTTGGGAGACTTTAATGCAGTTACTTTCACTGACAGGGAGGGCTTCGTGGCTCTGGAGCCAGGAATGCCAATAGTTCTTACCTTCTGGATTTCATAAAATCCCGAAAGTTAAGAACTGCTGGATCCTGGTTCCAGTGGCCAAATCTTCACTGCTGGACTTTGTATCCCAAAACCGGAGACGCTGCTAAGAAGATTGGTCACATTCGTGTTAGTACTCACTGGAGGATCCTTCAGAACTGCAGGGTTTTCAGGAGTGCAGAGTTCTTTGCTACTGATCACAGACTTGTTGTTGCCACTCTACGGCTACAAATCAAAACTGAGAGATTCTCAAGATGCCATTGAAAAAGTTTCCTTCTTGAGAAACTCAGGGATGTGTGCATATGAGTATGGAGTGGCAGTCTCAGATTGGTTTGAAGGACTCAGTAATGTTGAGGATCCTGTAGAACGATGGCATATTTAAGCGTGCTGCCTTGGTAGCAGCTGATGAGTGTATTGGAGACTGCCCGAGATCATGTAGGGGATTCATCTCACGAGAGAGGCTGACCACAGCTGAGGAATGTCGTGCTGCCAGACTGGCCGGGGATAGGGAACAGCACAAACATCTGCCTCGACGGACATGAGTTTCACTGAGAAAGGACAAGAAGAGGTATGACAGGGAAATTTGCTAAGGAGGTGGAAGGCTGTTTTCATGCAAGTGTCCTTTGACCCACCTACCGAGCCCTGAATATATATATATATATATATATATATATATATATATATATATATATATATATATATATATATATATATATATATATATATATATATATATATATATATCACATCCACTCACTTGATATAGTGCTGCTCTCAGGTGTCAGCCCTTTCCTCTCCTCCATCCTTCTTTCCATCCATCCTCTTCTGTCTTTTTTTCCTTCATTCTTTCCTCTTTCTTCTGCCTACGGGTGACTTTACAGTCCTTCTTGTGTATTTCTTTCCTTCATTCTTTCCTCTTCCTTCTGCCTGTGGGTGACTCTACACTGAGTGATAAGCCAAATGGTTTCCTGTACACCAGGAAACCATTTACTACGCTGGGTGGTAACCATATAACCAAATTTTGGCGCCTGGTGGTTTAGTGAGTAATAACGGTGCTCCAATTGCATTGAGCCGGTGAAGGTTTATATCCATGGGATGGTTGGGGTTTATTGCTCACGTAATGCCATTCAGGGATGAGTGAGGCTGGTCACTCTCATCTTAAATGCCAGGACCAACTTGCCTAACCCCGGGCTCCTACGCTCCTCATGGGGCAACATAGGTTTGGATGATGAATAGATACACACACACACACACACACACACACACACACACACATATATATATATATATATATATATATATATATATATATATATATATATATATATATATATATATATATATATATGGAGCCTCTGTGATACAGTGGTAGAGTGTGCGTTTCCTACACGGGTGAGCCAGGGTTCGTGCCCCGCCAGGGTAATAAACTTTGGGAGTGTTCAACCAGCCACCTACTACTTTGGCGGACACAAGGGGTGCTGTGGTTGAACCAGTGTCGCTTACTTAGTATGCTTGCACCCAGTCGGCTTGCGCGGGCCGACTACACTTGGTTCACAGACTACAGACACATCCAAAGCCACTATAATTACACTTACAAGCACTTCTCACCCTACATACAATCTCTACCAGACAGCCTAAGCCATTTGGTAGAAATACATTGGCTCTATCGTCCCGACTTCGGTCGGGATAGGCCTGTCCTGCAGTGGATACTCAAATGGCTGATGATTATGATGATGATGATGATGATATATACATACATGCATACACACACACACATTTCCATGCATATATACAGACACACTTTCATGCACACGTAGCCTACATATATATATATATATATATATATATATATATATATATATATATATATATATATATATATATATATATATATATATATATATATATATATATATATATATATATATATATATATATATATATATATATATATATATATATATATATATATATAATTTTTATTTGATTTTTTTGTATCTTTTGTTTCCTTGGTTTTATATTTTTTAGGCCTTATTTTACTTATCACGAAAAACCTAAGCTAAAGACCCTGAAACTAATCACCTAACAGACAAATCGCTAACCTGTACTTAATCCTAAAGGGACAAATAGCTAGACCTACATTAATGGTAAAAATACCTCGACCAAGAGAACACCATCGACTGCAGATATGTAATGTCTCTTTACATTACATACCTGCACTCATCACCTGCTGACTGTCAATCGAGGCACAACCTAATATAGGGGATATCAATATATGAAAGGGAACCAGACAAGTCAGGATCATTTCCATATACGTCAGCTGTCGGCCCTAATTAGCACAACTTGAACAAGATGGTATATTGTGATTACATAATCTGTACAAAAAAGTGAAGTACCTCGCCCAACAGACCACCATCGACTGCAAGTGCCCAGTACCTTCTATATTGCACACTTGCATTAATCAGCTGGTGACTGTCAGGCAAGGAACGGTTTTAAATGTAGGAGACATTTATGTTAGAAACAGATCAATAGGAAGGAGGAACTATTTCAACTATGTCAACTGTCAACCCTAATTAATAGTACAATATATACATATTTACAGTCGATAAAAACCATAATCATACAGTAAAAAAGTCACATCACTCTGATCAGTCCGGTCTTTCAAGAAAGCCATCAATTTATCAGTCATTACAATGTCCCCATCATTCAGGGTGGTGGAAAAGGTGAATGGGACGTCTGTTGCGCCGCAGTAATTTATAAGTGAAGCACGATCACGAATAAATCGCCGACAGCGCAGGATGATATGACTGATAGATAGCACCGCATCACAGATGTCTCAGTGCGGTGGGAAGCGTCTTTCCATATGTGGTTTCATGTGGGTTAATGTAATGGCATTAAGCCGCAAATGAGCCAACACTTTTTCTTCCAGGCGACTGGGACGGTTGTCAGTGTCCCAGTCGCCCAGGTACGGCTTACACGTAGGAATATTTAGTCTGGTCCACTGACCTTGCCACAGAAGATTTATTGATTTCTTTCCAAGAGAGAGACTCGACCGTAGGTCACGAGGAACGTCCCAAGTCTCCTCGAGCTCTACAGCCGACTTTGCAAGTAAGTCAGCCTGCTCATTGCCGTAGATACAACAATGACTAGGCACCCAGATCAGCGTGAAGGTCTTGTTGCATGAATGCAGTTTATTAACAATGCGGCCCTGGATTTCATTAGAATCCGTAGCACAAGAAGCAATCGCCTGAAGGGCTGATTTCGAGTCTGAAAATATGACAAATGAGTCATGCCTAGAATTGAAAGCTTAGTCTATGGCTTTGTCAATAGCAAAAAGTTCAGAGGTAAACACAGATGTATGAGTCAGCAGCCAATACTTGAGGGCGCATTCTGTTTACCATACACTAGCACCCACGCATTCACTCGACTTGGAACCGTCGGTGTACAATTGGTGGGACCCTAAGTGACGAACGATGATGTTACGAAACAAGTGGTGAACCTCCGCCTCCGGCGCCTTGGCCTTTGGTGCTGGGAGCCATGATACATCCACAGTAAACCAAGGCGATATATTTTTTGACACCAACTTGTCATACTAAACTCCTGAGTCAGTAAATGGAGGCAAACGGCAAGTGGCCAACGCACCCCCCACATAAGATGGCGGTATTGACGCAAGGGGGTACAGGGCACGTTGCCAATATTACTTTTTCTTGATGTTCGTAGGCCATATGAGAAGGCCAGGTGATCATAGCGAATACGGAGAGGAGGGCTTGTGTCGGGGGCAAGTGAGTATAAAGCTCTTTGGGCAGAGTACTTTGAGCAGCGGCATATGGCTGAACATCTCAGTGGTGAACTTCCATAAGCTGCTGTAGAACTATTGACTACTGTCCCACCAATCGACGAAGCCGTGCCTTGTCTAGATGAAATCGAGAGGGCAGTGGCTAGGTTGAAAAGTGGTACAGTAGCTGATGTTTGTGACATCCCATCAGAACTGATCAAGGGTGGGGAGGAAGCCATGATCAAGGGGTTACATACAGTCATAGAAGCCATTTCAGAGACTGATATAATTCCTCCTGACTGGACAAAGGGTTTGGTCACCCTTATCTGGAAAGGAAAAGAAAACCAGTATGACTGTAATAACTATTGTGGTATTACAGTGCTCAGGATGCCTGGCAAAGTTCTTGCTCACATTCTTCTGATGCTTATCCGGGGCCATTGGGTAAAGTTTCAGAGGCCTGAGCAATCCGTATTCACACCCAAGAAGACTACTGTTGACTGTATCCTAGCTCTTCGAGTTTTTGTGGAACGTTGTCTTGAGTTTTGACAAGGCCTATCAGCAGCCTATGTGGATCTCAAGAAGGCATTTGACTCAGTAAATTGGGAGGTACTTTGGGAACTCCTGCGAGAAGGAATCTGATTGCTGGCTTTTACTCAAACAATGAGAATGCTGCCACGTGTGTGTGCGGGGGGGGGGGGGGATATCTGACTTCTTCCCAGTAAATTCTGGTGTAAGACAAAGATGTGTCCTTGCCCCTGCACTTTTCAACACATGTATGGATTGCATACTGGACCGGGCCGTGAGTCAATGTTACTGTGGGGTATCAATTGGCAATTTGGGGGTAACCGATCTTGATTTTCCTGATGATGCAGGTATCCTAGCAGAGTCGCTGGAGATACTACGAGTGCCCTCTAGGAATTTCACGAGACTGCAAAGCCATCAGGATTAAAAGTCTCTTGAGCCAAGACAGGAGTTTGGTGCCTTGTTGGATGAAACAGTTCAGTCTGTCCAAGCATGTAGTGAATACTGTATAGAAGTCTTTGAACAATTCACCTATCTTGGTGGTTTGGTCCATAACAACGGTAGATCAGGCAGTGAGATCTCTCTTTGCATTGGTTTGGCCTATGGGGTTGTGGATTAATTTAATTCTAGTATTTGGCACTGTTGTTATTTGTGTAGGTGGACGATAGTTCGCATCTTCAAGGCACTAGTGCTCCCTGTCTTACATTATGGCTGTGAGACAAGGACACTAAAGAGGGACTTGAAACAACGAAGTGACTCCTTGGGTACTAAGCGTCTTCACAGAATCATAGATTGTTACTGGTACAACCAGGTGCATAATGAGCAACTACTCTGTGACATTGAATCGAGGCCTATTACCCACATCATAAGTCAATGCCAACTACAGCTATGTGGGCACATGGTCCACTTTCATGAGGCTGATCCTGCTCACAGGGTGATCTCTGAAAAAGATAACCCAGGATGGAGGAGGCCACGGGGAAGGCTACGTAACTTCTTGCTGGAGATCTATCTCTCCCGTGGGGAGATACTAAGAGGAGGAAGAGTTGCTGCCTAGAGGGTTCCACAAAGTGACCCGCGTGGGTGGAGTCGGAGGGTGATTGAGGCAATGCGCCCTGCAGCGTTTTCCCCTCTTTGATTGATTGATTGATTGTACTGGCCGGGGTACATTAAAATTGCTGTCACTTACCGAGTTACGTGGAGCTAAGCAAACATCCAGATGACTTTGAAATGTGTCATCTTATGTGTTCGGGTTGAAAACTATACTCCTATAATGGATTTACCTGATTGTTCATAGGGTTCAGGTGGCTTAACTTTCATCACGTCATTGTATAGCCAAACGGTGCCTCGATCCTATTTAGGAATCCCGGGTTCGAAATAAATAAAAAAACAAAATAAATGAATAATTATATGTATGGATATAGATATACAGATAAACACACACACACACACACACACACACACACACACACACATACATATATATATATATATATATATATATATATATATATATATATATATATATATATATATATATATATATATATATATATATATATATATATATATAGACAGATAGATAGATAGATAGATAGATAGAGATAGAGAGAGAGAGAGATACATATAATATATATATATATATATAAATACATATATATATATATATATATATATATATATATATATGCGACACTGGTTCAACCACAGCACCCCGCGTGTCCACCAATGCAGTACGTGGCCTGAAGAACGCTCCCATAGTTTATTACCCTGGCGGGGCGTGAACCCTCGTTCTTCAGTGTACGAAAACGCACATTTACCATTGTACCATAGAGGCTCCTATATATATATATTATATATATATATATATATATATAAAGAGAGAGAGAGAGAGAGAGAGAGAGAGAGAGAGAGAATTTTTTTTATTTTGGTATGCTAGGAAGAAGGAACCACAGGCCATGAGCCCACAATAACAGTTCCAGCCAAGAAAAAAGCAAAATACAAGAGAGAGACAAATTCAGGACTGGAGATCATAGCTAGCAGGAAATACAGACAGAGGGAGACAGTTCCAGAGTTGACTGTTGCATAAATGAAGGACTAGAAGTAACGGTTAACTCTTCCATTAGAGAGTTGGACAGAAAAGTGATGATAGTTTGCTGCTCGACTGGAGCTACGCGCCCATCGTAGAGGTGGAGGAGTGCAAGCAATTCAAAGGAGCAGTGACCATTGAAGTAGCAATAGAAAAGAGATGTAGATGCTGCAGTGCGGCGAAGAGACAAAGGTTGAAGGGAGCCAGTAAGGGGAGGAGAGTTAATCAGACGAAAATTCTTTGACTCCACCCCATTGAGAAGAGCTGTATGTAGAGAGCCTCCCCACACATGTGAATTGTACTCTAAACAGGGGCGAATAAAACACATGTATAAAGTCAACAACCGTGCAGGGGTAAAGAAGGAACAGAGTCGGCTTAGCACACCTAATCTTTTGGAAGCAGATTATACAAGAGATGCAATATGATCTTTCCAAGATAAGTCCCGAGTGAATGAAACCCTAAGCAGTTCAAGAATGATGCAGGATTGAGCTGGATATTATTAAACTTTAGTGGGTACTCATGTAGAAGATTGTGTCAGACTGATAGGTGTAAAAACTGAGTTTTTGTTGCATTAAAAACAAGATTATTTTTACCCCAGTCAGAGATACGAGCCAGGTCTGCCATTAGGTGTGCCATAGCCTCATCCCTTGTTTGTTGAAGTAACTGCTGAGGTGGACGTTGCGGGAACCGAATGGAAAGGTGAAGGGTGGAGTCATCAGTGTCCGAGTGGATAGGGTTAAATGTACAACTTTGAAGGTCATTGATGATTAAAAAGAAGAGAGTTGGTGATAGGACAGAGCCCTGAGGAACACCGCTGTTGATAGATCTAGGAGAAGAACGATGCTGTCTACAACAGTGGCTATAGAAAGACCAGAAAGGAAACTATGGATAAAGGCACGGATAGAAGGATAGAAACTGTAGCAGGGCAGTTTGGAAATTAAAGATTTATGCCAGACTCGATCGAAAGCCTTTGAGATGTCAAGTGCAGTGGCAAAGCTTTCGCCAAAGTCTCGAAAGAAGAATGACCAAGAGTCTGAAAGGTGGGTGAGAAGACTGCCAGTAGAGTGTCCCTGACGGCACCCATACTGACGATCAGAAAGAAAGTTGTGACGGGAAAGATGATTTAAAATTTTTTTGTTAAGAATTGACTCGAAAACTTTTGAGACACAGGATGTTGAAGCAATTGGACGATAGTTAGGGGGTTGGGAATGGTCACCCTTCGTTGGGAGTGGCTGAATGAAAGCAAACTTCCAGCAAGAAGGAAAGGTACAAGCTGAAAGACAAAGGTGAAAGAGTTTACCTAGCTAGGGTGTAAGCACAGAAACACAGTTCTTGAGGACAACAGAAGGGACTCCATCAGGACCATGTGCCATATTAGTACTGAGGCCTGTGATGGCAGAAAATACATCAGCTGAAGACATTTTAATGCCAGCCATGAGGAAGTCAGAGGGGGGAAGTGATGAAGGAACAGCACCGGAATCATCTAAGGTGGAATTGGAGGAGAAGGTCTGAGCAAAGAGATCTGCTTTATCAGTAGAAGAAATAGCTACAGAACCATCAGAATATAAAAGATGAGGGAAGGATGATTAGGAAAAGTTGTTAGAAAGGTTCTTGGCAAGGTACCAGAGGGAGTGGGAAGAATTCGAGTTGGAGAGTTGAGAGCATTTAGTACGGATGAAATTATTTTTAGCAGACCGAAGAACAGACTTAGGACGATTCCGGGCAGATACATAAAAAAGATGTGATTCAGAGGTGGGTTGGCTCTGGTACCTTTTATAGGCCCTCTCCTTGTGGTCGACAGCATTAGAACAAGTGCAGTTAAACCAAGGCATTCTTGCATTAGTCAAAGGATATGAGAAGGGAATGTATGCTTTCATGCCAGAGAGAATAACCTCCGTAATGCGCAAGGCACATTCATATGGCTCCCGGCCATGGAAGCAATAATCATTCCAGGGAAGATCAAAGAAGTACTGCCTGAGGGCCTCCCAATCCGTAGCTCCAAAGTGCCATAGACGACGTTTCTTTGGAGGGTCCACAGGCCGCACCAGAGCGATAGGACAGGTTATTGTAATAAGGTTGTGATCGGTGGAGCCCAACAGAGAGAAAAGATTAACAGTGTAAGCAGAAGGATTAGTTGTAGGGAAGAGGTCAAGTATGTTGGAGCTCTCTCCAAGGCGGTCAGAGATGCGGGTAAGGTGCTGTACAAGCTGCTCTAGGTCACTAAGGATGGAAAAGATGTAGGCTTGTTCACCAGGTGGATCAGTGAAAGGAGGGTAGAGCCAATAGTTGGTGGTGAGCATCGAAATCTCCAAGAACGGAGATTTCAGAGAAACGAGAAATGGATAGAATGTGTTCCATCATAGAAGTAAGACAGTCAAAGAATTTTTGATAATCAGTAGAACTAGGGGATAAGTATACAGAGCAGATATATTTTGTCAGATAATGAGAGCAAAGCCGAAACCAGAATGTAGAGAATTCAGAAGAATCAAGTTCAGGAATTCGAGAGCAAGATAAGTCGTTGCATATAGATACACAACATCCACCTTAGGCTTTGAAATGAGTATAGAGAAAATAGGAGGAAACAGAAAAGGGTTTGTTGTCAGTTGCCTCAGACAGCTGAGTCTCACTGAGGAAAAGAAGGTGAGGTTTGGAGGAGAAGAGTTGGTGCTCCACAGAACAAATGTTAGAGGAAAGGCCGCGAATGCTTCAGAAATGAAGAAGTGAGTCAGACTGATTCCATGCAGCTCGAGTCTTCACCAAGAAAGGGGAGGAAAGTGGAGGCATTTATGGTCCCACCCCCCCCTTGGTACTCCGAGGCTGTGTGTTCTAAAGCCATTTTTTTTTTTTTTTTTTCGGAAATGGAGGTGTAGTGTGTACTGTGCATGTAGTTTGGTGTTGATAGTTAGAGAAACTTGTATTGGAAAGCTCGCTGGCCAACTCTGTGTGTTACGGAGACAATGAAAAAGTGGTCAGGAACTAGTCCGGAGGGCTTTTGAAACGGGAGCTTCTGCTCTCCCTGTCATCAGCTTTCCATCCACATTGGGAGTACTGCCCTGCTCCACTGGTGCTACAGTCAACTCATATATATATATATATATATATATATATATATATATATATATATATATATATATATATATATATATATATATATATATATATATATATATATATATATATATTAGTTGATATTCCATCGATTCTGTCGGTTTCCAGTTCTCACAACCGTATGTCATTGCCAGGATTATACATTCATTATATACCTGTCGTTTCATGCATACTGGCAAGCTACTTTTCAGAATGTCTCTATGTTTACCGAAAGCATTCCATTCATTTGTAATGCTTTTTTATTTATTTATTTATTTATTTTTTTTTGCTATCCACCAGATTCCGTCCTCCCCTGTGGCGGGGGGGGGGGGAGGACACAATCTGGCCGCATTATGGGGTGGTACTACTACTCTGCGGCCAGGTTGTATTAGGAAGAATTCTGCCACCGTATTCCCTGCGTGTCGTAAAAGGCAACTAAAAGGGGCGGGGTGAGGGACTAAGGACCCCCCTCCTCTGTTTTTTGAGTTCCTACGATGAAACAGGGTATAGAAAGGGATGGGGGATTGAGTTATCCCCGTACCCTGAAGACTGGGTCTATGAACGTGCGTGGATGCAGTACGATTGAGGCTAAAAGGGAGGAGATTGGGAGAATGTTTGTGAGAAGATAGTTGGATGTGTTAGCTTTGAGGAAAACAAAGATGAAAGAGAAAGGTGTGCCTAAGTTTGGAAGTGTGAATGGAAGATTGTCAGGTGTTAATAGAGGAAGGGAGAGAGAAGGTGTGACCTTGTTAGTGAGCCCGGAAGTACATAAGTGTGTGATTGAATGGAAGGAGATGTCATCGAGACTGATGTCGGTGAAAGTGAAATTTGAACGTGAGTTGTGGGTATTTGTGAGTGCATATGGACCTGGTAGCGAAAGGGATGCAGAAGAGAGAGAGTCTTTCTGGAATGATGTTGTTGAATGTCTGCTGAGTTTTGGAGTGAATGTGAATGTGGTAATGATTGGAGATCTGAATGCTAGAGTGGGAAATGTAGCAGTTGAAGATGTAGTTGGTATGCATGGTGTGCCTGGAAGAAATGAAAATTGGGAACGAATGATAGGGATGTGTGTTGAGCGAGAGATGGTGATTGGAAATACCTAGTCTGAGAAGAAAGATATTTATAAGTATACACGGATGAGACAAGAGGGTGGAAGGGTTGTTGACAGAGCATTGATGAGCTATGTGGTTGTGTCCAGGAATGTAATAGGAAGATTGTTAGATGTAAGAGTTTTGAGAGGGAAGAGTGGAAGTATGTCTGACCACTACCTGGTGGAGGGAAAATAGAGAGTAGGTAAGAGATGGGTGAGAACTAGCAGAGCTAGGTGTGGCAGGGAGATTTTGAAAGTGAGTGAGTAGGATAAAAAAGGGAAAATGATAGAGTATCAGGAGAAACTGAAAGATAAGTGTAACACAGTGAAGGATCAGAAGAATGGCAGTGTGGAGGAGAAATGGCAGTTGTTTAAGAGTGCTGCGGTGGGGCATGCGGAAGAGGTGTGTGGTGTGAGACGAGTCGGTGGTGGTGTAAGAAAGGGAAGTGAATGGTGGTGCGAGGAAGTAAATATGGCTGTGGATGAGAGGAGACATTCATATGAAGTGTGGCTGCAGAGGAAGGATGAGGTGTCATATCAGAGGTATAAGGAAAAGAGGAATAGAGTGAGAAGGGCTGTACGTGATGCTAAAGTGGCAGCAGATGAGAGGTGGGGTATGCTTGACTGAGAATTTTCAACAGAATGAGAAAATGTTTTGGAAGGAGGTGAAAACGGTGTGAGAGGGAAAGGCTGGGAAGGAAGAGCGAGTAAAAGCAGAGGATGGAAGGATGTTAACTGAGATGGTTGCAGTAAGGAAGAAATGGGCGGAGGATTTTGAAAGATTATAGAATGTAGAGGAGGAAAGGGACCCTGAGATTATGGCAGATGGAAGGTTGCAGGGAATAAATGTGTTGAGAGAGTCGAATGATCCTTTGATCACCATGGAGGAAGTGCAGGAGGCAGTATAGGAGATGGAAACAGGGAAAGCTGCAGGTACTGATGAATGTGCTGTGGAATGCCTGAAAGGTGGTTGAGTGACTCTTGTGGAATGGTTAGTAAGACTGTTGAATGTGTGTTTTGTGAAAGGTATGGTGCCAATTGACTGGTCAAATGCTTGTGTGGTCCCACTGAATAAAGGTAAGGGTGATAAGTATGAATGTAGTAGCTTTAGGAGTATGAGTCTGTTGAGTGTTGTAGGCAAGGTGTATGGTAGTGTTCATTAAGAGAGTTAGAGAGGGTACACAGGGAGTGATTGGTGATAAGTAGTGTGGCTTTAGAAGAGAGAGGGGATGCGTGGATCAGGTGTTTACTGTGAGACAGGTGTGTGAAAAGTATTTAACGAAATGTAAGGATGCGTTTTGGGCGTTCATGGATTTAGAGCAAGCATATGATACAACTGATAGGGAGGCTTTGCGGGCTGTTTGAAGATAGTATGAAATTGATGGTAGGTTGCTAAAAGGAGTGAAAAGTTTTTACGTAAATAGTAAAAGCGTGAATAAGAGTTGGAAATACGGTGAGTGATTGGTTTCACGTGAGGGTGTGGCTGCGGCTGTGATGTGTGTTGTACCCTTGGTTGTTTAATATTTATATGGACGGTGTTGTAAAGGCGGTGAATGCAAGAGTGTTAGGTGGAGGTTTGATTCTGATGAATGCTGAAGGTAGAGAGTGGAATCTGAATCAGCTGCTGTTTGCAGATGATACTGCACTGGATGTAAGTTGAGTTTCTTGGAATGGAAGCCGCCTGTCTGACACTCCTGCCACAACCATAAATATACTTAATCCACCAGAATTATTAAGACTGAGGATGTGATACCCCCTTTTACTTTAACTTGGCGTGAGTTGTTTCAACAGATTAACACTACCATATGATGCTAGCCACGAAGAAGTGATATATGTTGAGCTGTATTTTTTTTTCTGCTACTGAAGCACGGGCAATGAGCTGCAAAGTAATGAAAATAGGGGCAAGTTACAGTAAAAGCAGTTTAATACAAAATGGCATATGGGCAACAACAAGTCATATTCTTTAGCATGGATGGAGCTGTAGGTAGGTCATGGAATCAATTTCTCGGGTATGAAGCATGAGGCTCAGTATTGTCTGCCTTTGACACGGCGAGATCGAAATGAGAACTAGTGCTGTGCCACACTTCCTTGCTCTGGCTGGATATCGGAATGAGATTGGGAGAGAGTCAGAGTTGGTTCTATGAGTCTGAATAGCCGTGTGAGCAATAACTCTAGGTCACAACATGTGTTAATGGAGCTGACGGATTCGTGGTTGAGACAGGGCCATAGGGTTATCCTTGGAGTCTCCGTAGCATCTCTTCCGTACCAGTTCATTTATGTAGTCAGCTCAATAGTAGACTGCAACTTTTTATGCCAGCAATGTGAACAACATAAATACGTAATGATATAATTCATAAATAAGAGAAATTGTAAGTGTAATACGTAAAATAAATGACCATGCAAGAGGTAACGCGGAGTCGCGCAAAACGACGAGTGTACGTTTTTTTGGTGAATACATCATATACATAATCTTTTCACTCTAAATCGACCTAAAATATCCATCTTTCCATTTGGAATGCTAAGTTGTAACAAGTTAGTAACACTGGAATGCCGTGCTGGTCTAAAAAAAAATAATAAAAAAAAGCGTTATGGAAGGGATGCAGATTGTAGTGTCTTATATATATATATATATATATATATATATATATATATATATATATATATATATATATATATATGTATATATATATATATATATATATATATATATATATATATATATATATATATATATATTTGCCAGTTAGCTACGTGAAATAAGCAGCAAAAAGAAAAAAAAAAAACTCTGCCAAGGTTAGACGAACGAGATATACGGATAACTGACTGTTTCTGCCTGTGAGAGAACGGAGTTGGTTGCATGTCAAGGATTAGTTATAATATTTAGCGCTGACATTACATAACACTACATCCAAAGCCGAATGAAACAATTTGGGGTTAACAAGAACAAAATTGTTCACATTTCGCACGTCTTGAAAGTGTTGAGGCGTAGTCTTACTCGTCCATCTCTTTAATTAGGCTTTGGCTCGGGTATTTTGGCGGGATTATGTACCTCATTTGCGGGGCCGTAGCAAGCCATAATGGCGCCCTGGTCAGACCCGCAATCTGCCCTCCACCCCCCCACCCCCCGCCTCCTCACACACACACACACACACACACACACACACACACACACACACACAAACACATGACTTTTAGGCTATGGCCATCAAATTACTGTAGTGACGTTGGAAATATGACGGATTTCGCAAGTAAAAAATGAAATAACCTTAAAAAAAAAACAATAAGGCGAGAGGAAGAATGATCAATGGTTTGAGTGAGAGTGGAGGAGTTGTAGAGAGAAACAGGGTGCCATGGAAATAAATTTAAGTTTATTGTCCATCCTCCACATAACCTACAACATTACACATACTCCAAATTCTTTTTCTAACCTCATCCCTTCGAACTAAACAAGTGATTAACAGAAATGAGAGAGAGCTCGGTAAAAGTGGATGAGTCAGGGAAAATGTGCAGGAGGGCTTTGAATGAGAGTGGGGAAGTGAGGGGTAAGGCTAAAAGACTTATCATGAAATGGAAAGTAAGAGAGCCAGATAATGGAGGAGGGCCTGGGAGGAGAGGAAGACTGAGGGAGATATTTGATGTAGGTCTTTGGGAAGATGGACGGAGGTGTGAGCCGTAAGTCATGCAGAAGTTAACTGGAACTGTTTTTCATTTTATTTCGAACTTTTTTTCCCTTTTTTCGTAAGTTCAAATTTCGCTTATTTTTCTTCATATATATATATATATATATATATATATATATATATATATATATATATATATATATATATATATATATATATATATATATATATATATATATATATATATATATATATATATATATATATATATATATATATATATATATATATATATATATATATATATATATATATATATATCCCCCTGTGGCGGGGGGGACACAATCTGGCCGCACTATGGGGTGGTACTACTACTCTGCGGCCAGACTGTGTTAGGAAGAATACTGCCACCGTATTCCCTGCGCGTCGTAAAAGGCGACTAAAAGGGGCGGGGTGAGGGGACTAGGGACCCCCTCCTCTGTTTTTTAGTTCCTTGAAAGAGACTGGCCAGAGAAAGGGATGAGGGATTGAGTTATCCCCGTACCCTGAAGATTGGGTCTATGAATGTGCGTGGATATAGTACAATTGAGGCTAAAAGGGAGGAGATTGGGAGAATGTTTGCGAGAAGAAAGTTGGATGTGTTAGCTGTGAGTGAAACGAAGATGAAAGGGAAGGTTGAGTCTATGTTTGGAAGTGTGAATGGAAGATTGTCAGGTGTTGATAGAGTAAGGGCAAGAGAAGGTGTGGCCCTGTTAGTGGGTCCGAAAGTACAGCAGTGTGTGATTGAATGGTAGGAGGTATCATCAAGACTGATGTGGGTGAAAGCGAAATTTGAACGTGAGTCATGGGTGTTTGTGAGTGCCTATGGGCCTGGTAGTGAAAGGGATGAAGAAGAGAGGGAGTCTTTCTGGAATGATGTTGATGAGTGTCTGCAGAGTTTTGGAGCTAATATGAATGTGGTAATGATGGGAGATCTGAATGCTAGCGTGGGAAATATAGCAGTTGAAGGTGTAGTTGGTATGCATGGTGTGCCTGGAAGAAATGAAAATAGGGAACGAATGATAGGGATGTGTGTTGAGCGAGAGATGGTGATTGGAAATACGCTGTTCGAGAAGAAAGATATTTATAAGTATACATGGGTGAGGCAGGAGGGTGGAATGGTTGTGGATAAAGCATTGATGGACTATGTGGTTGTGTCTAGGAATGTAATAGGAAGATTGTTGGATGTGAGAGTTCTGAGGGGGGAGGGAGGAGGTATGTCTGACCACTACCTGGTGGGGGGAAAGTTAAGAGTAGGTAAGAGATGGGTGAGAGCTAGGAGGGTTAGGTGTGGCAGGAAGGTTAGGAAAGTGAGTGAGTTGGATAAAAAAGAGAAAATGATAGAGTATCAGGAAAAATTGAAAGATGAGTGGAATGCAGTGAAAGATCAGGAAAATGGCAGTGTGGAGGAGGAATGGCAGTTGTTTAAGAGAGCTGTGGTGGGGCATGCAGAAGAGGTGTGTGGTGTGAGAAGTGTGGGTGGTGGTGTAAGGAAGTGAATAGTGGTGTGAGGAAGTATGTATGGCTGTGGATGAGAAGAGACGTGCATATGAAGTGTGACTGCAGAGGAAGGATGAGGTGTCATATGAGAGTTATAAGGAAAAGAGGAATAGGGCAAGAAGGGCTGCGCGTGATGCTAAAGTGGCAGCAGATGAAAGATGGGGTAGGCGACTGACTGAGAATTTTCAACAGAATAAGAGAATGTTCTGGAAGGAGGTGAAAAGGGTGCGAAAGGGAGAGTCTGGGAATAAAGAGCAAGTAAAATCAGAGGATGGAAGGATGTTAATTGAGAAGGATGCAGTAAGGAAGAGATGGGCAGAGTATTTTGAAAGATTGTTAAATGTAGAGGAGGAAAGGGTGGCTGAGATTGTGGCGGATGGAAGGGTGCAATGAATTAATGTGTTGGGAGAGTTGAATGATTCTTTGATCACGAAGGAGGAAGTGGAGAAGGCAGTAAAGGAGATGAAAACAGGGAAAGCTGCAGGTATGGATGGGTGTGCTGTGGAATGCCTGAAGTGTGGTGGAGTGACTATTGTTGATTGGTTAATAAGACTGTTGAATGTGTGTTTTGTGAAAGGTATGGTGCCAGTTGACTGGGCAAGTGCTTGTATGGTCCCACTGTATAATGGTAAGGGTGATAAGTATGAATGTACTAGCACTAGGGGTATAAGTCTGTTGAGTGTTGTAGGTAAGGTGTATGGTAAAGTGTTAATTATAAGAGTTAGAGAGGGTACAGAGGTGTCATAAAAGACTTTGTAGTTACTTGTAGAGAACTTTTGTTGTTTAGTTGTCACTCTCGATTCTTGTAGTAGGAATTAAAGATGAATACAGTGAGTTGATCTTAATTTATTATCTTCAGAGAAAATCTAAGTTGAGCAGGGTATGTCTTACAGAGACAATATAATAAGTAAGTCTAGTTGGGCCCCTCTTTCTTGTTCACTCTCTCCTCTACCTGTCGGTTCTATGGCCTGTCTCCTTCTGAGCTCTGCTTCCTAAATTCTGGTGAAACAGGGGTCGTGTCACATGTGTTACACTGTGGTTGGAAAGTTCCAGAAATCTGTGTGTCAGTATGTGTGTATGGTCACTAGGCTTTGTTCGCATGCTAACTCGCTGACACACTACCTATTTCATCCCTTGACTTGCTACTTCCCGTGTATGGTCAACATTTCCTCAGTTAACTTGCAAGATCATTTCCCTTTCCCAGGCTTGCGTGGAGCTCCGTCTATCTATCTATTTATCTATCTATCTATTATGATTTGTAATTATAATATGGACTCATAACATTGCTCGGCCACGCTGCTGAAGGTCCACCGACAGCAATCATCATTGACATATGCTAATCTATTAGTACATAATATTGATTATAATATTGTAAACATATAATATTCATAGTAAATTGCAATGATCCAGTAATATTACATTTTAAACAAGTTGTATACATATTTGAATAAATGCACTAAAGGTAAACTATTTAATTGTAATACAGTATGTACATGGTTTATTGTAGTGAAATGCATACATGCAAGAAAAGAAAAAAAAAAAGTTGAAAATTAAGATTATGATAAGAGTTATTAATATTTCATTTAAAGATAATGGTACTGGTATGCCATACTTCTATATCATGGGTCATTCTTTTTTGTATTTTATATATATATATATATATATATATATATATATATATATATATACAAAATATGTACACTTCATTCAGGGGGGTTAACTTGGATGTTAACTCTCCCCCCACTAAATACTGACTCCAAATTTGCAATTCTTGCATGCATTCTGTGCACTGCGAACAGCAGTAGTGCAAATACAATGCAGAAGATTATAAAGACAGTAGGTGCTAGGCTATACACATAATATGGGTTGAACATACTCAAACTCAAATCTTCCCAGGGCTTCATTGTTTCATTGATCAGTTGCATAGTTTCAAACTTAGGTGAAGTCAACTTAATACTTGTGCTCATGTTTAAGTCCATATCAGGCAGTGGGTGGAAATGTTTGTGTGTATGATTGAGAATGGCGTAGTGATTGATGGTGGATAAAGTAGACATGGCTGGTGTAAATACCGCACAGTAGCCTGGTGCTATGTATAATCCTGAGACTGAAGTATGAGATGGTGGTATATCTGGACAGACTATGTAAACTGATGTGTTATGAGTGAAATAAAAAAACTGTGAGTGTCCGGTGCGTTGATGGTGTACAAGTTTATCTGGAGCAAAAGTGAAGTTGCAATGATTATGAATATTGTCATTTCTGATGATAGCCATTTCACAAGGGACTGTATCAGTAGGCTGAAACGTGAAAATGTACGCAGGACAAAGGTGAACAACATGTAAGGATGTGCAGCACTTTCGTTCAATCGCTGATTCACTTGCAAAAGTGACAGTGTTCCGTCTCTTGGAGACCATGATGAGTTCGGTGTGTGTGTTGATGTTGATGATGACCAAAGTGTTGTTATATTTAGAGGGGAAGGGGTGTATTTGGTATACTGTGAACAGGTCTTCAGTTATGAATGGTACTTGAACTACTACTGATGTTGGTGTTAGTGTTGCTTCTAAATATGGATAATATTGCATGAATTCCCTACTTCGGAACAAAGGCTTCAATTTATGTTTATGTATACGAAATACCTTGACTAATTATCTGACGTAGCTCATGAACTGGGAGTAAGTCAATTGTGATCTTGCCATCACCAGCATTCGAAATTCCTTGCATAAATGCCCTGTAACGATCTCTAGTGTTGTCTAATTGTAGTAGAATCGTGTCAATATGTTCTGTGATGATGGAGAAGTGTTGGAAAAATGTTATGTTACGTTCCATTTCATTTATTTTATCTTCACTTTCGAGAGCTATGTTTTCTGCCTTTTTCAGATTTTTCACAATTGTCTTCATTGCTGAGTTCTGTCCTGTGATGAATTTATCTTGGTATGTTAGTACCTGAGCTATTTTATTAAATTTGTTGTTTATTTCTTTAAGGTCATCCTCTGTACCCAATCCAAAGATGTTCCCAAGAACTGCGCCACCCAGGTCGAACAAACCACTCTTTTGGCGAGTACGTATGATGTTGTTCCTGTCGCTCAGTACCTCCGTTCCATAAGATGGGAGATATTGGATCATGATGAGCGTAGTTGACTTTGCCTGTTCTATTTTCCATTTCGCTGACTTCACTATTTCATTCACTTCCTTTGTGTTATGTGCTTGTGAAACATAGCTTCCTATCATGAAGTCCAGGATTCGCATAGGCTTCAAGATTTTCTAGATAAGAAGGTAATTCATACAAGTAATCCAGACTTATTTCAGTACTCATGACGTCTTTTAAGATTGAAGTCGTGGCCGTTGGAGCTATGAGGCATCCTTGTCGTACTATGTGTTGGGGGTCTAAGTGCGCATATGCTTTTGCTATGTAGAGGAGAATCCATAGCATAAGTCCCTTCATCGTTACCTACCGAAAAAAAAAAAATCTATTAATTTCCTAATATGGTCATGCCGTGGTCGATGATAGTGATGATGTGCGTTACGGTTGATTGTTATTTCATTTATAGGAGTTTAAATCGATATGTAAGTCTCGTAAATGATGTACTGTAGATTTTATTGGAACAGTTGCACCTATGTTTGATTGTTTGGTATATGACCTTAATTTCTTTTTGTAATCATTGTTGTTTTCTTGCTTGGATTCTTGAGTTACGTTCGCCTGTTCGGTTGTATCCGATGCTGAATAATTATTGGATAATTCCCTTGAAACTCGTTTTAAATGGTCAATATGATCTTGTTTCTCTTCGCCAGTTGACAGTGACTTAATTAAAACTTTGTTTGCTTTTATGTTAATTACTTTGTATGGGCCCTCAAATTTTGGGGATAATTTATTGTCTCTCGTATGAATGATACCGTAAACAATGTCTCCTAAGCTGATAAGTGAATCTCTTGCCTTCTTGTTAAATGCCTCCAACATTTCTTCCTTGGACATCGTTAATTGTTTTTTGACTCTTTTGTGTATGTCCTGGAATTCACGTAAACGGAGTTTAGAGTAATCATCGTAATTATATATGGGCAGACTGTCACCTTCTAGGAGCTCATATGGTAGTTTTTTATCTGTCCCATATATAATGAAATATGGTGTGTCACCTATGGATTTACTTATAGATCCATTAATTGAGGCTTCTACTCTGGGAATCCAACCATCCCAGCTTGCATAATTATCAATGAGAATGTGTCGTAGCACATCTAATACTTTTTTGTTTTGTCTCTCTGCTAACCCATTCGATGCTGGGTGATAGGCTAAAACGTTAACCTTTTTGATGTTGTATTGTTTACATATTTCTTGTAAGATCTCAGAATTAAATTCTCCTCCATTATCACTTATTAGTACCTTTGGGGTGGTAAAGCGACATATTGTATTATCTGTTATTGCCTTTGCTACTGTCTCTGCTGTCTTATCTTTAATTGGAGCAAAAATGACATAACGGGAAAAATGATCCGTTGCTACGAATAGGTATAGGTTATTATTGTATGATAATGGCATCTTGAGTAAATCAACAGCGACAACGTCCTATGGTTGATGTGGTACAGGGTAATTACCCATCGGTGCAGGTGTGATTGGGTATCCTTTGTGTTTTGCACATGATTCACATTTGTCTATATGATTGTTTATATCTTTTCGTAATGAAGGCCAATAATATAACAGCTGGGCTTGTTTGAATGTCTTATCCTTTCCAGGATGTCCTGCATGTGGGCTATCGTGTATCGTTCGTAATACTTGGGGTATCATGTCATTAGGTACTACCAACTGGTTAGTATTTCTTTGGCGTTTTGGTTGTTTACAGTTAATCTTGTATAATGTATTATTGACCATTGTGAATTGTTCGAGTGGTACATGCAGTTTGGGTAATTGTATGTCATCTCCACTTTCTAACTTGTATATAACTTTAGACCATATTGGGTCAAGTCTTTGTGCCTTTGCGATATCATCATGGTCTGGGATATTTCCTTTGAGATCTAATGCCACGACCTGAATTGTGTTCGGGTTCCTAGATAATGCGTCAGCTACTATGTTCATTTTACCTTGTATATAATGAATTTGTACATTGTAGTTTTCAACTGTACATTTCCATCTTGCTCTCCTCCCAGAAAGGAGTTTTTCTTTAAACATACCCACTAGTGGTTTATGGTCGGTGAATAAGTGGATTTCGTAACCATATACCAAATCTCGAAACTTCTGTAATGCAAAAACTACTGCAAGTGCCTCTAAGTCTGTAGTGCAATAATTTTTCTCTGCGCCTTTTGTTTGTCTGCTTGCAAATGCAATTGGTTGATTCTTTCCTCTTTTATCTTCCTGCATCAGTACAGCCCCTAATCCTTTAACTGATGCGTCTGTACAAATAAGAAATGATTTTGTGTAATCCGGATATGCTAAACAAGGTGCATTTGTTAGTTTAATTTGTAGATTGTTAAATGCCCTTTTTTGTTCTTCTTCCCATTGGAATATAGCATCTTTTTTGAGTAGTTGGAATAGAGGAAAGGCTATATGAGAGAATTGTAGTACGAATGACCTATAGTACCCAGCTAGACCTAAAAATTGTCTAACTTCGTCAGTCGTAGTGGGTTCAGGAAAATCTCTCACTGCCTGTGTTTTGTCATCAGTGGTGTGAATACCATTAGAACTTAATTTGTGACCTAGGAAATTTATTTCCTTAAAGCAAAATTTGCATTTCGAAAGCTTAATTTTTAAACCAGCATCACGAAGCTTTTGTAAGAGTAAGTCTAATTTCCTGAGATGATCCGTAATAATCTTCGTTGCGATGATAATATCGTCAAGATAAACAAATATTCATTTCCTAAATTTCCGGACAATACGTAATTCATAAGACGCTGGAATGTGCCTGGGGCTGTCCTCAGTCCCATCGGCATCCTTGTATATTGGTAATGGCCTCTGTTTGTGGAAAAGGCAGTTTATTTACGTGACTTCTCTGAAACCGGTATCTGATAAAAGCCGTTTAGGAGATCGATGGTTGAGAATATGTTATTCTCAGGTCCAATATTCTGTAGAACGTCGCCTAGCAATGGCATGGGAAATCGGTCTGGGATTGTGTGATTGTTTAGTTTACGATAATCTACTACCGCACGCATTTCTCCATTTCGTTTGGGCACGAAGAATAATGGGGCATTTCCACGGGGAGACTGAAGGCTCAATAATTCCAAGTTTTAACATTTCATCGACATACTAATTTGCAAGTGTACATTGGGAGTGTGGGCTGGTACGAAAATTGGTGGTGTTTCTGGGTGCACATTAATCTTGTGATTAATCAGGTTGGTACACCCTAATTGTTCTCCGGGTAATGCTACGGTGTCCCTGTGTGTTTCCAGCAGGGTTAACAAATCATTTTCTTCATCAAATTCACCTGAGTGAATTAAATTCTCTTTTATGCTTTCTCTATCCGTAGATTTTATCTCACTTGTCACTCCAGCTATAACTATTTCCTTCACAGGGGCCGGACATTTTTCAATATGAACTATGCAAGTCCCCTTTTTCAACTGAACTTCCCCATTCATGTGATTAATTATGAATATCTGAGTTTGCCCTTCGTCGTTCATCTGACATAATGCGTTTTCTACTGACAATCCCTTTACATAATTCTTCTAAGACAAGATTGCTACTATTCCGTAATTTGCTCTTTATGGTAACTTTCATATAGGAATTAGGTGGTATAACTAAATCGTTGGTGAGATGGGCTGGAAAAACTGATAAATCAGTACTGTTATCTGGGTCACTAATTGTGGAGGCTGGGGCTGATGGTGGGAGTGAATCTATACACTCATCTGTTTGTGTATGGTTGTTTAAGCCTTTAATATTACCAATTCTTTTTGGTTCTCTTTTACTAATCGGTGAGGGCTATGATGGTATTTCCTCTATGAATTCATTGTCAAAGTTTATTCCATTCATTTGTGGGAGTATAGTTATGTTCTCTGCTCTCATGGATCTTAAGCCCAGTAAATATGAGCTTTAATTGCTAAGTTTTCAACGATGTAGAGAAATGCAGAGAATGGTCTTGCAGTCTCTGTGAAACTGATATTTAACCTTATCATACCTTTCACTGTAATTTTTTTTTCCATCTACCGTATATAAATCTAAATCAGCTTCTTCCAGAAAAGTTACTTTCTTCTTATTTTTAAGAATTCTATTTATTTCTTCATGTGTTATTAAGTTCACTGGAGAGCCTGTATCTAAAAATAAGGAAACGTTTTGATCCTCACATACAGCTGGTATCAAGATACACTCATTTCCCAACATGCCTCCTATGTGAATTTTAGACTTGCTTTTCTTTACGTTTGTTCGTTTTTTGTCATGACTTGGTCTTCCCCCGATTTGAACATAGACACAATTTTTTCTACTGTTTTGCAGTCACTGGTCCAGTGCCCTTGGTATCTATGATACCTACAGTATGGACCAAATCCTTGTGTCTTTTGTCTATCCTCTTTTGCTTTGATAAACCATTCATACCTTGTGTGTCCTGGTTTTGCACAATAATGACATAGAATGGACCTATCTCTTGACTGTGACCCTACGAGGTGACTTCCCATAAGTAGTGTTGTTTATGGCACGAGACCTGCTCGGGCTGCACGAAAACTTATGAAACTGCCTGTAGCCTGGTGTTTGTGATAGAACCCTCGTCACGTTTAGTTGTTTGCTCTGCCTGCTTTCGGGTCGCGATCGATTTTGTTCTCTGTTTGGGGTCGGTGTAGATGTTTTCACAGCTGATACTGTCTCAGGTACTCTCATTCTACTAGAATGTGAGGGTGTGTCGACCATACCTGCTTTACTGCACTGCATCTCTACCTCGTTCATTAAGTCTAGTAAGCACATGCCTGGGGTGTACGCGATCGTCTTGGCGATCTTAAGGGTCCTATCAGGTAATTTACACAAGGCAGCTACATAACCAATGATGTCCACGACGAGGTCTGGGGACATCTTTCCATCATCTGTTATCCAATTTAAGTTTTCCAAAGTAACTAACAATGTTCCTTTGATTGTGGGGACATCAGCAGTTATTTCACTGAGCACAAGGTTTGTAGTGTGCTCCCTTACAAGATCTACAATCTTATGTAATTCTGGAATTATACCTGGCAAGAAGTTCATACCTCCAGAAAATTTCTTCGAAAATTCAGTTTTAAATTCATCATATGTCCTAGCCTTGAGGAGCTTGTCTCATCACAATAAATTGCTTGCTGGACATCTTTCCTGGCTTATGCAAGATGAAAAAATGGCAATTTTCTCTTGTTCATCGAGTATGTGGCGCTTGATGAACATTTGTTCGCACTGACTGACCAATGAAATGACGTCAATGCGATCTTTGTCTGTGCCAGAGAATTTTGGGGCAGTTTTATCTTCATGGTAAACATACACATGAGGTGCGGATGTTAGATCCGTGGTATTTGTTTCGTGATTCATTTTCACTGTTTGCTCTGTTAATTTAACTTGGACATGTTTATCGTTGTGTGAGGGAATGGTGGAATATATTCGGCCGGAACGGTGAACCCTGTTAAGTGTATTGGCATACGTGTGCAAGTCAGCGACAAAGTCCTCACTTGTTACGTCAGAGGGGGTTTCCCACACATCATCTGGAACTGACGTATTTGTTTCTTGGTTTTTAATTTGTGGTGAGGTTTGTACAATGGGTGTGTTGCCTTGATGCTCTCCTAATTGTGAATCTTTTGTTGGAGCTAATTGTGTTTCATCTGGTATTAACGTGGGTGGTGGCGAAAATATCCCTGTCATTAAGATATGGTGTTATGAAATACACCTTTTGTTTATTTATGTTCTAACTAAATAGATGAGTAAATGAGTTGTAATAAATGATAGATAGTGAGTGTATAAGTGTAGAGGAGTTTGGAAGGGTGTGTGAAAGGAGGAAATTGAAAGTAAATGTGAATAAGAGTAAAGTGATGAAGTGTACGAGGTTGATAGATGGTAGGGGGATGAATATACTTTTGAATGGTGAGTTGCTTGAGGAGGTAGATTGTTTTAAATATCTAGGGTCACATGTTGCTGTGGATGGAAGAATAGATGCAGAAGTGAAGTTTAGAATAAATGACGTAGGAAAGGTGCTGGGAGGAATGAAAAAAGTGTTTAAATGTCGTTCGCTTAGAATGGATGTAAAGAGAAGGCTGTATGAGGGTGTTGTGGTACCGACTGCGTTATATGGGGCTGAAACATGGAATGTGGGTGTAGCAGAGAGGAAAAGTTTGAATGTAATGGAGATCAGGTGTCTGAGGAGTATGTGTGGAGTGACGCGTATGGATCGGGTGCGAAATGATGAAGTGCGAAGGAGAACTGGAATTGTTCGGGAGATGGCTGGTAGAGTTGAGCAGAGGGTGTTGCGATGGTTTGGGCATATGGAGAGAATGGATAATGAGCGATTGGTGAAAAAGATAACTAGATCTGATGTGAGAGGTGTAAGGCTGAGAGGAAGACCACGAATAGGATGGATGGACAGTGTGAAGAGAGCGCTGGATGTGAGAGGGATGTCTGTTGAGTAAGGAAGAGTGGCTGTGTGTGACAGAAGTAAATGGAGAGAAATTGTGAATGAATAAGTGATGACGCAGCCCTGAGGGGATATTCTCCCGCATTTGGTCTGATCAGCTAGTCAGGTCAGGTGCGGGTAAGGGGATGGGTCTGTTATGATGTGGCAGAGGTAAACCAGTTCTGCTGTTGGGCCCTGCTGCGGATGTTTAAGGTTGCAAATATATCCCTACTAGCGAGCTGCCCACTCCCTTACCTTCATCCCCCACCTCGGAAGATTTGGATGAGGTGGGAGATGATGTGGATGATGTGGAATTGATTGAATAAGGAAACAGAAAATATAAGAAAACAATTAGATTTAAGTCTTTATTTGTTCGAATTGCTTACAGTGAATTACGTAATTGCTTTGGTGAAGGTTTATTTAAGTTTACTTGAGTGAAGATTTATTTAAGTTGACAGTTTCTATTACAGTTACAAAAGTGGAATTACATACGTAGTTACTACAGAGTATTAAGTGTTGTGGTGATGGCTGAGTGGCTTTTGGGGTGCTGCTGGTGGTGGTGGGCTAGACGTCGCCAGAAATGGGTGATGGGTGAGTACAGTACAGTTCCTTTGTATCCAACATATTAATACAGTATCCTTTATCCGAAAAAATCGATTAAACGAAACTTTGAAAATCCCATGATTATCGGATAAAAGAGAATCCACTGTACTTAAATGTACCCACATTTTCCATTTCCTCCTCATCAAGCCTCACTGTACATTCACTGACTTCACTTCTCTCGAAGACCATAACTTTACTCTTCCCTACATTCTCCTTTAGATTCCGTGTCTTACACACTCAACGAAACACCCACCAAGCCTTGCAGCTCTCCTTCGTCTTCACTTACACAGTATCATCTGCAACCAACAGTACAGGGAGTTCCAAACACTACCCTCTCTCATTAGGTCCACTCCAGCATCCACTGCCCTACCTTGTATCTATTTTATAACCCCATCCATATGCAGATTGAACAACCACGGAGACATGACACATCCCTGTTTCAGTTCAACCTCCAAGTAGAAAAATTCACTCAGTTCACTATCCACACACACTGCAGCCTTAGCACCCTCATACATACTCTTCACAGCATTCAAGAACTTCCCATCTATTCCATATATTCTTAATACTTTCCACAATCCTTGTTTATCCACTCTGTCATATGCTTTCTCCAAATCCATGAAGGCCGCAAACAACTTTTTTCTCATCTCTAGAAACTCTTCTACTAAAGATCTAAGAATGAATATCTGATCTACACAATCTCTTCCCTTCCTAAAAACCTCCCTGTTCTTCTCCAGCAAATTCCTCTGTTATTTCCTTAACTCATCTCAATAAGTATCCTACCGTATACTTTTCTTATTACGCTAAGAAGACAAATGCCCCTATGATTATCACATAATTCTTTTTCCCCTTTTCCTTTATGCAAGGGAATAATTACACCTGACTTCCAATCCTGCGGGGCTCTGCCTTCCTCGCGGGCCAATCTGCACATCTTCCACATCCTTTCTACTACTACGGTATCTCTCCCCCATGCATCAGCATTTCACCACCCTTTCCACCAATTCCTGGGGCTTTCCCCATTTTAACTTTCTTCATTGCCTCCACAACTTAGATTTCTTCCTCTCTTCTCACATCCCTCCGTCTCTCAGCCATTCCTTAGCCACTTATACTCGGATTAATTTCATTCTCTGTGTTCAGCAATTCCTTGAAGTGTTCTCTCCACCTGCTCACTTTTTCTCCCTTCTCCATTACCAATCTACCATTTTTTATCTGTAACTCCCCGACTAACTTTGGAACTTTCCAGAACATTTTCTTACATTCCTCCACTTTACGCTCAAATTCCTTCCAAATTCCTCATCCACTCTCTTCTTACTCTCTTACTAATCTTTTCACCTCTCTTCATGTGTACATATAACTCTCTTCCGTCTCTCAACTTCTTCCACACCCCTGTTTCTCATCCACTCACTATATGCTTTCTTCTTTTCTGCCGCAGCCTGTCTCACCTCTTCATTCCACCATGCTGTTCCTTTCGTCTTGCCTTCATCCCACACACCACCTCACATGCTGCACAGATTCCTTCTGTGTATATCTTCCACACACGTTCCACGTCCCCCATCTGCTCCAATCCATATTTACCCAATTGTTACTCCACTTCTCTCATATATTCTACCTTTTTCCCATCCTCTTGTAACCTTTCCACTCTTCTTGCATATGCTACTTCCTCCCGTCCTTCCCTTCTTCTATTTCTTCATTTCACTTGGACCTTAATTCTCACCACTACCAAGTGGTGGTCATAAAGTCCACTCCTCCATCCACCCATCCAGCTATCATCCAGTCCTATGTTGCCTCATTAGGAGCGTAGGAGCCCAGGGCTAGGCAAGTTGGTCCTGACATCTAAGATGAGAGTGACCAGCCTCACTCATCCTTGAGTGGCCTTATGTGAGCAATAAACCCCAGCACACCTGGATAACTTATGTACAGTCGCTCAAAAAAGTATCCTCCCACCGCATGAACGCAGGACTTCACAATGTGTCGAGCGATTGAAGCAGTGTTGGCATTGCTGGCAAGCCTGGCTCTCTCAAATATCACGATAGATTCCGTACCTCATATCTAGATCCGAAGTTTGACTCGAGGAATTCAGATATCCGATACAGAGTCGATTTACGATAACCAAACAGCGTATGGTCAGTAAGTATGGAAACCTCCCAGGAGACACGTGGTGCTATTGTTGCTCTGCATGTGGAAGGACATTCAAATAGAGAAATCGCGAGACGAAAAGGTGTTTCAATGAATAGTGTGGCGGTATGGGTGAGGAGATACCTGGAAACTGGCAACACTGACAACCGACCCAGGTCCGGCCGCCCTAGGTGCACAATGCGGGATGAAGATGAGGTATAAAATAATATCGGTTATAAAATAGATAACTGAGATGAAGACATAATACCAGATCTTTTGTGATATATGTTTTCCTAATATTATCTCAACGCCTATTCCAGGCGATAGCTGGGGTCATAGAACGGAATCCCTTTGCAACACCAGCTAGTATTAAAAATCAGCTTCAGCTGGAATGCACAGAGGAAACAATACTGAACAGGCGCCGAGTTAGGGGCTTACGAGGAAGGTGACCAGCTATAAAGCCACATCTAACTGAGAGGCATATGGGGGACAGAATGGCTTACGCGCTAGAATACTGTGACAAGGAGGACACATTCTGGGAAAAGGTTGTGTTTTGCAACGAGAAAACGTTCACCAGTGCTGGTATTGGTGCTTCCTATGTCTGGCGTCCTATAAACACAAGATGTGTAGTAATCTGTCAGACTGTATACGTTTGCGTCTGCCTGCCACCATGGCGCTTCTGTTAATTTCACATTACATATTAGTGATACATATTCTATAGAAGAAATACTAATCTTCCATTGATCTGCACAGGTATAACACACAGAATGCGGTCGGCAGCAGGAGAAGTGGACGTGTCTGCGCCGGATTATTTGGGTGGATACATGCAGGTGGGGTTGGTGAGCTGGTAGATATTTGACCTGGAAGAATGAATGGTGCAAAATAAGTAGAAATTTTGGAGGAGGTTGTGCTTCCGACAGTGAGGCCAATGCTTGTTCCGGAACCAGATTCATTTTACCTCCTGCATGATAATAGTCCCATTCACACATCCCGGCCAGTGATACGGTGGCTTCAGGAACACCCGGCAATCAACGTGTTGCCACATCAAGCCAGATCCCCGGACCTCAATCCAATAAAAAACGTGTGGGCAGCCATGATTCGTAAAATGCCACATTTTGGCAACCCCACCAGGGAGGACGTGGTCACCGCTGCTATCCAGGCGTGGGAAGGCCTGAGGAATGTGGCAGGCCAACAGCTGGTGTATAATGTTGTATCATCTATGCCTCGATGGCTTAATGCCATCCTGTCAGAGGACGGTGCGTATATAAAGTATTAAATAATGGCAACATCCTACTTGTATTTTGTTTACCCTTACGTCAGACACACAGAGCTCATTTGGAATATATGACAGAGGGTATCTCCTTCTCCTTCATTTTTTTCTTACCTGCAATAAATGATAACACCTGACATCCTATCTACCTCCCTCTGTGTCTGTAGGTTGTTGATCGCTGTGCTCTGTATTGTTCTGTTCTACTCATACAGGCTATGCATCGGAAATATATGAATAATCTCATTTCATATATCTGAGATAATTCCCTTATTGCATTTCACAAGGGCATAATATTTCCATATGACACTTAGGCTATGCCCACACTGCCGAATAATCCGTAACTTTGTGTTACGGAACAAGGTTACAGTAACGTTATGGTATGTTTCGAAACAGTTCCGCAACATTTATGGAGTCTCGTAACCAGGCCACAGCTCCCACTGAGTGAGCGATAATGTTCTTGACAGTGTTCCGGAACGTGCAGTAACTTCGTGCAACCTTGTTACTGTATCATGTTACTGTTACATAGGTTACGTAACCTTGGAGTGGACGTACCCTAATTCGTAAGCCGCTGCGCCGTATGTAAACCAGGGCTACCAAGAGATCTCACGCTCACTTAATATTTTCCATATTTCTTCGTCCTTTGTGTCAGACTGACTCACGGCACCTCTGGGAGGATACTTTATTGAGCGACTGTACCCTTCAGCTAAGCCAGTCTGGTGAAGTATTTCTTACTTAATTGTTGCTCTATCCAGAGAGTTTAATTCAAATTGGAGGAGGCTTTTGAACTGCTGGGGGTTTGATACAGCCTTCACTAGCCTTTCACCAGCAGAGGTTGACCTAAGTTTAATTTCACCTGTATAGAACAAGTTCAATTAAAAAAAAAAAAAAAGTCATCGGATTGAAGGGTTAAGAAGCTGAGACCTGAAGGCCATAATGGCCAAGTAAACAGGGCTTTTCTCTCATGTTTTTGTTCTTATTCGGATCTTGATCAGTATTTCAGTTCCTTTAGCTTCATTTGGTTCCTTACCATATGTCCTCACACACGGCTGCTGTATCGATGCATTTCCTTCTTGTCCTGCAACGTTTCCTCCCCCATTTTTTAAGTTTACATACAGTATCCCCTTTTCACGAATCTGTGTATATCCATGGCAAGTTATATGTTTATAATCTAAGGACAGCGTCTTCTATACTTTATAAGTATTCTTCTCTCACGAATCTTTGTTTCTTATCTGTCCAGCCAACGCAACCCACACACAATCCTTACCAGTCCCATTTTCACTGTCTTCAATCTTTACTTTTCAAAACTTATGATTATGAGCGTTGGGTAGGCTGCGGCATGCGTTAAAAAAAAAAAAAATCACGGCATATGTTAAACAAGAGAGTAGAAATGTGCCATATACGAAAGTCATTTGTTCGGGAGGAAATGACAGGGAACTTCCTCACAAGGCGAGCAAATGGCCTTGGAAGTGGTAGTGTCTACTGGCTTGCGGACCCTATGTTATTCCTTCCTGGCATAAACTCTAGAATAAAATAGCCAAATCACAACTTCGAGACTCACTGCCTTATAATTTAAAATATATTAGCATCCCTCGTCCTTGGTTTCTTTTTGAAAGATAACAGTTTCTCACAAAGCCTCCTGTCTATATTTTCCTTTAGTGCAATAGATTCTTTGATTTCTTGTTCTCCCATTTTCGTTTTCTTTTTATCCGTTTTTAGTATGGTGACGCCTATTTTATATTCTTCCTACCGAAAGACGGTTATATCAGCTTTGGGGAGACTTCTTATAGCTGACCCGTTGAACCCTGGGAGATATTCTTAAGTCTGTCCCTCTTATTCGCCTTAGGATAGATTGCTCGAACTGGAGAGGTTGGACGTAACTTCCAGTCTACTAATGATCTCTCTTCACTTGAATAATATCGTCTGGAGGTTGTATGATTAAAATGAAAAAAAAAAAAAAGAAGTAACAGATGTGAATGAGTTAAAAGGATTATTACCTGCGCCAAGCAGGTTATGTTTTCACCCGTGTCCTTTTGTTTGTTTGTTGGTTGGTTGGTTTGTGAGCAAGATTACATAAAAACTACTGGACGGATTTCCACGAAACTTCGTAGAAGAATGGGCCTTGGCCAAGAATAGACTCCATAAAATTTTGGTTCGGATCCGGATAAAGGTGAGGATCCAGGATTTTTTTTTTTTTCCACTTTCTTTAACATTGCGAGATAGGGCGTTTTTCGGCATTTTCGTAAATTTCTCAGTGAATATTGCATGTATCTTGATGACAAAAAAATCAGGCATATTTAGGATGTTGGTATCTACGAATGTGTACAGTTTGTATCAACTTATTATTCTTCCATAATGCAGATTATGAAATGATATGCACTGTTTTGTTGGCTGTTCCAGTGAACTAAAAAAATTTGATTAAGAGTTATGGGTAGTTTAAAATTATGGTGTTACAACATATCTGGTTATGAGTTTGATATTGGACTAGACCTGACTGAATTAAAAGGAACTGCATGTTGGGCCTTGACGGAGGTATGCGCTGTAGTGAGTGCCATTAAAGTTATGATTGTTATTACTCATTCCGACATCGTATAGCAATGGTTAGCATAATTTATTTGTCTGATTAATAATGTCAAGTGGATGATATGTTGGTGGCAAATAAAGCAGCGCATATATATATATATATATATATATATATATATAAATATATATATATATATATATATATATATATATATATATATATATATATATTTTATTTGTCTGGACTATACAGTTTATGAGGATGAACTCTGTGGAGTCCAGAACATTACTGAATTTTAAAACTGAAGCTCTTCTATACGATGTCTTTTTCACTCTACCCTTGCCTTTCCAAAGACAATTATACTAACGCTGAGGGGAGGCGTTACGAAATGTGTCCATAGGCTTCTCGATTGAGGAAGTTCCCCAGCACCTTCTTCCTTAGCGATTTATTATTGGATACAGCTGGTTAACATCAGTCTGTATGTTATTATGCTGAGTATGGTGGTATCAGAATGGTTTAAATGACACAGAAGAGGATTGTAAGAAGTAATGGGCAAAATAAATCGCATACGTAAACAGTATTAGGGAGATTCCTTAACCGACGAGAATGGACTCCCCCAAACAATTCACTACTAAATGTTCTTTCTAACTTAAATATACCCATTTGGTGGTAGTCTGGGAATTAGGGAAAGTAGTGTACACTCAACCGAAAAAAAAAATCGACCCTCTTACCAAACGTATCATTCTGAAATATGGGTGAAGCGTTGTGATATATAGAGCAACGTGTAATAAGTGAAAAATTTATTACTTTGTTAATTATCAGGACTCGAAATCGCACAGAAATTCACGTACTGGTTGCTATATTTTTTGAGTAAATGCATCTGTGTCTGCAGAACTTGCTCGTTTTCACATCCCTCGAATGACGGGTGCGGTACTTTTTGGTTGACTTTACACACAGTAAAAGGAGTATCGTGCATGGTCGGTCCAGTGCCTTCAAGCAACCCGCACCACAAAACATGACCAGAAGTATTCCTCGTCCGCCGTGACATCTCATTTTGTACTATATAATCCGTGCAATACTTTTCTTTTACCGTATGTACAATCAGTCATAAGAGTATCGCACAGGACGGTTGCGATTATATCCAAAATTGCAATATACCTTGTGAAGTCTCAAAAAGGATTAACTTTTCATCTTTTTCATTATGCTTATAATGACAACGCTGATTAGAAAATGTTTCAGGCAAGCGATTTAAAGCATCTTAATGTAAGTACAATTACAAACTTGGGAGAAGGATCAAGTATTTCACTGGAGCCATCGCCAGTGGTGTGCACTGACAATTTTTTTTTTTACTTACTGTACGTTCTCGAGCTAATGAGGCTAAGTTTTTTCTTGTGTTTCCTTTTCATACATTTTGCATTACTCTTGTCTGTGTTGTTCATAAAGTCATGGGAGAAGGTGGTGGATAGATCAGCATGTACAGCTTGCAGGTTGAAAAATCCGAGATCAGTTCTCGGATCAAACAGGCTTTGGATAAAGTTTGTCTTCTCCTTATGCCTGTTCATCCTGCAGTACTATTGTAAAAATTGGAAATCACCATGGCTTTGCGGGCCATATTATAAAAGACGACTGAGATTTAACATACACTGATTGTCTGCCCCTAATGACCCACTTACAGTCGATAAAAATTACCTTAATTTTCCTTCTTCCTCCCATCCAATTTATATATTGTGTGTGTCATGATTGCTGCAACCACTATCGCGGTTGAAGGCAGCAGCGTAGTGCATGTTTATATCGGTTAGTGATGTGTCTGGTCTGGCGGCCCAAGTTGTCATCCTATTGGTCAGGTTTTCTGGTCGATAGGCACTAATATAAGCCTTTTTCTTCTTTACTTCAAACACAGACGAGGATAAAATCAACGGTGTCGTGGGGGTGTGTGCTGGGGTGGTGACGTGTCTGGTGCTGGCTGCCTTGGTGGTCACTCTGGTGATCAGGTCCCGCCGCATCACCAGGCCCAAGCGACCGGAGGTGAAGATGGTGTAAGACGAAGGTGGGGCTGGCGCCACTGCACCGCTGACGGGCCATCAGATGACAGCTGGGGCAGGGGGCGATATTGCCACAACCTCGCCTGTGTTGGCAGCAACTGACAAGAACACAACGACAAGGGACGACCAAAACCCTGATATCATTCCTAGTACTGAGTGTAAGTTGTATGCTGCATTTATATGGGCAAGGTAGTAGACTGAGACATCCAGCATTCACTCACGTGATTTATGTTACCTTCTGGTGACTATACGGAATTACAAGCTAAATATTTTTTTGTATCCTAGGAAACCATACATTATCTTGCGGGAAGACCGTATAATTAAATGAATGCCTGGGGATCCAATGGGCTAAAACGTTTCAACCAGATGTGGGCCGTAAGTGTTTACATCCAAGTGCAGGCTAGGGTTTGTTGCTCACACATTATACCACTCAGGGAAGACTGGTTGATTTCTCTCACCTTCAGTGTCTTGACTGAGTACGTTTGCTTTGATCCACTACACACATTTGGTCAAAAGACACCGGATAATAAATTGTATATAGAGTATGTAATTTTACATATAACCTCTCAGTCACAAGCATAGCCACTCTTTCACTATTAATTTCCTCATAAATTCCTCATATTAGCCTGGATTCCCAAGAGCACTTTACATCCCTCCCCTTCGGTGAATTGCTGAGTGGGGGTGGGTCATTGTTGCATTTTTTTATGCATTGAAGAAGGAACTAACGACCAGAAGCTCGTAGAATTGTTCTCTACAAAAATAATATAAAAAAACAAGATATCAGTCACAAATTCAAGATCTGTTCGTGTCGAGATGCCTGGACACGCTGCGTTTGAAACACCGGAGGTCATAGACAGTAGGAAATACAGATTGAGGAAGACAGTTGGAAAGTTGACCTGTTGCATACATAATGGACTGGGAGTAACGGTTAACTCATGCATTAGGGAGCCGGAAAGAAACGGGATGAGAGTTTGTTGCTGGATGGGTGCTAAGCACTTGTCGTAGTGGTGGAGGAATGCAGACAAATCGGATCAGTGACCACTGAAGTAATGATAGAAAAGGAATAAAGATGGAACAGTGCAGCGGAAAGACAGAGATTGTAGGAAGCCAGTAAAAGAAGGAGAGTTAATGTGACGAAAAGCCTTTGACTCCACCTTGTTGAGAAGAGCTGTATGTGGGGAGCCTTCCTACAGTTGTACTCTACACAGGGGCGAATGAAACCCGTGTATATAACCAACTACTGTGCAGGGGTAAAGAAAACACGGAGTTGACTTAGCACACCTAATCTCTTGGAAGCAATTTTAACAAGAGAGGTAATGTGATCTTTCAAAAAAAAAATCCCGAGATAATGAAACCCCAGGTTTGTTTAAAGATGATACAGAATTGAGTTGGATATTTTAAAAAATTGGAGGATACTTCTGCAGAAGAATATGACAAGCTGAAAGATGTTAAAACTGAGTTTTTGAAGCAATAAAATACGATTACTCTTACCCGAATCAGAGACATGAACCAAGTCACACATTAATTTTGCCGTAGCCTCATCCCTTGTTTGTTGAAGTAACTGCCGAAATGGGCGTTGCGGAATACAAATGGAAAGGTGAGGAGTGGAGTCATCAGCGAATGAGTGGATAGGGTTAGATATAGAGCATAGAAGGTCATTGATGAATAGAAGGAAGAGAGTTGGTGATAGGACAGAACACTGAGGAACCCCAGTATTGATAGCTCTAGGATAAGAACGGAAGCTGTCTAGAACAGCTGCTATAGAACGAGTAGAAAGGAAGCTAGAGATGAAGGCATAGATGGAAGGATAGAAACCGTAGGAGTGCGGTTTGGATATTAATGATTTATGCCACACTTGATTGAAAGCTTTTGAGATGTTAAAGGCAATGGTAAAGCTTTCACCAAAGTCCCGAAAGGAGGATAACCAGAAGTCTGAAAGGTAGGTGAGAAGATTGCCAGTGGAGCATTCTGGCGTAATCCATGCAGGCGATCGAAAAGAAGATTGTGATTGAAAAAGCGCTTCAAATTTTTTTTTTTATTAAGAATTGAGTCAATTTTTTTTTTTAATAAAGGATGTTAAAGCAATTGAGCGATAGTTAGAGGGCAGGGAATGATCACCTTTCTTTGGGACAGGCTGAAGAAGAGCAAACGTCCAGCAACAAGGAACGGTAAAAGTTGACAGACAAAGGCAAAAGAGTTTACCTAGGAAGGGTGTAAGCACTGCAACACAGTACTTGAGGACAATGGCAGGAACTTCATCAGGCCCATATGCCTTGTTAGTATTGAGGCCAATGATGTCAGAATACACATCAACTGAAGACATTTTAATGTCAGCCACGAGGAAGGCGGATGGGGGAAGTGATGGAGAAACAGCACCCGTATCATCTAAGGAAGAATTAGAGGAGAAAGTCTAAACGAAGAGTTCCGCTTTATCAGGAGAAGAAACGGCTACAGAACCATCAGAGTGGAAAAGAGGAGGGATCTATGATAAGTCAAATTTGCTGGAAAGGTTTTTGGCAAGGTGACAGAAGCAGAGTGATGAACTTGAGTTGGAGAGTTCAGATCATTTAGTATGAATGGAAATATTTTTAGCAGAGGGAAGAGCTGACGTAGTACGATTCTGGGGAGATGAATGAAAGAAATGAGATTCAGGGGTGGGTTGGCTCCAGTAGTTTTTGTAGGCCCTCTCATTGTTGTGGACATCATTAGAACATGCGTAATTAAACAAAGTTTTTTTTTTTTTTCATGAGCCATAGGATAAGAGAAAGGAACATATGTTTTCATGCCTGAGAGAATAACCGTAATGCGCGAGGTACACTCAGATAGCTCTCGGTAATGAAAGGAATAATCATTCCAGGGAAGATCAAGGAAGTACTGCCTGAGGACCATCCAATCAGCATCCACAAAGTGTCACAGTCACCTCTTCTTGGGAGGGTCCACAGACCTTACTGGAGCGATAGGACAGGTTAAGGTGATATGGTTATGATTGGAGGAGCCTAATGGAAAGATAAGATTAACAGCATTAGGAGAAAGATTAGTTGTAAGAAAGAGGTCAAGTCTGTTGGAACTCTGTCCAAGGCAGTCAGGGATACGGGTAGGATGCTGGACAAGCTGCTCTAGGTTATTAAGGATAGAAAAGATATAGGCTTGTTCACCAAGTGTATTAGTGCAAGGAAAGGTGGTGAACATTGAAATTACTTTGAATGGAGATTTCAGAGAAAGGAGAAATTGATAGGGTGTGTTCCATCATAGAAGTAAGATAGTTGAATTTTTTTTTTTTTATAGTCACTAGAATTAGGGGATAAATAAGTAGCACAGATAATTATTTAGTCAGAGAATGACAGAATAGCTGGAGTCAGAGAGTAGAGAATTTAGAAGATTCAAGTTCACGAACCTGAGGGCCAGATATGTTGTTGCATACGTATACACAACAGCCACTTTTTGCTTTGAAGTGAGTATAGAGAGACTAGGATAAAGAGAAAGGTTTGCTATAAGTTGCTACAGACAGCTGAGTCTCTGTGAGGAAGAAAAGGTGAGGTTTAGAGGAGCAGAGGTGGTACTCAACAGAGAGAATTTTAGAGAAAGGCCACGAATTTTGAAGAAATTAAGAAGAAGGGCGTCAGACAGTGGTTCCAGATATCTCGCTGGTTCGTCACTGGGAGAGGGACGGATGTTGGGGTTTTTATGGTTTCCGCCCCTCCCCCTCCCCCAGGGACTCCTAGGCTTGGTAATGCGGTGCCATTTTCAACAACATTTTGAAAGAGAGTGCATTGTTTAATGTGCATGTAGGTTGGTGTTCATAGTTCGAGGAACATGCACTGGAGAGCATGCTGGCCTACTCTCAGTGCTCCCGAAACACTGAAAAATTTCAGCAAAGGGGGATGGTCAGAAGTTAGTCCCAAGGGCTGACGAAACGGAAGCTTCAGCTCTAGCAGTGACAGAAAGCGGTGTTCTTATGCCATACTGCTACCCGTCCATGTCAAGCGTTTGCAAGTCGACAAGTACACCACAGACGTATACGTACGATTGCAGTCATAAACAACGATCCATCTTGAAACTACAGTAATAAGATTGTGTACAATGAACATGAAATCCTACTGAAGCGATCTTTGGAACCAATTGAGGTTTCCAGGATATTACATAAGAGTTTCGTTATAGTTCAAGTAATTGTACAGTAACACTGTAGTCAGAATCATCTGTTAAATAGACAGGATATGCCCTTACGTAAACATTTTTGACTAGGAAGGAAGCGGCCACAAGAGAACAATAGTTCATTAGGTCATTCAAGTTTCCGAAAGAAGGGTGGTAATTTATGGTTGTGAAGGATATTATGTTCACTAGTTATTTTAGACGTTATTCGTTTGGAGTTATTGTTGAGTGCAAAAAGTCATTTGACATTCGCAGAGGCATTATAAATGAGACCTATTCATTGTGTTTAGTCTAATAGATTCAGAGTTTTTGGTAGTTTACGATTATTAAACCAGGGCTTCTTGATCAGTACAGAGTCTATGCTGTAGATAAAAGTAATGTGGTATTTGCTAAGACACAAGGTGCTTCTCAGTGTGGTGTGCTAGTGAATGGAGAGAGAGATCTGAACTGGTTAGGGCTTTAACTAACCGGGTGCAGTGAGAGAAAAGAGACGTAAAAGCGAAAAATAAATGGAAAACAGAGCGACACTGGAAAACAAAGTGATGCGAAACTGAGGTCTGAGTGTAGCGACTGCAAAAAGATTTAATTGAGTTTTAGCGCTCTCATTAGCATTTGAGTATGAGACTGGTGTGGCATGAAAATAGTCAAGAGTTAAAGCAGGAGAGGCGGGGAAACTGAGCAGTATGTCTGCGGTGAGAAAAGTGAATAGGGTAAAAAATATAACTCGTGAAAGATGTGCAATGAGGAGGTATGTGGGCAGTAGAGCTAAAGAGAGTGTAATTACATGGACAGAATTGGTGGAAATATGGTGGTTTGTTGTTGAGTAACCCCAGTCTGGCTGGCTGAGCAAACCTTCCATCGGAGGCCAACAACAGCTCATGCAGAGCTATCCCGTGCCGTCAACTGATGTACCTTTTGCAACAAACCGCCTCGCCACAGCATGGCGCGTGTAACGGTATGGAGGTTTGGTTCCTGGTTCGACACCGCGTTTGCATGCTTTCACCCACTTTACAGGGGCACCATAGCATGCTCCACATCATCCCGTTACTTGTCTACGTGATTCCCACTCATCATTGTTAATGGTAAAAAGGTATTCTGTGAGTAAGTTTGCAGGGCACAGGAGAGTGGTATGAGAAAAAGTTGATAGATTTGGCAAATGAATGTGTGACAAAGCAAGGTGTAAAGGCTGAGGCGACACGGGAATTGAGAAGATATCAGATGGTTGGACGAATTTTGTATGGAGCGCAAGACGAGGGTTTGGTTCACCTTTTTAAATTGACAGGCATCGGGTTGACCTAGTCTAATAGTTGATATAAATCGCACATATGTTGATGCTTATACCTTCGAGGTCAAGTCAGGATTCTTGAAATTGAATAATGAGTGAGTGAGTGTGTGACCCAATTTATTAAGTATGTTGTTGGTTAGTTCCCCCCCCCCCCTATTATTTTTCACGTATTTCATTTCTTTTAACCCTACCACACCCTACATCTGGCATGAAAGAAGAGAAATATTTTGATGATAATTGCATCACTTCATCTGAATGGTGACACCAGTCTATAGCCCGTATTGCAAGTAGATCAGTGTTAATATGAAGCGTTTGATTTATAGGTATTCTTCTGTTGTTTCACGGAGGTAGACTCTCTGCTTATCTATAGCTTGTTTTACTCTAACATCTATAGATATAAAAGAGCCGCATTGTTTGTTTGTCCTTCAATCACACCCAAACCAAGGGCCAGAGACAACAAGGCCCATATATATTCTGAATCAGGGTTACTTATAGATGGTTTTAGAGGGGTCAAAATTCAGATCTGGGTCATTTCTGGTCACTGGTTGAATGTTCGCCTTTATGGCCCGGGCAACGCCGGGTACCCATGCAGCCCATCTTTATGCATGGAAACTCACAGGACCTCCACTTTGGACATAGGCTATGTGAAGTTGACCTCCAAGGTCATTTGAGGTCACCGGTAATACACGCTCAAACGACTAGTCCTAGCAGCCCAGATTTTGGCATGAAGACTCACATGACCTCCAGTTCGGACGAAGGCTATGTGAGGTTGACCTCCGAGGTCGTTTGAGGTCGCCGGTCGGAGGTCATGATTGTAAGGTCGCCAGTAATAGCAAACAAGTGCACACAAATACTGTGCGTTAGTCTACGAAAGCTGAACTAGAAAGTTCCTGGACTTCTCATGATCCCTCTTTAAAAGCATAAGAGGTTCATGGTCTTTCTGGTGTAGAAAGAAAGACTGAACTAGAACAAATAGGATTAGAGAGTTCGCCTTTTGGGCCCGGCAAAGCCAGGGACCCCTGCTAGTACTTTATATTCTGTTCATAACCTCCACAACCAAAGAGGGGGAAAGATTATCTTTTCATGTATTTACTTTTCTGCCTGGGGTTATTTGTCTGTATGGCGATTCATTATATTATATACCAACGGATTTAACTCCTTGAATGATTCGGCGTCTTTTTGTAATTTATTCTTGCTACGGCAATATGCTTTTATTCATCTTAGGAAATAATGCGAATGTATAATGTAAACCACTCATAACTCCTCCAGTCCGAAAAGTGTAGCCTATGGTAAAAGTAATGCTCTAGATATAGCCACGTCATTAGAATAGGTTAATTGTTGAGACATTATGACAGATGTATATGAGTGGTGTAAAGCAACAAGAGCCTGAGACAGAAGTTTATTCCTGAACAGTTTCGCACAGACGCTCCTTGTAGTCAGGAATAATCTTCTGTCTCAGGCTCGTGTTTCTTTACACCACTCAAGAATGGGGTTAAGTAATAATCAGCGACGTGCTCCATTACAAGCACACCTAATATGTAGCATTTGGCTTGAAGTGCCTGAACACGCCGCCCACCCGTGGACCACTACAATATACTGTTTTTACTCTGATTTGTACCAGATTTTCGTCCTTTTGTAGCTTATTTCACGTAGCTCAGTGGCAGAAAAAGACAATACTACATCCTGTCCATAGCATTTCTTTGTGACTAGCACCATATTCCAATGTCAATTTGTTAATACAATTCAGCATTCAAGATGGGGAGAGGGTAATTTTAGGCCAGGTTAGAGTAAAAAGGGTATAGTGATCGTCCGCCTTGGGGACAATGAGTCGTATTCTGATTGGCAGAGATTTTGTAGCACCTCATCTTTAGTAATATATTTTGTTAGTTACACTTTATTCATTTCATGTATGTTACTAATAGGATAGTTTATATTAATAGTGTAACTGGAGGACGTCAACCAGTTCATTTTGATTATGTGCTTTACATTTCATTCCTTCTACCTTCAGATAGTTACGTTAGTCCATGGAGAGACGATTCTTAATTTCAACATTAGACACAAACGCCATTAAAACCCCCAATACCCGATTACCTCCATAATCTAATTAAAATTCTAATAGTAAATATAAAGTCACTGGATTAAAGAGGTGGGTGTTTAATGTGCAAAATATTCAACATAGCAAGAAGTGTTGCGAAAAATGCAACGCCAACGACAATGCTGCTGCTGATTTGACCCATTTTTGTCTAACTTGGCCTAAAACTGCCATCATTCTATCTTGGAAGCTGATACGTAACAACAAATTAATAATAGAATATGGCGTTAGTCACGAAGATCTGCTATGGAAAGGATGTAAAGCTGTGGCATTATCTCTCAGTGCCATTGTGCAACGTGAAATAGGTTGCAAAAGGACGAAAAACGGGCCAGGTTAAAGAGAAAATAGGATAACTGCCTCATTTTCCCAACACGCCAGTCAGACTGGACTGACAGTGGCGTGTTCGATGTCAGAGTACGACTGTGAGGACATTTTCGTGCTGGAGGTCACGTCCACACGACACACTATTTCCCGCACGAGTAGTGTTTTAATTATTATTAAATGATCTGAGGTGTACGTTGTTATTAAAGCTTCCAAAACGGGTTAACCTCTTCAGTACGTTGGCGTTTTCTTACATTTAATTCTTAAAAATTTCGAATAATTATATTCAGATTGAAGGAGAACTATTGTAGTGAAGGGATAAATGGAAGATGTGTCTAATCAATCCAGTTCATAAAATCTATAACTTGTAAATAATCGTCTAAAGGTGGCTAGCGTGAAATAAACGTCATCTACTTTGAGGGGATAAAACGTAGCTCAGATGTTACTTACACTGAATGGAAAATATACCTGACAGTGCTTTTTGAGAACGTAAAATAACACCCCGGTCGTCACGCTTCCTTAACCCTTTAACTACGATGACGTCTTTTATAGTATATTCATGCCACCACCAAACGAGCAGACTCAGCCTACGGGATATTTTTCATGTAGAAGGGAAATGAGTTATCATTAACCTTTTTGTCTTGTAAAGTGTTTCAAGAGGAGAATTAAATCTTCAGGGATGATGGCAAGATTAAATTCAAGGAGGAAGTCAGTGAACTGGAATGGTTAAAAATCCTGTAAAAAAAAACTAAAAGATAAAAATAAACAGTCTTACTGGTATATATGGTATGATTTGGAGCCTTTTATGCCCGCTTCTTTTAAATGTTATTCCAGTTGACATCAGACGATATTATTCAGCGGGGGTGTTTCGAAGAGTCTGAGAATGTTAAACAGTATAATCATTAACTCATTCAAGGTCGTGGAGCGGGATTTCTGTTCTGTTTACCATTTTCGCACCACACGTGAAGTTTGATTTTCCTTGGATAGTATTTTTTTCACATTCTTTTACTCTAACCTAACATATCTTAACCTATCCTAACCTAGCAGATAAATCTGCCTAACAAACTAACCTAGCCTATATACTAAGAAAAAAAAACTAACCTAACCTAGACATTCCTGTATCAGAAAACGTGCAAAATTGGTACACAGAACAACAATCAGCGGTCGGGTCACCTCAAGTAATCTAGTCCAGCTACTGCCAGACGATTACATTCAGCTGAGTGTGGCTACGACAGCCTGTAATTGTTAAAATGATAAATCCTGTGAATCAGCTTCGGTGTAACAGAGCATTATTACAACGCATTAGTTAAACCGGGCATAGGCTATTTAACACAGAGTTCTTTGGCTGTTGTCTGTATGTAGCTACAAAATTGCTAATAATTTTACATATTTATTGTACTGAATGAACTTTTTTTCCTCATCAGTGTCAATTCACTCACACCTGTAGTAGTAGTAGTAGTAGTAGTAGTAGTAGTAGCAGCAGCAGCAGCAGCAGGAGCAGCAGCAGTAGCAGCAGTAGTAGTGGTAGTAGTAGTACTAGTAGTAGTAGTAGTAGTAGAAGTGGGAGATGGAGTTTTTGTAGCCCCAGGTTCATCTGAGATTTAAACCCAGTGGACTGCAGGCTTAAGTTGTCCTTCTCTCGCCATCCATCATTTTCTTTTCGAGGGTCAGAGAAGTAGCTGAAAGATGTTTGTATAACCAAGTTAATAAGCCTTCCAGCTATATAGGTGCTACCATGTTGAGGCATCCCTGTCCAGCACCACGCCTGTAGTTCATGGCAGAGATAGAAATAATCCATTCAGTACAAACACATCTTTTATATTTCGAATTTGTCACCACTAGATGTCTTTCAAGTACTTAGATTAATTGAGCCATCTAGTGGTGCAGGATTAAGAAGCAAAGCCATTGATCCCTTTGGTACGAGAAAGTTCCTGTACTATGAATAAAATTTGTTTGGAAGTAGCAAGAATTAAAAGCAGAGGACTCTGTAGTAAAGAGGTTAACTATTCACCCCGAGGACATATTTTTTGTTGTATTCATGGATCTCCTCTCGACTGTACTTAGAATCTAAAACGCTGGATACAGTCATAATGTACTCTTACAATAAGTGATAACCTTCTTTAATTGAGTAAAATGGCCTGTTAGCAGGTAAAATAAACTAGAAATGACGTCGCACGGACTTCATGGGTTTAACTATGGTAAGTTTGTATGAGGAAGCATGTTGGACCCTTGGTAAATGATACGATTCTTAGGTAATAAAGCATACGATTTTCTTTAGACCAAAGTGTTTATAGTGATTGTGCCCTAGGTTTCTTTTGAGCATAATAAAAGTGTCCGTTGTTGATCTGAATCAAGTGTAAAGTAGGTCAATTGCAGCCTAAAAAATAAACACCGTATTCCTCCACCAACAGTGCAAGGAGCAGCAAGACTTTTTCCCTCTCACTGACCTCACCTCCATTCACCACTCCACCTCCTTCCCACCTCAGCAGCAGCAGCAGCAACACGAGGCATCCTTCTACATCAACCCTGGCACCTTAACCCACCGCGTGCCAGTGCCATTTTAAAACGGTCTGACATAATGCCGCGGCCAGTGCCAGTGCCGTTTTAAAACGGTCTAAAATAAAAAAAACTTCACTGTGACTGCATTTTTCAAGATTCGCAGGAAAAAATTGCCAGGCATGTAAGGTAACTGTTCCTCTACCATCCCTCAGGCTGTCAAGGCCATACACTCACTCGCTCCCCCCCTCATGCTCGCTTTGCCTCACTCTGCCTGTGTGCCTCTCCCACTGCAGTACATAGTGAAGGCATTTTGTAAATATTTTCATGTAAGTGTAAGTTGTAAATATTTTCATGTAAGTGTAAGTTGTAAATATTTTCTTGTAAGTGCAAGGACTATATAGTGAAGTCAAGTTGTAAATACCTTCTTGTAAGTGCCAGGACTGTACGAAATGAAGTCAGGTTGTACATATCTTCAAGTAAGATAATGCATTCACAGTGAGAAAGACATGCAAATTGTGATAGATGCTGAAGTAATAAGTGATCAGAAAACTGTACTGAACATTGCTATACCTTCCCAGCATAAATACCTGAGTATACCTTATATAGAAAACGGCTTTCTCTCACATACGTGGTGAGCGTGAGAGAGCGCCTATACCTGTACACGAGTATGCAGGACTCAATAAAACTTATTTTTGAGCCTCAGTGATCATTTTAATGGCTAATTTCGTTGTTTCCACATAAAAATCTATCATTTTAGCCACAAAAAAAAAAAAAAGTCAAAAAATAGCCAGCACTTGGGTGGCCCAGAGGACTAAAAATAGCCGGCATGTGGCGGGTTAATGGGTCAGGTCAGTTACCGTGCAGCTTAGTTACATGCAGATGTGTGTGTGTGTGTGTGTGTGTGTGTGTGTGTGTGTGTGTGTGTGTGTGTGTGTGTGTGTGTGTGTGTAATGCAAAAAATTTGGCCACAAGTGTAATGATAAGAAACTTTTGATACCACCAGTGAAATGCTGGGAAATTTTAGAGATTATGGAAAATGGGTAGCGTGATCTGATTGGAGCATTTATGTGAAATGTGGTAGCATGATCTTAATTGAGGGTTTATGGGAAATGTGGTAGCATGAACTTTTGGAGAGTGCGTGAGCCATTAGATATTAAGCACACTTTGCGGGCTACTCAATATCGTCCGTACCATACCTTGGAGGATGACATAACTCGAACTTGAATTAACTTAACCTAAGATTTACTAAGCATTAATAACTGAGAAAGATTACACTTCAAACTGTGATTGAACACACAACGAAATAAAAATGAGGATCTATTTTAACAGAAATATGAAACTTTAAAAGCTAAAATAATATTGAAAGAATATTGATACACCTAGATATATTAATCCCGTGGTCACTGTCGGACTCTTGGGAAGATTAAAAAAATACTGATACACATGAATATATTAATCCTGTGATCACAGTTGGACTCTTGGGAAGATTCAAAGAATACTGATTACCACCAAGATATTCTCTTAAGATTAATCTCATATAACTCGAAAATCATATGCAGTAAAGTTACACCAATGTCATGAATAGTGATCAAATGGACCACAATCAAAATGGACCAGCCGATATATTCGTTACTTAGGCTATATGAACTAAGAAAAAGAGGAGGGGAGTGTAATATGAGGCGTTTGGCAGTAGATTGAATGGATGCTCTGCAATGATGAAGAGAAGCGCCAGTTTTGTTATTTAATACAAGAGGGATCAGGGGAAAATATGACAAATTTAACTCATGAACGTATATGATGACTTATTACATGAAGGAGAAAAAGGAGGGGGGAGGATGAGAATTCGACACTGACCTGCAATGATGAAGAGAAGCGCTGGTCTCGTTGCTTGGCGTGGTTTCCCCTGCCTTTAATAAGCATCACAGACAGTATTCAGGAATCGGCTAACTCTTTAACAGATTACTTTATACTATTATCGACTCTCTACGATCTTCAAAGGATACAAAAGATAGGTTTGCACTTAACACATATAGATAAATGATGTTGAAAATTTGTGTACTATGCATAAAGGAACTTTAATCATAACGAAGCCAAATCAATCAGGTTTTTGAACAGTTTTATTACCCGTGCAAGCTTCATATGCCTACGTGACTGTAAACACGACTCAGTGACAAGAATTTCGCGCTTTACTAATGATTACCTTCAACAATCTTACTTCAGACCTTCTCAATTCACCACTGCATAGTTCAAAAGGGGAATATTATTTACTTCAGCATATAAATCTCTAGATCAGACTACTAGGAAAGGCATTCGCGATTTTTGGTTTCTACTGAACTTCCGCGGTTATACTTCTTTGTAAATAACGGCTGGTTCACTATGTATAAACATCAATCATATTCACATCAATACTTGACTTAGTACTATCAATATCAGAATCATGCTGACATTATGAATATGAATTAAGACTAGAGTTAAATCATGAACTGTACAGACTATATTTATTATATTACCTACACTTACATTACTAGCTTATATTAATACTTAAAATTATGGCACTACATGTGTGTGTGTGTGTGTGTGTGTGTGTGTTACTGGTATAACAGGGCAATACAACTATGTCGAATGGCGATTGAAGAGCTGGTGACAGAGATCTTGGGCTCTTGTTTCACCAGCCCTCAGAGCTAAAGTCCTGGCCGTCTTATTTAGCTAACATTTTAAAGTGCTGTATATCAGTAAGGCAAAGAGTAAGCATTTCCTCTAAGTATCTGCACGAGACTACTTGCATATTACATGATGCAGTATTACACAGTCATCACAATGGCGCCTTACATAGTAGCCTTAGAATCCCTAGGGAAGGGAACCAAAAATATCCGTCATTGGTCCCTTTCCTGATGAAGAAAATTCCAGAGGTCGTGGAACACTGTCACTCACTATATATTTACATTTACAACATTCTTCCATGTTATCTGACTTCATTTCTGTTGAACTGACACCACTTTTGCTCTAAGTCTCATTTTTTTTTTCTTCATTGAGATTCATTTGGCTAAGGCCACAGACAGCAAATCCTTCTCTGTACTGTAATACTGTGCTTTGTGAAAACTAACCACTAAACAGCCGCTGGCTACATGAAAGTCCACGGGGCTAGGAACGAAAATAATGGCATATTTTACTAGCAGTTGTTGTGGTAATACTGAGTGCATTTGTAGGTGAGAGATGGTCTGATCAAGTTTGAAATCTAGAGTGCTGTGGTCATACTCACAGGAACAGCTACAGTTAAATGAAATTTTTTCCAGTGTGACAAAAGTGATTATTAATTACTTGTACTACATTAAATTGCCAATGCGACAAATATTATCAGCACTAAGAGAAGACTGAGACATACCTCCTTAGACTTATAGGCAGTGTTCATAGACCCGCCATTTTGCATAGAATCTGAACCCTATCAGACCGTCCGACCATCTATTTCCTCAAAATGAAGTCACGTGCGTCAAAACCACTAATAATGTACACGGGCATTTTTTTCCATGTATCTGCAATGTATAATTTAGCCACTGACTGTCTGTGTAGTGACCCAAAGGGTTTATTCATTGATATTATGACCGAAGTTCCTCTGAGAAAACATGGTGTAATTGTTTTCCCTAACTGCTGGTCCCAAATTGATGTCATTAGGAAATAAGTCCAAAGTACTCATAGTAATCTACTATTGTATGGGAGAGGAGAGAATATTTTAGTTGCCCCACTTAACAAGCAGGAAAGTGGGTTTGTTTACCTTTTTTATTTTAGTAACTAAGAAGATTTTCCCACCGTTTGTGATAAAATGTGATCTGACAAATTGCCAAGAGTTACTTACTGAGGAATCTGTAATCTTTCTAATACATAAACCTAATATGGAGTGTGAAACAACCATGGCTTTGGTTGTATTGGGTCTGGGGTGACCTTGAGCGGCTATTTGTCTGGGGAGCGGTAAAGACTGGCTGTGTGGGCCGAGTCTGTTTCTTGGAATATTAGAGGTAAGATTAATTCTCAGTGGCCAAAAACAAAGTAAAATAAACTAATGAGACAGTAGTGTATGGATTATACTGTCAAAATATCATGCCAGTATCCCAAAACTAGACCAAGCTTTGTTCTTTTCACTCAGGGGTCTTTTGTGAGTCACGCAGATGAAGGCCCCAGTTTTATAAGAGAACAAAGACAGGAACCCGTTTATGTAAATTACAGTACTTACAGTATACCAACATCAGTGAATGTATCATGACAGAGAAATATACTTAACTCTGAAATACCCGGTTAAACTAAAGAGTAAGATAAGAAAACTCTGCTTATGTTCTTTATTATCCAAAGTACAGCCAAATTTTGGTTAGAAAATGAGTAATATTAAGGATTGAACGTTCCTAAGTATTTAGTTGAATTTATGGGAATGGGTTTGAGTGTTCGAGTGCTGGAGGAGATTTACCGAGATTTGGTCCCCCAGAGTCGTCAGGAACGGTTTCTAGGCCATGGGCAGCCTAGGAAACCAGGCCCAAGCAAGGAGGGATAAGTGAATGACTCATGGTTCTGTGATATGTGGATGACTCATGGTGCTATATTAAGGATAAGTGGACATTGTACTTAGTACTTAGTATATTTTTCTCACTTTTACACTGTACCATTTTTTTTTTTATGAGAGGAAGAAGGAACCAAAGGCCACGGGCCTACTAATATTGTTCCTTCCAAGAGAAAAACAAAATACAAGAGAGCCAAATTCAAGATCCAATCATTTTGAGATGCCTGGACACACTGCGTTTGAAAGACTGGAGATCATAGGAAGCAGGAAATACAGACAGAGGGAAACAGTTCCAGAGTTGACCTGTTGCATAAATGAAGGACTGGGAGTAACGGTTAACTCTTGCATTAGAGAGTTGGACAGAAAAGGAATGAGAGTTTGCTGCTAGACGGGTGCTACACACCCGTCGTAGAGGTGGAGGAATGCATGCAGACAGTTCAGAGGAGCAGTGACCATTGAAGTAACGATAGAAAGGAGATAAAGATGCAACAGTGCAGCGAAGAGACAGAGGTTGAAGGGAGTCAGTAAGAGGAGGAGAGTTAATGAGACAAAAAGCCTTTGACTCCACCCTATTGAGAAGAGCTGTATGTGGGGAGCCTCCTCACACATGAGAGTTCTGTGCCACACAGGGACGAATAAAACCCCTGTATATAGTCAACAATGGTGCTGGGGAAAAGAAGGAACAGAATTGGCTAAGCACACCTAATCTCTTGGAAACAGATTTTACAAGAGATGTAATATGGTCTTTCCAATATTAGGCCTGAGTAAATGAAACCCCAAGACTGTTCAGGGATAATGCAGGACTAAGCTGAATATTTATTAAACGTTAGTGGGTATACCTGTGGAAGATTTTGTCGGGTTGATAGGTGCAAAAACTGAGTCTCTGATGCATTAAAAACAACCAGATTATTTTTACCCCAGTCAGAGATACGAACCAAGTCAGACATTAGGCGTGCCATAGCCTCATCCCTTGTTTGTTGAAGTAACTGCTGAGATGGACGTTGCAGGAACCGAATGGAAAGGTGAAGGTTGGAGTTATCAGCGTATGAGTGGATAGGGTTAGATGTACAGCTTAGAAGGTCAGTGATGAATAATAGGAAGAGAGCTGGTGATAGGACAGATCCCTGAAGAACACCTGTGTTGATAGATAGAGGTGAAGGTCGATGGCCGTCTACAACAGTGGCTATAGAACGACCAGAAAGGAAGCTAGAGATGAAGGCACAGATAGAAGGATAGAAACCGTAAGAGAACAATTTGGAAATTAATGATTTATGCCAGACTCGATCGAAAGCATTTGAGATGTCAAGTGCAATGACAAAGCTTTCGCCAAAGTCCCGAAAGGAGGATGACCAGGAGTCTGAAAAGTAGGTGAGAAGATCGCCAGTGGAGCGTCCCTGACGGAACCCATATGCCTTATTAGTATTGAGTATTAATAGGTAATGTAAGTCTCTAATTTGAGTTTATAATTACCTTCTCACAATGATCATGCACTGCACAATTACCCCCTTTTTAATTAGTAAGGGGAACTTCAATAATGAGGGCTAACCTTGGTCGGGGATTCCCTGAAGTCTGAGATAAGAGAGAGATTGACAAGAGGGAAATCAAGACAGACACTTTTATACAATAGGAAGAAGAAGGGAGGGCGCTTACACTGGTGGCATAGCAGTTGGGATAGTGCGATTTCATTCACTGTGAGAGGTAAATTGATTATAAGAGAAATAATCATGAGTACCCCTAACATGGCTGGGTGGGAAAATGATCGTAGGGAGGAAGGTCAAGGTGAGGCTGGCATAGGCCAAGTTCAGGAAGAGTGCGCAGCAAGCCAGGTTGACCCAGTATGAGCAGAAATAGATGCCGTGCACAATGATGTCCAAGAGCTTACTAAAAATGTGACAATAATGCATGCCCAGCATCTTAAGGAGCAGGCTGAGGCACGTGAGAACACACAGAAGCTAGAAAGCTTAGTTATGGCTATGGCCAACGAAATGGATTCAATGTTGCAGGCAGCTACTACCTCAAGTGCAGCCCAAGTTACCAGTGTAGCACTTAAGCCACCTGTTACCTCAACCCCAGGGAAGACAGCAGTATTGGTAAATAATCCTCAGGTACAACAGTCTGTTGCAGCTGGACCTAACTCTAGTGTAAGTGTTATCAAATCTACATTCAGCTGTAGTGACATCAATGAACTGTCTCATAATAAGTTGCATGGCATTCAGGCAAAGACCACCATCCGGGTGTTTATACGACAGATGAAACAGTTGTGAGGAGATGATAATGAGTTGTGTAAGAATATTGCTTTTAACCGTATGGACGAGGAGCTAAACATGTTTCCTGAAGGAGAGCTCCAGAAATGTCCTAATGGTGGAACATTTGAAGATTTGGAAAGGGTTTTGGTTGCAATGTCTGGTACACCACGAAATGCTGTTCAGGCTTTTCAGGAATTGAGTAACTTACCCTATTCTCTGGAGGATGATCCCCGGGAGTTTGTGAGTAAGTTCAAGGTGACGTATAGGGCCATCTGTCCGGCATTCCCCATGGTAGAACCCCAGATGAGGAGAAAATGTAAAAAAAGGATAATTCTGGATAATGCCCCACAGACATTTAGAGGTAGGCTTAAAACTGTAAAGGAAAAGGCATGACTGAGGAGTTTCTGACAGAACTCGAATGTGGCAGAAGTTTTATGAGAGCACAGGTCAACAAAGTGGTAGCTAGCTCAGAAAGGGCAGAAGTCAAGCTCTGACCGTGTGGATGTTTCAGGATGGTAGCAAGCACCTCCGTTCTCAGTGCCCAAGGAAACCACCACCTAGAAGCTGTTTCGACTGCTTGGCCCAGGGGCAAAGACAGGGACATGCAGGTTGCCCTGGAAGGCAGAACAAGGCTAACCCTCCAGGTAATGACCCAAATACCCCAAAGGCATGACATTTGAGTGGTGAAACTGCTTTCAGGTTAAGAAAAGGAAAACCTAAAGGTAAAATGCAGGTAGCTAAAGAGAAAGGCGCTATTTCTTCTAGAGCTCAGGTTGATGATAGGAGCAGTGCTAGCATAAAGAGAAGGCTTGAAACTCCAACCGTGATGATAACAATTAACAACAGGCAAGTAACAGCGTTTGTAGACACAGGCTCTGTGGCAACACTCATGAAAGCCAGTCTAGTGATGGTTTTAGATATAGAGGACCAGGTCAAGCCCACTACCAAAGTGTTACAGTCAGTGTCAAATCATACGTTGAAGGTCCAAGGGGAAGTTATGGCGAAGGTAATGGTGTCAAAATCTTGCACAGTGCAGCATAAGATGGTTGTGGTCCCTGATGAGTACTTGACCTCAGGAATCCTGATGGGAGCAGACCTGATTGGTAGAGCAAGATTCATGTGGGATGGAAGAACTCAAGACCTGCGTTGGGGTGAGCAGTATTACAATGTTTATACTGTTAAGGATCATTCTGCCTGCATCATAAAGTGTAAGAAGCCAAGTAAGAGTTCAGTAGAGAGCAAGGTGAAGGGTTCTGAGCAAAACTGGTTACATGTGAAAGAAAAGGTTACATCTGTTCCACAGCAGCTATCCTACTTGAGAGTTGCAAGTAAGAAATTCCAGGAAGGCCAAATCATACTTACTGAGGAGGATCATATTAGTAAATCTTCCAAATGGGATAGGCTAGTCATGCACAGAAGCTGTTTTGTGGTTGATCAGAATGGAGGCTTCGATATACCAGTAATTAACTCTAGTCGAAAGCCATTCAGAATAAGTCCAGGGAAGCGACTAGGGAAATATTCCGTGACTGAAGAAGGTAAAATCACTTATATAGATTTTTCTGGGAAAGAACTTGGAAGCAAAGAGAACATTGTACAGGAGATTGGTCAAACTGAAACTCCGGTTAACTTCTGCCAAGCACACAAGGATTTGATGGCAAAGGACAGTAAAGATTTGAAGATAACATCAGTATGTTGTTGGTCTGACCATAAACTGCCTGAGATCATTGCAGGAGTAAGCGAAATCAATAACAGTCTAATTCCCCACAGTAACAACACCACAGCATAAGGTGATAGAAAGAATAGGCTTTCCTCCATAATTCAAAAACTTGACTGGAAACACATAGCTGATGACCACCGAAAGCAGCTGATAGAAGTCATTTTGGAGAACGAGCAGCTATTTATTCTAGGTGATAGAGAGTTGGGCAGATTGAATATTCCTGAGGCACACATTCCAAGGTAGATGATGAACCGGTTAGGATGCCATTGTATAGACACCCGGAGAGATCTAAGAAAGTTATTGCCGAAATGATTCAGAACATGTTAGACAGAGACATTATAGAAGAGTCCACAGCAGTGTAGCTGTCACCATTTGTGCTGGTTAGCAAACCAGATGGGTACAAGAGAATATGCATTGATTACCGAGGAGTGAGCAAGAAAGTGAAGACAGATATTCAGCCTCTCCCAAGGCTTGATGAGCTAGTGGAGGAGTGCAGGAAGGAAATTTTACTGTACCTTAGACATGAAAGATGCATACTCCCAAGTGATGTCAGATGAACCCTCCAAAGATTTGACAACGTTTTCCGATGGGCTGAGCTTATATAGATTCAAAAGACTACCCTTTGGTTTCTCAATCAGTCCAGCAATTTTTACAGGGAAAATGTAGGAAGTCTCGAGACCCCTAGTTATACAGGGATGGTGTCGGAGTTACTTAGATGATGTAGTTCTGTGGGTAGATTCTTTTGAGCAGCTAGTTGCTAGATTGTGCAAGACCTTTCAAAGGCTACAGCAGATGGGCATGAAACTAAACTTGAGCAAGTGTGACTTTGGACATAGAGAAGTGAAGTTTCTGGGTCACATAGTTTCAGAAAAGGGGATAAGACCAGACTCAAAGAATGTTGAAGCAGTAGCAAAGATGTCAATACCTAGGAGTGTGAAGCAGATCAGGAGATTAATAGGGATGTGTAATTTTTACAGAAAGCATATCCCAGATTTTGCATTGTTGGCTAGTCCATTAACTAACCTGACGCGGAAGGATTCCAAGTTTGAGTGGACTGATGAATGCGAGAAAGCTTTTGTGACTCTAAATGATAAGCTAGCCAAGGCAGACCAGACCAAAAAATTTGAGCTGCACACAGATGCAAGTGACACTCATAGTGGTGGAGCCTTAATGCAGATTCATGATGATAACCATTTAAGACCCATTAGATATTAGTCGAAGAAACTGAATGAGACCGAGAGGAAATACACAGTTACAGATAAAGAAACCCTGGCCATAGTTAATTCTTGCAGATTTTTCAGTCATTATCTGTGGTGTAAACCTTTCACCATTGTCACAGATCATCAGCCTTTGACTACCATTTTTAGAAAGAGAACAAACTGCCCTCGAATGTCTAGATACATCTTAGAGATGAGAGACTAAATTTATCAGATCAAGTACAAGAAGCGTGCTAAGCACACAGTGCCAGATGCTCTGAGTAGACCAGTAGGAGCTATCACAGACTTGACAGAGAGTGCCTTACAACTAAGTAATGATGTTACTGTAGGTATCTGGGATTAACCGCAGAAAGGATTAGAGATGCTCAAAGAGTTGATAAGGTGTGGAGCAGTCATAACTTTCCTGGAAGGGGGAGACCTTCCTAAGAGGACCCCAGGAAGTAAGCCATTTTACCATTCTGAAATTGTAGATGACATATTGTACTTACAGAGAGAGGATATGGGCAAAGTCAGGTCATGTTCGGTAGTCCCTAAGTCACTTGTAGCCGTAGCATGTTCAATTGCTAATGACTCACACCTAGGAGAGCGGAAGATATTGGCAAAAGCAAAGCAGTATTTCTACTGGCCATCGTTACTGAGAGACATCCGAAATTATGTAAAGTCATGCAAGTCTTGCCGGCAGTCTAAAAGACATGGAGCAGTAGTTCATCAGTGAAAGGATTTACCGCCGGTAGATGATAACGGTCAGAGGGTCTCCATAGATTTGACTGATCTGCAAGGAAGTAGAGCAGGTTACCGGTACTGTTTAACTGTCATTGACCATTTCTCCAGGTTTCTGAGGATTTATCCATTACGACACAAGACTTCAAGGGCTGTTGCCGAGGAATTCAAGAAGGATATATGTCGTTTCGGTAAACCTGACTTGGTCATAACAGACAATGGAGGAGAATTTTCTGAATCTGAATTCAGAGATTTTTGTAGGAGGGCTAATATCAAACACAGAATTACTATCCCTTCCCATCCTCAGGGTAACTCAGTCATAGAAAGAGCTCACCGAATATTGAAGACCGTGCTTGGTATTTTAAGTCAAAAGCATCCAAACACTTGGCCAAATCATATCTAGGAAACAGGGAAGGTTTTAAATGAAACAGTCAATACAACCTTGGGAACTTCTCGATTCTTTGCATGCTATGGTAGACATCCAAGTAGAGAAGTAGGCCAGTTAACATTACCACCAGATGAAGATGTAGATGATGGTGACAGGTTGAATGTGAAAAACTTACTTAATGAGACCCTGAAGAGAAGTACCAAGAAATACATTGATAAAGCCAATATGAATAGGAAGAACACAAGGTTAGAAGTTGGAAATCTGATGTGGGTGTATGTAGAGAAACTCTTGCTTGGAAATGCAGTTAAGCTGGATAGAAAGTGGAAAGGGCCATATATGATAATCAGTGTGGTAGATGAAGGGCGTGCTTACGAGCTAGAGAACATTTTTGATGGTACCGTGACTGAAAGAGCTGGAAAGTTGGAGAGATACATTGAGAGAGAGGAGATTTTGGAAAAAAATTAAGAAAAATTCCTCACTGAGGAAAAGGAGAAATACATGTTGACAGAGGTTAAAGCCAGGAGAGCTCCTAAGAAGTTTGATACAGTAATTACCTGCTACTAATTTTGGTACTGTAGCATGTAAGGTATTATCCAATAGTTTTAGTGACAACCATTGGACCTCAGTAGTCAAGGGAAAATTTTTCAATTAAAGTTTAAGAATTGTCAGGGATGTCATTGAGATTCCATATTTTGTCAACTGAGTATTATGCAGTACCTGTGATGAGACTACCTCCTGTGGTACGGCTAGGTGTTTGTTGAATTTTGAAGTTTTTATAGAAGTGATGATGATGATGAGATAATGACCTCCAAAATGATGGGTGATGTAGAATAATGCAATGATAGGAGAGGGCTGTAGTTCCTCACGAATGGGCAATGAGAATGCTGGGATATGACAAAGCGAGGACACCCCTACGGGATAACTGTGTTCTACGGTTGTTTATTCTGATTCATGTACGGTGTGACTGGTATATTTTTTTTAATTTAGAGGAATAGTTGTTTCAATTCTGTACCGGTACACAAATTGGTTAGGGACTTAGGATTAGGGCTTTGTGAGGGTAATGTCTACCTGAAGGTCCCCAATCAGAGTATTAGACTGATTGCTGACCAGTGGTAAAGCACTTCGAACATGGGTGTGTCCTATGCAGCGGTATGAGTGTTTGGTTAATAAACTTTTAGTCTGTACTTTGGTTCTCTATGGGGCTTGGGGAAGTTGATATCATCCCTTACAAAATACAGGATTGGTCCCCTTGCATGTTTTGGATTCTCTGCTCATATCTTAGTGGAGTTCCCCAGCACATGTCTTACAGTACAGTACAAAGTTCTGAAGCACAAGATAAACAGTCTGTGAGGTGTCTTACTCCTCGAGCATGGGAAATGTGTAACATTCCATTATAGCAGTATAGAAGAAATAGGCAGTCCTTTTGATCTAGTGTGATTTTTTTTTTTTCGAAGAAGGTATATTGCTAATGACTGTGTTAATTTCTATATGTT